>NC_059326.1:11022500-11373333 GCF_018350155.1 Leopardus geoffroyi | reverse complement strand
GAAGTTAAGCATTTGCCCAAGTTCATGTACAAGTGGTGGGGCCCAGACTGCATCCTGGATAAGTCTGACTCCAAAGAATTAACTTATCCACAATGCTATCAGCCTCCGAGACAGCCTCCAATTGCACATTTCATTTGGAGTTCTAACAAACTACAAGATCTGGAGCTATGAAACTAGAAAGAAAGCTCTGTGAGCCCCACAGTGGCAGAGATGTCTTACCTATATTGCTGTCCCTGATACTAAGATTTAACATATATGCATCTTTATATAAAATAATACTGGATAATATTGCTGGATCATTGGGGATTTAAAGGCAGGAAAAGGGAAGGAAAAGCCTCCCTCCTAGGCAGGGCTATGCACTTGACCATGTACTCAGGGCATTCAATTAACTGCTTAGGGCTGAGCTATGGAACGTATGGAAAACAACATTGAAAGAAATAACACATATAGAAAATGAAAGAAACCTAGGGATGGAAAAAATTAGAGAGATCTCAAATGAGTGAAGGAGGACAAATAAAACATTTGTACTTAAACGTTTAAAATGGTCTTAAGGGCTATTTTGGTTAAGTGTCCGACTCTTGATCTCAGCTCAGGTTATGATGTCATGGTTCGGTAGATTGAGCCCCATGTTGGACTCCGGGCTGACAGCGCAGAACCTGCTTGGGATTCTCACTCTCTGCCCTTCTGCTACTGACACAGGCGCATGCACACACACACACACACACACACACACACACACACACACACACTTCCTCTCTCTCAAAATAAATAAATAAACTTTAAAACAGGCTTTCACTATTAAATTATTCAACAAAGGCAGTGGAAAGGTAAAAGAAAAAGACAGCTGTGGTCATTTGGAATAAAAATCAAGTTGTAAAATAAATATGAAAGGCGGATATTGTTCAGAAAGTGAACCAAAAAATAAAACTGTTCCCCGCCACCCCCCCACCTCCCCCGCAATCTAGAAGAGAGGAGATTTTGAAGAATTTGGGAACCAGCCACCAGTTCTGGCTTATGTAGGACTAAATGACAAAGTTCCGGATAACTTTGAGGTATTCTGGAGAGAAACACATTTTATGAGTTAGTGGAGGGGATTATTTCATAGCTTTCTGCTTCTAGTAACTATTGAATAATCAGAGTGTTAACAGAGTGCTTACTATGTGCTAGGCCATAGGTCAAGCGATTGGTTTTGAACTTCACAAACATCTCTTATGCTCAGATATACAGATATATGTGTAAGGAGTTGATCAGATACACTGTAATTTATTTACTCATTCCCCTATTAACAGTCTTTAGGTTGTTTTTCATTGTTTTAAAATACAGCAGTAAGCACACCGCATGCATTTCTTTCATGGTCGCAATTACCGAGGCTAGCATCTACCATGTTAAAAAAAAAATAAAAGATTGGTTTTATTTAATCTTTACCCCAACTGTGCTATTGTTCCCATTTTACAAATGAGTAAGCATTTGTAGTAACTTGCTCAGGAGCACACAGCTTGATTGGAGGCAGAGCTAGAATTCAAACTCAAGACAGCACATTTCCTGAGTCCAAATTCCTAAACTCTCTGTTCTCTTGAAATACTCTAGCTGCTGACACAACCAAACAAGCTTTTGCATCACCAGCTAGGGAGCGTGACTGGGATTCATGACCCATAAGCTTCCCTTGTCTTCCTTGGTAATAGATGATATTCCCTTAAGACACGTGAGACATTTACTTTTAATAATTGAAGTTCGCCAAGCCTGATTTAAATTAGGAAAGGTTGATGAAAAGTTACAGGCAAAACAGACGTACAAACAGCAATGGAAACCAAAACCACCTCCAAAAATAAACCCAACAAAATTCTTTATAAATTAAAACTTTGACCTTCTACATGATTCTAAAACACTTACTAAATATATTTTAGGAGTATGTTGGATGGTAAGAGTAAAAACAATAGAACCCTTCAATCAGTATTTAATTAAAAGTGAAGAGAATTTCATTGAGTTAAGCTAGTAACTGGAAATGACCTCCACTTTTAATCTAAAGCATACTATTTACTTTGATTTAGAACGTTAGAAAGCCATTTAATCTCGTTCTTAATTTCTTTCTGTTCCGTACTGATATAATTTGGAGTTGTGGGGAAATTAATAAGAACACACACAGAAGTCAAATAGTTATTTGAATTAATGCTGCCTGACAGCATTTTCTCTTTTCTTTGGTGCTAAATTATAGTACTGAGCTGCATTTAATCATTTTTAATCAAATATAAAACATATTTTATAAAAAATTCTCCAGAATTAATATTATCAGGTCTACCATCACTTTCTACTTTTATCCTCACTTCTCCTGGTCCTATTCAAGATCCATGCTGACTTCTGAATCTCTCAATATCACTAGATATATCAAAATTATAGTTACAGTTTCAGTTTTGAATAGATTCCAGCAAGTTCACAACATATGTACATGCACACACGCACACACACACACACACACACACGAGTCCTCTATAGACAGAAAAGAAATAATGTGAAGAAATATTTTTCCATTATCACAGCTGATGAATAAAGGGATCGACATAATAACTACGCAAAAATGGCTAATTCCGTCTTCTAAAACCAAAGAAAATTTTAATCAAGAGCATTTTTAAAAAATGTTCAATCTTTGAGGTATTAGGTATTTTATAGTCAATTGTATATTGTTCCCTAGTAAATGAGTCTGCTTATAAACTGTCACATTCCTATAAAAATAAATCCAGCATACGCTCATTTCTATTTGAAAAGGAGGAGGTAATTCTTGACAAGAAAGATTCTTTGCTTTAGAATACGTCTTGTAGGAATTACTGTACAGGTAATTTGTTTGTGAAGGTTAAAATATGACCCGCTTTATGTATGACTTTTTAGGAACGTATTATTTCATAACGTATGATATTTAGTGTTTTTAGAGGCGAACTTGCAGAAAACAAAGCAAAAGCTAAAACATTAGAATTCGTTTCAAAAAAAGTACTGAAAACTTAAGTGCAAAACTTAAGACGTCCAAACAAATCTAGAGGCTTATCTAGACTATGCAGACTGAGAATTTATGGGGAGAGAGAATAAATTTAAGTCACAGCTGAAATTTTAAATTCTGAACGTGCCCCATGGTTACAAATGACACAAGGGTTGGCTACCTTCTTGGCCAACAGATATGCAAAGTTTGTCTAAGAGAGCAGAATAGTTTAGAAGGAGATCTTAAAAAATCTAAACATGGAGAGTTATACGATCTAATATTTTTGTGACTGGAGGTATTACTGAAATCGAGATTATACTGCTAAATTCATAGATATTTATTTGTGTTCCTTAAGAAAAAATACGTAGACTCATTCAGAGGAATGCAGTATAATATTTTATGAGATGGCCACGCAACGAAACAAATTTGACTAGGATGGTTCAAATCCAGTTCACTGGGAGAAAGGCAGCAAAGAGAGGTAACTCTTACTATTTTCATTTTTGTCAAAGGGATCTATGGTCCAAGTCATATTCTAAATATATTTTCTTTTTTTTTTCTAAATATATTTTCAAAATCAAAGAGTCATGTGAACAAAAATTTATTTTTAGAATGTCAAAATATCTGAAAATAAAAGCACACTCTGGAGAAAGATTTTTTTTTTTGGCAAAAAAGTGCTGTTTTGGTAATATTCTATAGGAGTAAGTATTATTTCATAATGTTAACAGAGCAAAGTAAAATGATATCCAACCAGGCAGCTTGGATTAAATTCATCTGCTGTAACTTTTATAGAGATTAAAGTATATAATAAACATTCTACTACTAAGTTTATAGAAAATGAAAGCTTTAGGTGTGAAATATTATCTATTATCTTCACAAATGAAAGATAAAAATATAAAGAGATACCTCTCTCTTTAAATAGCATGTCCATTTTAAGGTTTACTGAAAGTAGATGTCTCTAATATTCTGTTCTTATTAATTTAGAACAGAATAGGTTGTACTAGGTCAGAATTGAAAACTAATTCACTTTTATTCCCTTCATCTGGTAGCTCAAGATAGCTATTTAAAATGCAACATTTAATTAAAAAGGGAAGTCGATAGTCTATACGAGTCTTTTCAAAAATAAACTTGAGCTGCCATCTCAGTTCCTAACACATAAGCTCTTCCTTGGGAATAGCTATGCACTTTGTGGTCTTCATTAACCCTTTCACCTTAGCTATGAAATTGTTTCAGTGAAATAGTGAAATTTTTTCACTCAGTAAATTACAGTGCTGAACAACTTCACTGAGGGACTAATTTATATAACTAAGGAGGGTGGTTTTACAAGTGTAATCTAAGGAACCCACGGTGTCACATTTTCTTTTTTCTTCCTTTCTGAAGTTCTGGCCAAGAGAGAGATAACATTTTAAGGTTGCTTCCTGGATTTAGTTTGGTCTCAGGATGGCTGAAGGGCTTATAGTTTACATCTGTCACAAACATTTCTGGAAATTCCTTTAATGTATCTTGTTTTTCATTTTCAAATTTTGTTCTCATGCTTCACTGTGAATTTCCAGGCAATTAAAAAGATGGATGCTACCACTCCAAATCACTCTTCTGGAGAATGAGAAAAGTCAATGTAGCTGCAGACTTAAAGGGAGCGGACTATCTACTGGGGAAATATTGGCCATTTTGTATTTCCTTAGAACTTACTGCTCTCACGTGTTCATTATCATGGAGAACAACCTTCATTGTACTTGCCACTGACCGTACCTTTCACTTCCAAGACCACATACATACCTGCTTCCACACACAGTTGCAATGGCTTTGAAGCAGCCGGATGCAAGCTGGTAGGAACCTGTGTAGCATCGGTCAATCGCCCAATTAAAAAGATTGATTTGGTCAGGATTAAGTTCCAATAGCAAGACGACAACTTCACAGCCAAGCTGATGAACCTGAATACATGGAGAAAAGCAATTATTCATGTCTAGTGAAAGATTATTCCAGAGAAAGAAACAAAATCATGCCTACCCAATATAAAGTGGGTAGCATGAAAGTGGAGACTGTGTATTCATCTTAGTTTTCTTTTAAAGACTTTATTTTTAAGTAATCTCTACACCCAACGTGGGGCTCAAATTTACAACCCCGAGATCAAGAGTTGTGCGCTCTACAGACTGAACCAGCCAGGAGTCCCTTTATCTTAATTTTTATTCCATATATTTTACTTTAAGAGGATGCGATGTTGCAACTGAATATTGAAATGTATGTATAAACCAAATTTGACTCTGTAAATCTGTCAGACAGGGTCCACTCATTCTGGATTTTTAATTCTGAAAAGATAATGAAGACTGTTGGCAATGTTTCTTCATTGTATTTAAAATATTTTTGAAAAGTACATGTATTTGGTTGAAAAGTAAATATACAAAAGGATGGCCTTTATGCATGCAAGTCTTTTGAGGAAAAAAATCCGAATATGTTTATGGGGCTTGATTACTAAATATACCATGTAAAATTTAGCTGGCAATATTTTAAAAAGAAATGTAGTATTAATAAACTCTTCTAAATCAGAGACTTTCATATGAAACAATCATCATACTAGATAGAATTAATGAGATCCTTTATTGACGGTTCTGGAAGCTACTGTCAAATACTGGATGGTCACATCTGTCCATGAGAAGCCTAGTGCGTGGAGGCCATATTCCCCTAAGAAAGTAACATTTTCCTGTTTCCTTCTGTTTCCTTCTCTTGCCAGTTGCCACGAGGGGGATAAGAAAAGATTCTGGGTTTTTTTTTTTTTTTTTTTTCTAACCACAGGGTGTGGGCTAAGATGGGAGTAATATTCTAGTTGGATGGTTGAACATCATCAACCTAGTTCCCTACAGGCTTAAGTAATTAGCAGCAGATAAAAGTTAATGACACTATTAAAAAGGACTTAAAAATACCATTTCATTAAAAAGTTGGTTCGACTTGAAAGAAAATCAGCAAGTTTTTAATTGAGCTTTAGAAACTTTATATCGAAGTATAAGATACATAGTATACAATTAATTCATAAGTAAATGATGAGTTACTGTAACCGAACACACCAAAGTGAACACAGGAAGTAGAACACCAGATTGATTTCCTGCACCACGGAAGCCTGCCTTATGCATCGTCCTAATCACTAGCCTCTCTCTTCTTTTCCAAAGTAACCGCTATTCTGACTTCAACAACTGTTGGTTAGTTTGGGCTGTTTTGAACTCTATGCAAATGGAATTATATTGCCTATAATTTTGTGTGTTTTCTTGAACACAACTCCTGTTTGAGAAGCATCTATATTCACTCATTTTCACTGTTACATTCTAATATATCTTTACTTCACAATGTATTCATTCTATATTGACAGACATCTGGGTTGTTTCCAGCTTTTGCCTTCATAAAACTGCTTTGAATAATTTTGTACATGTCATATGTTGCACGTACTGGAAACTTATTTTATAAAATATATATTTGAGTAAAACTGCTGGGTTTTAGGGCATACTATGTTCAACTTTAGTATATAATGACAATCAGGTTTCCGAGGTGGTTATGTGGATTTCTACTCTCTGTAGCATTGTGTGAGAGTTCCTGTTGTTCTATTTCCTCATCAACATTGTCAATCTTTTTAGTTTTCACCATTCTGGTGGATTTGAGGTAGCATCTCCTGTGGTTAGTTTGCATCTCTCTAATTACTAATGAGCTTGAGAAACTTTTCTTATGTTTATTGGCCAAATAACCTCTTTTGTAAATTTCTTTAAGTCACTTGCTTATTTTTCTATGAATGTCTTTATCTAATTATCTGTAGGGATCCTTAATATACTCCAGATAAGAAGTGTTGGTTTTATGTTGCAAACATCTTTCACTCTGTGGCTAGCCTGTTCACAGCAGCCTGTTCTGAGCATTCTAATCTCAGAGAATACTTTCAATATTCACTATATGGTATGATTTTTATTATAGGTTCTTCTCAGACACCCTTTATCAAACTAAGAATGTTCTTTTTATTCTTAATTTTGATAGGAGTTTCTCTCATAAATAAATGTAGAATTTTATTAAATGCTTTTTCTGCTTCTATTGAGATGTTTGTGTATTTCCTTCTTGAGACTCTATTAATATAATTAACATACTAAGGAGTTGATGGATATTTGAATATTGAACCAATCTTGCAGTTCTGAAAAAATGCCAATTTGATCATGATGAATCATCTTTTTATATATCACTAAATTTGATTTTCTTATATTTTGTTTACATTTTTGTATCTATACTCCTGAATAAAACTGCCTGTTAATTTTTTTTATCCTGTTAAATCCCTGGCAGGTTTTAGTATCAAGGTTATACTGGTCTCATAAAATATTTCCTCTTGAGCTGTTTTCTCTCTAAGGATTTTGTATATAATCAATGCAATTTGTTCCTTAAATGTTAAATTCATCAGTAAAGCTATCCAAAGTTTTCCTTGTGAGAAGACTTTGAATTACAGATAAAATTTCTTTATTACTTATAAATTCTATATCATTGATTTGCTGCTCTGCTTCATCCATCCTAACCATCATGGCATCCATTCGAGATTGTATGTTGGTTGTAGCATTTTTAATTTCGGCCTGATTACATTTTAATTCTTTTATCTCCGCAGAAAGGGATTCTCTGGTGTTTTCTATGCTTTTTTTCAACCCCAGCTAGTATTCTTATAATTGTGGTTTTAAATTCTAGTTCAGACATCTTAATTTTATCTGTGTTGATTAAATCCCTGGCCATCATTTCTTCCTGTTCTTACTTTTAGGCTGAATTCCTTCATCTTTTCATTTTTGAGGAAGAAAAATAATTAATAAAATAAAATAAAAAATAAAAATATTAAAAAGAAACCAGAACAAAATCAAAGGAAGTTAGATCTTAGGTGTGTTTCGGTCTGCTTGTTGAGAGACGCTACCAAAATTTCTTGCTCATGTTTATTACTTAAATGACTATTCAGATTTTTCTTTTCTTCTAGGGTTGTGTGTTTTTGGGAATTTGTCTATTTTATTTAAATTTTCAGGTTTATTGGCACAAAATGTTCATATATTCTCTTTTATTTTCAACATCTACCATTTGTAGGGATGTCCCCTTAATATTTCTGATGTTAGTGAGACATGTGTCTTCTCTCTTTCTTGATCAGACTTGCCAGGAATTAATTTTATTAGTCCTAATAAATTCAACTTTGGCTTAAATTATCATGTCTATTTTTTCTCTTTCATTAATTTGTGCTTTCATCTCTATTATTCCCTTCATTGTACTTGTTTTCAGTTTAATATGCTATTCTTTTTATAATGTCTTTAGATGGGTGCTTAGGTCATTGGTTATCAGTCTTTTTTTTCTTTGTCAAATATATACTTAAGGCTATACATTTCATTCTAAGTACAGCTTTATTTACAGCCCACAAGTTTAGTATATATTATTTTTGTTATTCTTCAGTTAAAGATATTTTTTAGTTTCTATTGTAATTTGTTCTTTGACTCACTAGTTATTTGGAAGGGTGTTTTTTAATTATATTTTTATTATTGATTACTAGCTTATTATCACTGTGATTAGAGAAATAGTCTGTGTCATTTCAATCCTATGAACTTCACAGAAACTTGTTTTAGGGCCCAGTTTATAGTCAAATTTGGTGAATACTTTTTTTTTTTAAATTCTGATGCATCACAGTGTAATATGAATAACACAAAAACCTATACTTCTGTGGCTGATACATGCAGAGATTGTGCTGTGAACAATGCTTCTACACTCTAGTAACCTGATCAGGTAGAACACCCAAGACATTTAAAAGCAATGTATTTTTGGCTAATACTTACTCGTAAATCTTGACAAGCCAGAATGTTGTCAAGCCACTTATATAGGTAGCCATCGGGGGAAAGGCCCACATTGTCAAACACAGGGCCGCAACACAACACTGCTGACATTGCCTGATAACAAAACAACCAAATGTGTGCATGAAACTTGGAATGATCTAATAACACGCAAGTGACTTCACAAAATGTAACTACCAGATTTATAGGTGATGAGAGTCTTTTAAAGCAGTTATTACCATAATATTTTAAAGTATTCCTTACTAGATTCAATAAGAAGGACCAGATTCCCAATTTTGGATTTTTAAATAAGAATTAAAAGCCATAAATTTAACTCCACGGACATATAATTTTATGATTAAACAAATCTTTACGACAAAAGAGTAAGATACTCAAAACAAAATGGCCATTTCACAGTATTTATACTTACCTTCCGTGATTTCAAGTGAATAAATTCTGCTTATAAGGTAAATACAGCTTTTCAAATTTTGCTTTGATGACAAATATTTAACCAATGTACTAAATTGGCAAACTATGAAAAATGTGGAAATAAATAACATGATTCTTAATCAAAGGAAAAAAATTAAGAATATAAATTTAGTTACTCGGAGAAGGAGAGGAAGCAAGGGAATGTAAGAATGACTAACTTTGTAATTACTAGGTCCAAATGACTATGAGAGCCATGGTTTAAATCAGCTAGCTCCATTGAGGCAAAAGTCAACTGGTACGTGATCAAACTTCCATATATATGACAGAATTGAAACACAGTTTTCTAAATGTAATTAGGCTGCAAGGAATAATGCTTCTGAAGTTTTGAAACAGTTAGTAGTGTGGAAATTTATTTTTGGAAGTGTTTCAAAATGGAAGACTAAAAAGGGAACCTCTTGGTAGGTTCTGAACTTGAGGTAACATACATATCTTTTTTAGGTTTTATGTTAATGGACAAGACAGCTACTAACAGGGTAAATAAGCAAATCCATGTGGTTCTCATACACTAGATAAAAGTAAGAGCTGGGACAAGTTTTGTATTTTGAAACCCAAACCTCAACCCAGCTGAGAAACCAACTGGAGTATTTACATATTTATACACAGCCATCTATCTACGGGGAAAGAGACCATTGGGCCAACGTAAGTCATCCACTGAGACAAAGGTGCCCTACCTTTAATGCGCAATACTGGTATCGTGTAATTTGATGATTTCTATCACTGTAGCGGTCGAGAGGGGTGAACATAATGCTGAAGGGTCCTGCCCACTGGCTAAACAAGATGAAAAGATGATGCCTCAGGCTTTGCTGGGGGAACAGAAATCTTCGGTGGTGAACTGGAGAGAAAAACAGAGTTAGGAGTCGGCTTGACTGAAAAGTATAGTGAATACACTTTGTGTCACTATTATACATGATTCCTATGTTCTGAGGAAAGCAGTAATTTCATTTCCTAACTCAAGTCTTCTGTAATGAAACATGGATTTAAGAAGTCAAGCCTCATTTTCTCTCTACATGTGTGGTCTTCCTGTTCCTCACGCTGCAGTCAATGGCACCTTGTCCAGAGCGGGAAGCAGAGGAAAAAAGTGGACTCACAGATCCTGCTTTCTAATCAATGTCTAGCAAAACTGCAACCCCTTCCACTCAGTTACTGATTACATATCAAACATCCTCTCAACTGCTGCTGCCTGTGAAATACAATGTATATACTGTCTATTTTAAACAAACGTATTTTAACTGAAGAAGTCAACTGAAATCTTAATTTAGGGTCATCTAAGATGAGGAACATTGGCAAGAAAAAGGTTTTACAATCTCAAAACAATGAAAAGGTAGAAACAGTTGAGTTGTGGCTTTTTGTAATTATGTCAAAACTTTTTTTTTTTTAAGTTTATTCATTTCGAGAGAGGGAGAGAGAGAGAGAGAGAGAGTGCATGCAAGCAGGGGAGGGGCAGAGAGAAAGGGAGAGAGAGAATCCCAAGCAGACTCTGCAATGTCAGAGCAGAGCCCAATGTGGGGCTCGAACTCACAAACCATGAGATCATGACTGGAGCCAAAATCAAAAGTCGGTCGCTTAACTGACTGAGCCACCCAGGCGCTCCATATGTCACAACTTTTAATTACAGCAATTAATTTTTACACCAAACTGGCCAGCTATTTTTATTCTCCATGCTTTTATTAGATGAAAAGTTTTCATACCCATACCCACAGTTTGCTCTGTGCAAAAACCTCTCAATAATCTAATTTATTAGCTGTATAGAATGTGTTGATCGGAGAGTGAAGAGAAGGCATACTATGTAGACAGATCACATGTTCACAGGTTAGCACAATAAGAAGAAGAAATGAAGCCCTTGTGAATGCTCCCCCTGAATTATTTCCTTCCTATGAATTACATAGATTCATTTTTAGATGGGAACCAAAACAAAGAATAGAAAAAATGACAAGAACAAAGCTAAATTTCATTCCTATTGTTCCCTTTCCAACTCTGTGCTGAATTACCACAATCTGTTCTTATGTGTATTTCCAAGTATTTCAAAATGAATGAACGATCCCATCTAAGACCTGCACACAGGCCAGTAGGATTAAAGAGGAAAAGCCCAGTAATGAGAAACACAAATGATCTGTCAGGCATGAAAGGAAATCCGCAGTGATGCATCCCTGTACCTGGAACACATTGAATCAAGTTGGCGACCATCGCACTAAAATGTGCCCGGATATCTTTAAGAATTTCAACTTCTTTATCATTTTCGGCTTCTAAAAGCATGCGGGTCAGGTCCACATATTCTAAGAACAAAGCTCCAAGGGCTAACGTATCCCGTTCCAAGGCTCCATTTGTGCTGGAATAATAAAAAAGAAATAAAGCTTTTAGATGACTGGTCTTTACATCAAAGTAGTACATGCTTCATGGAAAATAAGATTCACTGTCAGAACTCACACACTAAATTTGTTCTTGACCTACGGGCAGTATAAATCGAATATGCACAAAAACAACAATACGCTTTTTTGGACGTTTCTGAGTAAAAGTTAAAGGTAACATATTAAACAAAACAAAAGAAAGAAAGACAGACAGAAAGAAAAAAAAGACAAAAAGACCAGTTTGGTGAGGAGAGATCAACTCATTAGAATCTTAACTTTACCTGTCACTTATGACACCAGCATCAGCCAGAAGCTCGAAAATTCGAAGTAGTTGTAGCCTTAACAAATCCCGCCGTTCTCGGCGTTTTTTGTTCTGTGTAGAAAAACGTAATACCATTTATGAACGTAGGCAAAACAATAACTTTGCTTTGAGAAACTGTATTAAAGAAAGGCATAATATAGACATGACTTTTCATATTTTTGAGAGAGAAAGAGGGTACAAGCTGGGGAGGCACAGAGAGAGAGGCAGACACAGTATCCAAAGCAGGCTCCAGGCTCTGAGCTGTTGGCACAGACCCCGATGTGGGCTTGAACCCACAAACTGAAATCATGACCTGAGTCGAAGTCAGATGCTTAACTGACTGAGCCACCCAGGTGCCCCTGGGTTTTCAATTTTCTAAACACAAAAGACAAGGGTGTTTTTCTTTCTTCCAGATCCTTAGAGAAAATCTTGCTATTATAGGCTATAAAAGAAACAGATCCTAAGTGGGTCAGTAAATATTTATAAGGTGGCAACGTTGAGAACTAACCAGCCTCAGTTCCTAGATGCTTCTGGCATCTATGGAAAGACAGAGGCATGGAAACAAGAAAGGGCTAGTGGACACGAAGAATCCCACCAATTCTGCTCATTCTAAGTCACACTGCTAAAATTTTTGCTACTTCTTGTATCTTATCTACTATAAGGGAAGCTTCTTTTTCCATCTTCTTCTTCTTCTTTTTTTTTTTTTTTTTTTATCCTGCTGTGTATAAATTTGTCCTTTCCAGAGTTCACTTCAGGAAAGATAATTTTGAAGAAAATCCTTCCTATGCCAGATCAAACAAATAATATTCTTGACCATTCAACTCCTCGTAAAAAAATAAGCAAACCAACAAAAACATTCAATCAACTCAAACCTCCTACAAAAGAATGTAGTATTTTAACATGCACGTGACCATTTAGATTGTTTGCCTTCATGAGTTTAGAACACAGAATCTTTTAACAGAGGAACCATATTATGCTAAATATTCAAATACTGAACAATAATAAAAATAACAGAAGTTAAAATATTAAGATTCACTATTAAAAGCAGGCTGGGTGTTTGTATTTTTTTTTTTTTAGGGGAAACCATTAAGTACGATCTAAATTTATAACGTTGACCACATGAATGGAGGTATTAAGTATTTAAATTAAAAATATTACCTCTGGTCTTCGTTCCAGGGCTTCTTTCATTAATGGATGGAGTTCTTCCACCAACTCTCTATGGAGATAAAGGTTGGCATTTGAAATTCACTATTATCGACACCAAGTTTATCACCAAATACATGCATTTAGTCCTAAACCATGTTCTTTTCTCATTTTGCTTCTGACATCAACTGCCCCCTGGCCTTTCCGTTTCTTAGTCACGTGGGGAACTGGAACTAGGTGTTGGCCTGTACTTTGTGTTACTGGTCTTTATCCCAGTGGTATGTATATAACTTGGGCTCAATGCATGTCTGTTGACTTGACTCTGATTTACTGTTCTGGAGGCCCTGATGTTGAAAATCCCCCTCTAAACAGTTAAACAAACAATGTATTACAAGTGGTGATTACATTCAAAGCACTTTACTACAGGCAGTGGGGATGAAGATAAAATCGAGTCCTTCACAGAAGACATTTTCATCTTTCACCCATCCCCACGATCTCCAGTTCTTAACTAATTATTTGTGTTTTTTGGGAAATAACTTCTGAACTGCTATGTCAAGACAGACAAATTAGAAGAGCTAGCCTGTGGCTAGGTATTTTGTGTATAGTCTGTCTGTTCTATGCCTGAACACCTTGCAATATTCTGCAGTCTTCCGGTGGGATAATTTGTGCTCTTAGACATCATCCTCCAGGGAAATCCAAAGTTAGGAAGGTAAACTTTGCGGCATTCTGTGCTGAGAGACAGAACACTTGGACTCCATTTCAGATTTCTCTAGCACAGATGCTAGAATTTCTTCATCAAAGAAATGGAAATAATATTAATGACCTCCTTCAACTGCAACCATTTACCGAATATTTATTACGTACATTTTTACATTTAATCCTCTCAATAAATATGTAAGATAGATTTTATAATTATAACAATTTTTCTTTTATTAGATAGATATACTTCATTTTTATTTATTATAACAGTTTTACAGGTAAGGGAACTGAGGCCCAGAGACATTAAGTTTTCTGGACCCATGCGGCTAATAAATTGCATAATCTTACCCACCCCTAGGAATACTGAGAGGGCAAGATGTACGAGAATATATGTCCTTGGGAAAGAATGTTAGTTTCTTAGGTTCTTTGGGAAAGAATGTTAGGTTATTCCAGGAATTGTTTTCTTATCTTCTTGTAGTATATCTACGTGATTCTTTGTCTTAACTAGTTAACTAGTAAGTAGTAAAAACACTGGTGAGCTGACACTCCAGTATCAGAACTCACAATTACTTTTTATGAGAATAAAATCTGACTCTATACATGAACAACGTAACAGATTTTTTTCCAATTGCCTCTAAAATGTCTCACTAATCTTTAGTTTTCAAATAGGGTCTCTGGCAGATGCTTAGAGCTTTCCCTTTTCTCTCTACATAAAAAACTTGAGAATTTTACTGGTGCTTATATGCTTAGCTCAAGTCACCAGAGACAGCCTGAACTAATATTTTATGATGACTCTTTCAAAAGGCTTTGACACTGCCTCAGATGGAACGGTTATTTGATTAAAGGTGTGAAATGAGCCAAGAATCCGAGATATGATGGTTCTATTAAGGCAGATAAAGCACCTTCTGAAAAGATCGACTAGTGTAACAGAATACCCTTGAAAGAGTTCTATCAGTGCTTAGCCTTTGAGATCTGTTGCATAAATGGCTGATGAGCAGACCTCATTGTTTTGACATGAAAGCCTCTGAACAGTCTGGCTCTCTGACGATGGACACTGAATTACCTTCACTTACAGCTATCTAAAACCAATCTTGCAAACGAGATAAAATCTGAGATGGAAAATCAAAGCTGCAAAGGCGAAAGGGGAAAAGCGAGGCGGCGGTGAGAAACGCTGGCTACGTGCACGTCAAACCACGAGGACACAAAGGAAATGGCACAAAGCCTATAAACCCCCCCAGGCACATGCCAACACGCAGACTCAAACTTGAGTTAAAAACAGGAACTACGACAACAGCAGTAGGAACGAATTTAGAGCAACTCATTGAGACTACCGTACCTGAAAACAAGGGAATTTGTTCTTCCAAATCCTAAAACTAAGGACTCTGTGATCTCAATGCCCTCTAGTCTCATCAAAGGCACCAACTGCTTTAACAGAACTCCCACCGATGGGGTGCCTATGGCCTGAAACAAGTTGATTAAAAGTGAAAAAGAGGTAACATGATAACCGATGCTTCCTTTAATCAAAGGATGATTCCATTACAACAGTTTCAAAGTACTAAACCACGTCCCAAAGCACTGCCATCATTTCAGGGAGAAAAAAAACAAAGACAGACATAAATTTTAATACAGCACCATGAATGCATTTTTTACCTGGGACACAAATCCTAAAGAATACTTTTATTATGTCTTCCTTTTTAAAAATTAAATCTACAAACCCATTCTTAACAAGATCATGTAATGAAGGCATCGTTTCAAGGAGAATACTCGGCAAGGAGGGAGAGAAATGTGGTATGCAGGGCAGGAACCAAACCTCAGGGCATAATAAATGAATAAACCTCAGGGCACTCTATGGTCTTAAGCAAGTTTCTTAACTTCTCTTAATCTTCAGTTCCCCACTTGTCAGGGAGGACTCATAAATTATGCACGTCAACGCTCAATGGAATTTAGAAATGTGTAGGATGAAAATCTGATCCCATATACTCCAGATGGCAGGCACAGTGCGACGTGCACTGTGAACTCTAGACAAACAAGCTAAAAAAAAACCTTACAGAATAATTCTTCTGAAGCATGTCACGTCACCTTGTTATCGTAGCTCACTGTACCATCAGGTGTGGTCGCCATTATTTCTGGAGTGGAAGCTCTTAAGTGTCCCGGGCTCATAATACTGGGTTTTGCAACTCCAAAACAAAGAATAAGGTAGTTTCTCCACAAGGTAACATAATTATCTCCACTGCCGGCGGTGCTGGTTTTCTTGGCATTAATTGGGCTGCTGGAAGTACGGAGTTGAAAACAAGAGTGAAACTAAGTTCTGCATTTTAAATATCACTTGTTAAATAAAGACCCTAGGAAGTGCCCAAACACAGTTGACCTACTGCCCGTCAAGGATTGTCTATGCTGTTAAGAACGGTCTGGACAGGGAATGTCTCTATTGGATGGGAAGTTGAATAGAACTTTAAGACTGTTTTCACCACTAAGTTTCTGACAGTCTATAGTCAATCATATGGATTGTTAAGGAAAAAACAAACAAACAAACTAGTGCTAGGTAAGAGTTTTTGACTGGCTTTTATTCAATATTAAGAATTCTGTATTAGGAAGTGCAGAAACCAGAGAGGATTATAATATGCCAATCTTTTAGATAACACGTAAATGTAAGCGGGCAAAAATGATAAACAAAAGAGGAAAACACAGTTCTCTTACTTTGGGTCAACCAGAGGCATGACCGACTGGAGCCGAGTGAAGGCGTACGGCCAGGCGTAGCTGAGGGCTGTGGGGCAGTGTTTGGGCAAGTTCTCCTGCCGGAGGAAACTGAAGAGGCAGAGGACCCAGGGGTCTTTGACAGACTGAGCGAATATCCAGACGTGGGAAGGGCTCTTCACATCGTAGTGGCTATTGACCAGGACTGCATTCCACTCCACCAACCACTGCAGATCCACACTGTGGGTCAGCGGTAATGTGGCCTATGGGTCCAAGAAGTAGGCAATGAATCAATGCTGCACTGCAAATTACACGTCCCCACCACGGCTGGGTCTAAATGCCCCTTCGTCCACAGCGCTCTTCCTGATTACCTCCTGCGACGGGCCAAGCTTTGAATCTGAAACACCCCTCCTGCTCCTGCCACATAGGATGCCCATTTGTAGCCACTGCTGTTTCTGATGCTAGACTGAAAGCAGTTCAAGGGCAGGGCTCAAGGACACAGGTCATATTTTGAACAGTTTTAATGGCACATAGCACTGTGCATTAGTACACCCAACTGCTCACCGCATATTTCTTGAAAAATATATGGCCTGGGTTAAACTTGATCATGGATTTGCCATTGAAAATTCTTAAAAGTTATTAACTTCTAAGATTCACAAACGTGTTTTTAATCCCTGTCTTGGTAGTGTGGGTCTTTTAATGCCATAATCTTGTTTACCTCTCCTTAGATTAAAGTACCTTCCCTCTGATTTAGGGAGATGGCTGAATGCAGTCACTTTTATGAAGGGCATTTCACTGATGGTTTTGAGGTAAGGCACCTACTTATTCTTGACCTATGATATCAAGCCAAAAAAACCAATACGTTTGAAAACTTTTTTGCTGCATATCTCGTGCAAGTTCGTATGGGTCATTCTCTTTTAAGTCCAGAATATTAAAGTTTGGGGAAGACCACATTTCAAATAATCTGGCAGCTGTGCCCGGAGAGAAGATTGCCTTTATGACTGTCGGGCATTTAAAATGACCTGTTCTATCTGATGGGTCTACAGGTTCCCACGGGTCAGGTGCCACACTAGTAGCCTCAATGGTGAGCGGGCTTTAAGGGGGCGCATCTTGAGCTTCAGAGTCAGAGAGGAGGTTCCAACAGCACCCCCACTCAGAGCTCATGACCTGGGAAGAGTCCTGAGCATCCCAGTGTCTCTGTCTGGGAGACATGAATTTATAACTTGGGAATTAGAATGCTAATCTCACCTGATCTTTTAGGTAAATTATGTGAGCTAAGGAATGTAGAAACATCTGGAACAAGGCAGCCACATTCTTCTTCTCCCCTTTCTGTGCATCTTCCTAAGTGAGGTATGGCTGCTCTAGCTACCCCTGGCTCAGGATTTTGATTCTGATAGACAGAACAAAATCACGTGAACGAAATATAATCTGCCGACAAATAAGATATGTGTATATAACAATTAAACTCAACTCTTCCATTCCATGTTAAAACACATCGAATTTTGGAAAGAAGGACTATACAATATCACTGTGAAAGTCTGTACTGCTGGGCTTACTCGTTTGAATAATGATCATTATTACTACGACCGTAAGCAAGGACAGGGCCACTAAAGGTAAGGATCTGTGCTCAGTCTCAGAGAAAAGACCATGAAAAGCTCACAAACACCTTCAGGCTCTGTATTCATTTATAGCTATTTGTGAAAAATGTTTGTATTCGTTTATAGCTATTTGACAATAATATACAAGAGGCATCAGCAATGTGGATTCTGCAAGCGGTCCCTGATCTGCACTGCCTCTTTTCAGCTATTTAGCTGAAATTAATCCAGGTCCCCTTACTGCACTATGCTGATTAAAAAAAAAAAAAATCAGATAGTTAATATCAGTTTCAATTTCCCTTCAAATTTTTTCAGGAAATTAAAGTGTGCCAATATGCTCTTGAAAAAGAAAGAATCTATTTGCATGGCAGATAAGGCTGTCCTATAGTCAGAGTCCAAGTAGGGTCAAGTGCCAGTCCTAATGCTTCTCTCTGTGTCACTATGGTGCTGCCCCTAAATATTTTTGTGTTTAGTACCTATGAGGGTTGAAAAAGATAATGTTAAAGCATGCTGTAAACTGTAAGGCACCATATAGAAGTTACATACAGTGTTAAGCATAATAAATAAAGAGAATTAACTTTCTTAAAGAATCCTGAGCAATTCTTCTTGAAATTGCAGTTTGCAAAATATTATCTATATTCCTGAGGCTCAAATTTTGTTTGAAATTTATCTGGATGTTTCCTCAGCTAGTATCTGAAAAGCCTGTCTTGTTTTCATAAGTACTGTTGTGTCAGTTTATTAATCTGACATAAAACCCCAGCATTCTGCCACAGCATTTTTCTTTGTCTCTCTTTGTCAGACAGATCCAGAGCTTGTACTTAAGAACAGTTAGGAATCAGGATCAAATGTGTACTTACCGAATCTGAAACTGCTACATGAATGAAACTTTCGAGAATGGAAGAACTTAGCTGATCCATGACATCAATCATAGGCCTGTCATCGTCCTGTATGAAGGGTCGGCAGTTACTCTCCATGGGAAAATGAATCCTTCCCACCCACCCCACTGCCTTTGTTCAGTACACGAAGCAGAACAGCTTGCAAGATAGTGATAAGGGTTTTCTCATGGAAAAGTGAATGCCAAGATGGTGAAATGTATAGATTAAATTCCCTGTGAGTCTGAGTTTAGTCTTTCAAGTTTCAGTGGAAAATAATTAGAGCTCTAACTTCACAGTGTACTGAAAAGACATATACTTGAATTTCAAAAAATCATGCGTGTACACAAGGATCTAAACAAACACTCGTGCCATACGTCATCCCTCAGAGTGTTCACGTTGTCGTTAATTTGAAGGAATGAAAGCCCCACAAGAATATGCTTTGCCAGACCACTAAAATGCTACATCCATAAGTCACTCATCAGCAAAAATAACTGATAAATTGTTGACTATGATTGAATTTTAGTTCCAAAGAAAGTGCAATGGAGACTGACCACATACTCTGTGGTATCTATGTTGTGTAAGCTATTTAGTAAAAGAAGCAAACTACAGGGTATAGGAGAGAGTATCTTATTGAAAATTCTTCTACACAAATAGCATATATACATATGTATATATATGGATATGTGTATGTTTGCCATCCTTTATTATAGAGAAGCTCAGAAATATCAAATTATTTACTTTAAAAGCCTTCAGGAAAGCCTCGGGTTGCCATTATTCATGTATGAATGAGAATGGTTTCAAAAAAAATTGTGGTTGGAAAAAAAAAGCACAAGCTCATAGATTGGACAGATTGGTGGTTTCAGGGTGGGTGAAATGCACGAAGGGAATCACAAGGTATAAACTTCCAGTTACAAAATAAATAAGTTATGGGGGTGTAGTGCACAGCATGGGGACTATAGCTGATGATACCATCCTGCACATTCGAAAGTTGCTAAGACAGCAGATGGTAAAAGTTCTCATCACAAGAAAAAAATTCTATAACTCTGTATGGTGACACATATTAACTCTACTTATTGTAGGGATGATTACACAATGTAAACAAATACACCTGAAACTAATATAATGTTGTATGTCAATGACACCTCCATAAAAAAATTATACAAAGCTGGGGCTGGTCCAAGAAAGTAACATATGAGAAATGTTTTTAACACAGTCCCGGAAAAGCAGTTAAGAGCATGGGTTTTATACCTGAAACTAACGTAACAACTGTATGCCAGCTATACTTAGAAAGAACACGGGGCTTCGGGGGTTTCAATTCGGGCTCTGTTGCATCCTGTTGATTTTGGGTAAGGTACTGAATTTCCCTAAACCACAATTTCCGTAACTGTACACTGTGGATAATAACACTAATTCTTAGGTGATCGTGAAAGTTAAATGAGATACTATGTGTAGAGCCCAACACAGTGCCAGACACATCCATGGTAATCATTGTTATCATTACTATCATAGTTAGAGACTTAACAGAGTTTTACCAAACTACAGTATGTCTCAGACATTCATTCACCAGAAACCACAGATGTCCTAAAATGTATCACAAAGCTATCTGAAGAAAAGTGAGCATAAAGCACTGTGATGGATTTGAAAATATTTGGTAAAGACAATGGCCATTTTGTGGGTCATAAAACCAAGATCAGTGATTTAAACCCGGAGAATGGAAAGTAGCATTTTTCGAAGAAGTATGGGACACAAAAAACTGGTCCTTCTCCCATCGACCTAGGTACTGGGACTGGCCACCTGGGCTCGCAGGCAACATGCCTTAACATTAGAACAAGGATGTAGAGCCCTTGACCAAGCGTGGAGGTTAGCTGGCCGATAATGCTTAATAATAGGCTCGTTTCTCTGATCTCAGGGGACATTTTCTTGCGATGGCATTTTCTACAATTACTGATGCAATTAAACAAATTTCAGTTAGCCAGACTGTTTGATACCTTGATCATTTTAAATGGAACTCATTATTTTCTCAAGTTCATTCTCTAGTATAAATGTAATAATATCTTCTTAATTTGATGTTTGCTGAACATTATTGGGAAGAATGATCTGGGGGTGTCTAGGTGGCTCAGTCAGTTAAGCGTCCGGTGTCAGCTCAGGTCACGATCTCATGGTTCGTGGGTTCGAGTCTTGCATCGGGCTCTGTGCTGACAGCTCAGAGCCGGGAGCCTGCTTCGGATTCTGTGTCTCCCTCTCTCTCCGCCCCTCCCCCACTCACGCTCTGTCTCTCTCTCTCTCAAAAATAAACATTTAAAAAAATTTAAAGAAAAAGAAAAATGACACATAACTGAATCTTAAAATTCTTCACTTCTTAACCAAGCACCACCTCTTACAGAATCAAGAGTGGTCTTTTTCTATTGCTCTCAGAATATATAACTCATACAGATCAAGAATGTTATTTCATAATCAAAACCCCATGACGAATCAAAAATTATTTCTTGACATGTGTGAACGGAAGGACAGAAAACAATAATGCATTATTTACAGGTTTTAATCTAAACTTCAAAAGAAAGAAATGAATTGGAAAATTCAGAAGGATAATCCATACCTCCGGTTGACCCAGGGCAACAAATAAAGCTCGAATTTCCTTGAGTATTAAAACGGACAGTTTGCGTGTGGCCACCTGGAAACTGCAGAGTAAAACCAGAGCAAAGCCTTCCACGGCGTGAAGAACACTGCAGTGGGGACCTCGCTCCGACTGAATTCTGTGGCTGGAGCCATTTGGAATTAGCTGCCATGTAATGAGAACACATTGTATATTCAGAAAAATAACAACCGAGGAAGAAGAAAGTACTCACATGCGCATCTTTCGGCACATGTGACCTTGTTAATATTAAAATAAATTACAGTGGCTTCTAATCAGACAGGAGTATAAATTCATTATTATTCATGACAGCACAGATCTCTCTTTTCTTTAGATCAATTGTTACTTTGAAATACCATCAACCATCTGTTACCTCTGATAAGAAATAACTTTCAAAGGCAATTAATATTAATAAGAACAAAACTGGTTCTATTCATATACTGTTGGCAATTATACCATAAATTCAGTCAAAGTGGCCTAATTTGTTTTTAGCCAGATTCCCTATAGACTTTTGGAGACCGTTCAATTGAATTTTCAAACATTTACTTCCTAATCACACTTACTTACTGGCATTTGTGTTAGATTCTAATCTAGGTTTGTGCGTGCTTATGAGATGGGTTCTCAAAGTTTCCGAACCACGACCAAGTGGGTCTGAAACAAAAGCAAGCCAGACAACAGGGCAGATTCCACATCCGTTTCAGGTTTTCCCTTTGACAAGCACATGCAATCCTTGTTTCTCTCCCTTCCACGTGTACAACACACAAGGAAAGAGGCATGACCTAGGATCTGGATCCTGGCTCTTCCCTCAGCGCTGTTGTGCTTCCCTGAGCCTCCACCTTCCCCAGACTCTCAGCTGTGTTCTTCCCTCGCCAGGCCCTCTCTCTGCTCATTGGATGCCAAGTCACCGCTGCCCCTGCTCTCCTGACAACACCTCTCCTCAACCTGCTCTTGATAACGTTGTCATTAATTTTTGCCATTTAGGACTGATTTGTGAAAGAATAAAGAAACCACAAGGTTGCATTTTCTTCTCTGTGGATATTGGGCAAGGCAACCAATATGTTGCAGGCTAGGAAAAACAAAACAAAACTAGTGGGCAGCTAACTTTCCTATATGCATATCCATGCTGGCTCAGTAGCCATGTCTATAGCCGTTTGCTCTTACAGATGTATAATCATAATTCTTGGAAAAGAGCGATTTCTACTCCCTTAATGGTTTTGTGAATGTTAACAACTCTAACCTGATAACATATCAACCCTGAGTTTCCCGGTCACAGCTTACACGGATGGAAAAATTAAGGGCCACCACAGGGCAGAAAGTTCCTAGGTGGCTGGAAGAAAGAACGCCGAAGTTTCTCCGAGCTGTGACGCGTTTACATGTGTACTGTATTAGGGAATATAAATTGGTGGGAGGAGTGTGAAGATTACCTCTGAATTTCTGATCTTGCCGGCTTGTTCGTAGACTTTTCCTTGAGTTTGTGTGACCAGTTTCCAC
Organism: Leopardus geoffroyi; assembly: GCF_018350155.1. Classification (NCBI taxonomy): domain Eukaryota; kingdom Metazoa; phylum Chordata; class Mammalia; order Carnivora; family Felidae; genus Leopardus; species Leopardus geoffroyi. The sequence continues at coordinate 11,350,303 of NC_059326.1, read as the reverse complement.
TGCGTGAGCAGCTGGAGCAGTAACTTGAGGGATGAATCAAGGAGCGTGTGGTGCATGTCATTTACTTCCCGGAGTAGGAAGTTGGTAAAGCCAAACAGTACATCTTCTCTCCAGTCTGAGAAGTCAACAAGTAAACCCTGGAGAGAGTTTTGTGCAATGTGTCGCAGTTCATCGTCCATATGAATAGACAGCCTGCAAAATGAGTCAAAAAAAGTAAAGGGATTTAGTTTATTAACTTTTCTTCTAGATCTGTGATTGAACAAACACAGGCCTCGGTTTTTCCTTGTGTCTCAAAAATGGGTCGCCCCCAGGACCCCTGGGTGGCTCAGTCGGTTAAACGTCCGACTTCAGCTCAGGTCATGATCTCAACAGCTGATGGGTTCGAGCCCCACATCAGGCTCTGTGCTGACAGCTCGAAGCCTGGAGCCTGCTTTGGATTCTATATCTCCCTCCCTCTCTCTGCCCCTACCCCACTCACACTCTGTCTCTCCGTCTCTTAAAAAATAAATAAACATTAAAAAAAAATAGTTCACCCTTCCATATACTCTTCATTCGGCTCCCCTAATGTGGACACCTTCTATGACCATGGTACCTTTATCAAAGCTAAGGAATTAACATAGGTGCAGTGCTATTAACTAAACTACAGATTTTATTCAGCTGTCACCAGTTTTTCACTAATATCCTTTTTTTCTGTTTCAGGATGAAATCTAAAATATTACATGACTTTAGGTGTATCTGAATAACTTTTTAATACATTATTGACTATAGAATAAATTAGTATCAAACCCTGTCACTTTTAAGGATAAAACAACTGAGTACCAGAGAAGCTAAGGGACTCATCTGGAAGTTCAGTGAAAATGAGCAACTAAGGGTTAGATCAACGGTCCACAATTTTGCCCCACCAAGGGAGATGCGGTGATGTCTGGAGACATTATTGACTGTCACAACTCAGAGAGTGCTACCAGAAGTTCTCTAGTAGTTAGAAGCTAGTGATCTGGCCAAACGTGCACGGGCCAACTCCCTACAACAAAGAATTATCTAGACCAAAATGCTGACAATGTCAAGGTTGAGAAAACCCAAGTCAACCGGAGAATGTCAGGGTATTGGTGGTTTAACCTAGAGTATCATAATGATACTAAATCTTGACATTGTATTAACCATCAGTTAACATAATGTTGTATAGATTCTTCTATTCATTTATTTAAGACACAAATATTTTTGAGACTCTCCTGAGATGCAGACGTAACAGCCCTTAGGATATCGAGGTCAGTATGGTTGTGTCAATTGGGTAGGGTGCTTGTAGGAGCCAGGGGTGAGATGGTGTTGGAGAGGAAGCAGAGACAGCTTGGCAAAGGGTCTGTGGGCCATGCAGGGAGGCAATACAGCAGGGAAGGGGTGAGGTGTGTGTGCTCTGGAATCAGAAAGCCTGGATCAGTGTCTTGCCTCTGTCAGTTACTAGCTATGTGACCTTGTGCTAGTTACTCAATCTCCCTAAGCCTCAGAGCCTCATTTGGAAAACAGGGACAATAACTGTACTCGCATTTCATAAATTTGTTGTGAGGTTCATTAAGATGACCCATGTATGGCATATGGCACCACAAGGAGGGTGTGGTAGGCATTCAGTAACTGTTAGCTATTATTATTAGAAAAAAAAACTGTATCTTGAAAGTTATAGGTGATATAACATGATTAGATTCACATCTGGAAAAAAACAATAGGCAGACATACGGAGGAGAAGGCTTAGAGAAGCAACCAGAGGCAGGACAGAGACCAGCTAGGAGGTCACTGCTGTGACTTAGGCAACAAGCGGTGGGGGCCTGACCCAAGGCAGAGGAGTGGTAAGGAAGGAAGACAGAGAGATCAAAGACACTGAGGGGATCATACTTCTAAGGACTCAGCAGCCTGGAGGCATTTAGTGTGGGAGAAGAAAATGGCTAAGTCACTGAGAGCGCCCCCAAATGATCGATATTCTCCTCAATGAAAGGGAGGAAACGTTGGGACCCAGAGTGGTTAAGGAACTTCCTCAAAGTCCAGGATTCCAATCTAGCACATCTAACCCTTAATCTGGTTTTCTGCAAAAAAACCAAGTCTGGTACAGTTCTATATTTTTGAATAAACATGGCTTCAAAAATTCGATAAGCAAACACCTGTCATATTTTCTAAAGCATAAAGCACACTAATTGGTCCAAATTTGACAATATAAACCAGGCAAAAGCTTGTTAATGAGCAGATATATACCAAGTCAGGGAAAATGTATTTCCTGTTCCAAAAGCAAGTGACGTTCTACGAAGACGCTGGAAAGGAAGATCTAAGCTATTTCTTCCGGTTAGACTTGCCCCACTCAGTCTACAGTTCTTTTTTTTTTTTTTTTTTTTTTTTTTATTTATTTTATTTTTGGGACAGAGAGAGACAGAGCATGAACGGGGGAGGGGCAGAGAGAGAGGGAGACACAGAATCGGAAACAGGCTCCAGGCTCTGAGCCATCAGCCCAGAGCCCGACGCGGGGCTCGAACTCACGGACCGCGAGATCGCGACCTGGCTGAAGTCGGACGCTTAACCGACTGCGCCACCCAGGCGCCCCCAGTCTACAGTTCTTAAGGAGGTCACAGTGACTGAAAGAAAACAAAGATGCCCTTACCCTGAGCTTCCAGTTGAGGACTGGCCAAACTTACAAACTTTCTTTGTAAAACAAAGAAAGAACTTACAAACTTTCTTTGTATTTTAATCAGCAGCTTATTAAGTGTAATCTGTAACACATAATATCTGAGTTAAAGCTGGGGTTAAGGGCCTGAGGCCCCCCTCATATGGGAAGAAACATTACTCTATAAGCACCCCTGAGTCATTCTGCAGCCCATGGTTTAAAAAAACATTAGTTTATAAAACAACAATTGCAGTCATTTTCCCATCTTAAGTTCATGATTCCTATTTATTGTATTTATACTATCTATGGTCCTGAATATTTGAAAGATGAAGCTTCTGCAAATGACAAGCCACCTTTAGGATGGGAAAAACAGGCACTCAGTAAACATTAACTGATGGTAACGTGCCAGTGCAGAGGTCCTGGAGGCCCCGCTTTCAGTGATCCAGAGGGGCTGAGCCGTGTGATCACGAGGGCATGGGCTGCTCCCACAGACTGTTATTGAATAAGTAAGGGTGTGGCTTAAAAGGGGAAGAATCAGAACCTGAGCAAGGCCACCCTCTTGGTTGGTCAGACCAGATAAACGACTTTTAATGGAAAACACTTTCGTAAAGGTGAGCTCAGCTTCACATGGGGTTAGCTTAGTACTTTTGAATAACCTTGCTGTGTTAGAGGTACAAGAATGAAAAGGGAGTGATTCCAAGTTCACAGACTATATCCAGAAGAAAAAGATCCATTAGGAGAAACAGCCCCTTCTAAACTATGGCAGGAAAAACAAAAGGTTATTAGGAAAAGGTGAGGAACCTGTTGCCCTATAACGTCAAGGGCAGCAGAGGGAAAGATGATTTTATTTATTATTTATTTTTTAAAAATGTTTGTTTATTTTTGAGAGAGAGCGCAAGAGGGGCAGAGAGAATGGGAGGGAGACAGAGGATCCAAAGCAGGCTAGGGGCGCCTGGGTGGCGCAGTCGGTTAGGCGTCCGACTTCAGCCAGGTCACGATCTCGCGGTCCGGGAGTTCGAGCCCCGCGTCAGGCTCTGGGCTGATGGCTCAGAGCCTGGAGCCTGTTTCCGATTCTGTGTCTCCCTCTCTCTCTGCCCCTCCCCCGTTCATGCTCTGTCTCTCTCTGTCCCAAAAATAAATAAACGTTGAAAAAAAAAATTTAAAAAAAAAAAACAAAAAAACAAAGCAGGCTCCACGCTGTCAGTGCACAGCCTGATGCAAGGCTTGGACTCAAAAACCACGAGCTCATGACCTGAGTCAAAGTCAGATGCTTAACCCACTGAGCCATCCAGGTGCCCTGGAAAGATGGTTTTAAAGCAATGCCCAGGAAACCATGGTTTCCAAAAGTAGGAACTTGCCGACAGGTGGGTGGTTAGCCTTTGTAATAATTGCCAGAAGTGGCTGGAATTTCCTCTCTGCAGGTGTTAAACAATGAGCCTGCAACTATTTACGGTGCTCCGAATTGCATCTCAATGAAAAGAAATTAAAATTAAAGACATAAGATTAAGTGGTTTATTGAGGCAATATATGCAATTGAGACAATAGTTCTCAGATACTCAAAACAACTAGCCACCTTGCACTATACAGACACATACTGAAAGGTGAATAAAAAATGGCATATGACAAATATTTTTCAAGCACCACAGAAGATTGTGAAACTGTGTACACATTACCTCATCAGTCTCCACAGGTTATAAAGAAACACTGCATAAAAAGTGTTTATCTGTCATTTTGCATCAAACCAATGACATGTGTCACTGCCATTTGGCTTTAGGAAAATTCTGAACATCGGGCAACTGATTTTACTCTTCTGAAGTCCAAATCTCCTTCTCTGAAAATAGGACTAAATATGTGCCCAGCTTTCCTTAACATAATGTGTCTGAAAATGCATTGTACATCATGGCATAATCTTTTATGCAAATGCAAAAATGCCTAAAAATAATAACTCACATTTGCTGAGAGTTTACTGTGTTCTAGGCACTATGTGAAGTGATTTATATGCATTATTTGGTTCTAACAACCTTATGACAAATTATTCGAAGGGAAAGGTAGACCATGAACAGCAACCCCTTAGTGCATAAGCCATGCTGTGGGAAGTGACAGAGGACAGAAGCCTGTATGCCATCGGGGGAAAGGTCCTTCCTGTGGTCAAGGGACAGAGCAGGAAACATCTGGGAGAACAGTTAAGAGAAAAATGATGCCCATGGCCAAGGACACAAGTAAGTTCCCCTGCTATGTGGAGAATCCCAGGGGTACCCAGACAGCTGGGAAAGCCAGGCTTTGTGAGCGCAGGAAGGAAATTCTCCCCAGGGATCTTATCATGATGTCAGGACAGCCAGCGTGGCTTCCATGGAGCCCAACTGGAAAGATTCTTCACACAGCCATTATAAGTGGGCTGAGGGATACACAGAAAATCAGAAACGTAGTAGCTTGGGGAAAGGGGTTTGCCAGTTCATTCCATACACCATTGTCCTGCTAAACACACTACTGTTAGTCTGAAATTAGAGTGTCTGTGGTAATGTAGTCATTACCTGAAATGCTGGCAAGGGGCTCTGGGGACAGTCACGTGGGACATATCCTTGAAACTCCTTATTCAGGGAACTGAGCTTGGGCGGGTCAAGGGGCAAACAGGGAACTGGCAGGAATGTTGGTCTTATTTTGCTAGTTTTAAAGAAAAGCAAGTTTTTCTCCAGTAACAATGTACCATGGATGCGACCACGAAGTATCTAAACTAAAAGGTCCCATACCTCTCTGACTAGACTGTATATTGTCTCAAGAGTCAACTCAGTCCCAATGCGATTGACGATGGGGGAATAAAGTAACTATAGACGTGAAACCCACATTTATTGCTATTGAAATTCTTCATTTTGTCCCTTGACCCTCTCTCAAGGAGGTCTGAAGGGGCTCATTTGCTCATAGGTTAACAGGACCCGGTGTGTAGGTCGAGCACTCCAAGTTATCCTTCCCTTGAGGAGAATAGCCTCCGGCTTCTTTTAAAGTTTATGAAAAAGGTCTCTTCACAGGCTTCCCATATAAGTCCGGTCATTTTCCTGATTTCTAAGACTTGAACTCTCAAGAATGTTTATTTGCTCTTTCCCCTCATAAAAACAGTACCCATTGCTTTGGGCTTTGTAAGAATGTACGTAATAATAAACACGACGCACCATAAATAGCACTGACATTCCAACCATGTCTAAGAGAATTCCCTTCTGGCATGCCTGGCACCATGGTCAGCAGAATTCAGGCGTCCCTGGATTCAGTGATCAGAGTGATTCCAGAGGTAAGAGTCCACCCCACAGAGTTACGGCAAAATAGATTCAGAGAGTGTATCTGAACGCTGCATGACATTTCAAAAACTTTGTATTCCAAAGGCCTTAGCGCGTGTAATCTTCAGCAATTAGAACTTCACTGACACCAGTGAACTTTCCTTCTGCTTCAATCGAACTGAAAACTGCCTTTTCCCTGCTGACACATTTTCCCTTGGGTGCACCAAAGCGCTCGTCTATGACATTTAGCCTTCTCAACAGCCTTATGAGATAGGCGGTATTATTCCAGTTTCATCCAAGGCAAAAAGGCCGAGGGGTTAAATAATTTGTCTAGATCACATGGTTAGTAAAATTGCAAAAGCAGGATTGGAAAATCCAGGGTTTTCCTGTGATTCCATTTCGTCCCCATTTTTTTGGTACTTCCTCCAAATCTCTCAGAGGGTGGTCTCTTGTCTCTGGCTCACAGGCCATGACAAGCGGTCCTCTGTCCCCTGATTTCTCACCGCCACATCCAGCCCTTCCGCGTGGCAACCCCTCCTCTGTGCGAACACTTGACTCCTACTCACTCACGTCCTCCACTGCTGTCCCTGGCATACCGACCGGCTGCTCGCATACCTTTCGGGGTAACCTTGGCACCTGGCGCCTGCTTCAGAGCTTTTCTTTACCCTCAGTCTTTGCCATCATCGTGGGATACCCAAATATTAACAGTATTTGAGTCTCTTATTCCTCAGCTTCCCTTATCCCCAAACCACCATGCTTATTATTCTTTGGGATTCTACCCTTTGTTCCTCCTTGGATCTTCTCACCCAGAGCTGGAAGCCCCTCTTTGATCCAGGCTGATTTTTCCTTCCTTTCCACTGCTTCCCTGCTTCCAACGAATGTGCTCTTTGCTCACATTCTGGTTGTTAAGCTGTGGCAAAAGCCTAGGCTGTACCTTTTTTTTTTAACGTTATAATCTTCCTAAAATAGGTCCTACACACGGAATGGAAGAAAGAAGGGCGCGTGGTGTGGAGGTTGCTGATTACAGGAAAGAAGAGGTTATGGGTAGCAGTGACCAAAGCCAGCTAGGAGGGTGGATGGCTTTGGCCAGTGAGCACCAGGGCTTGCGACAGTGGTTTTCAAAGTAATAGATCTTCAGTCAGTCTCACAATCCAGCACCATCCTGTGTTAGTGGTGACTGGCAGAAGGAAAGGGGGCAGTTTTGTCTATGGTTGGAAGACAGTAGGCTACAAAAGATATTAACTGATGGCAAGGTGCGAACAACAGGAGTCCATATTGGCCCTCCAGAGGAGAGGGCGTGATGACCACAATAACCAGGAACATGGTGCTCTGTGGAGATACTCTGAAGCTATGGGATAGCCACTGGTGGTCTGCAGTCATGCGGGTTGAGGGCTTGGGTTACTTTACTTGGATATTGATGAGAAGGGTGCTCTCCAAGGGCTAGTGAACGTGGGTAAACGGGGTCATGCGTCATGCATCTTTAATTCAGTCAGTGTTAGTATTTGTTAAATTATTTTTCGTTAACTTTATTTATTTTTGAGAGACAGAGAGCACAAGCGGGGGAGGAGCAGAGAGAGAGAGAGGGAGACACAGAATTCGAAGCAGGCTCCAGGCTCCGAGCTGTCCGCACAGAGCCCGACGCGGGGCCCGAACCCACACACTGCGAGATCATGACCTGAGCCGAAGTCGGACAGCTAACCGACCGAGCCACCCAGGCGCCCCAGTCAGTGTTAGTGTTTGTTATCCTCCTCTGGGCTTTCCTCTGTGCCACCATTATCAGATTAACCAGACTAAACTAATATTTTTTATAATATTATTCTCGCTTAAAACTCCATTGGTCCAAATTCCCCAGCTAACAGTAAAGATTATCTAAAAATGTACCACTCCCGTCTTATTTCTATGCCTTTTAATCATTGGCTTTTATATTCTTTTTTCTTTATTTTTTCAAGTCAAGGAGGACTTGTGTTCCTTCTCATCCCACTCCCTTCATGCACCCCATTCCTAATGATTTCACATTCTAAATTGCTTTTAAGTAACGTCACTTTTGATTTTTAAAAAAAAAATTTTTTTTTCAACGTTTATTTATTTTTGGGACAGAGAGAGACAGAGCATGAACGGGGGAGGGGCAGAGAGAGAGGGAGACACAGAATCGGAAACAGGCTCCAGGCTCTGAGCCATCAGCCCAGAGCCCGACGCGGGGCTCGAACTCACGGACCGCGAGATCGTGACCTGGCTGAAGTCGGATGCTTAACCGACTGCGCCACCTAGGCGCCCCTGATTTTTAATTTAAAGGCACATAACTGTCAACTAGGGCTTCAGATCAACATGTGGAAATTATGCTTATTTAAAGGTATCAACATAATTTCACTCAAAGAAAATTCACTTGAGGTTCTACTTGGACTGAGCATTCTTATGGACAAATGTTGGGAGGGTGATAAATGTATGGTTTGGGGCAGATTTCTGAAGCACTAAAATTAGCTAAGCACTCTGGCTCCTGAGGGGGTCTGTGGGCCTCAGACCGGGAATCAGACCCTGAATGAACTCTTCTCCAGGAACACCCACCTCCCCATTCCCCAGGCCTACCTCTGTGCCTTTCTGTCATCACTCTCTTTATCGTTCTGGGTTCTGTGTCAAGTCTCACCTTCTCCCAGAACTGATTTGCTGACTTCCTTAGTCCCCAGTAATCCCCCTGCCCACTGAACTCACGTGTCACACTTCAGGTGCTATTAATGTGCACAATTTCAGGCCTTGGATAGTTGGTTACCTTATGTACTTATGTATTTGCTTCTAATTTGGATGTGAAGCCCCTTGAATAGGAGGAAAAAAAGCAAAAAACATTTCTTTATTCCCCCTTGCCTATACATAGTACCCAGAATAATGCCTCATTTAGTAAAATCTGTCAATTTTTTAATAATCATTCTTTTTGCTGTTGTCGTTAAGAATCATGACAAAGGATTATAATCAATTGGATCGAATAAACCCACTGCAGCTCTCACTTACCTAGCCAGCAAGTCAATAAGTTCAAGTTTTGACATGCCATCAGGAAGGAGTCGAGGGATAGCAGCAACACAGGTCCTGAAAAGATCTATTTTTGGCTTTCTCTCACCCCTAGAATTTGAAAACAAGCATGGGTCAAAGGCTACAAAACGTTAAAAAAAGAATCAATCCAATCTGTGAAAAAGGACTAGAATCCAGGCCTTCTGAATCACTGCCTGGTATTTACTGCAAATTTTTCTCAAAAGTTTTTGACCTTTATAGCTTGGCCTGTTTTAAGAGAACTCAGAAAGATTTAGACGTTGGAGGTATATATCTAAAAGGACAAATGCCAACGTCAACAGCATTCTGCCATTGAGTCTGCCATTCAGTTGGGTTCCATGGGGTTTGGTCCCTGTGGACTGCATTTAAAACACTGAATTCACTAACATGCCTAAATGCATCAGCGTGTAAAAAGCACACTGCACTCATTCCTACATTCAGCATTTAAAAATGGGATTTTAGTGTGTACAAGGCATAGTGCCTCTAACAAGCACGACATCTGGAAGCTTGTCTCTCTAGCAAGTTATATTTCTCTTCTGGAGTCCCCACTGTCATTAAAAAAAAAATTAAGTGCTTCTAAAAATAAGCCTTTCATAATGTCAGGTAAACTCCTGAATTCTATATGGTTGTGCATCCAATTCTGATTTGTAAAATTACACTGATGAGCCTGACCTCTATGGAGATTCCTTCCCTCTTTTTATTGTCTTGACAATATGAATGCTTAAAGATAATTAATGTCTTCTATATTCTGCTGTAAAATCTGAAGGAACGCTAAATTTTGTGAAAAATTATTTCAATTTTGAGTTGCTTAAATAGGTAACTGATTCTTAACCACATATTTTGCCAATAACCTTTATGAAAAAACTCAACCACCCATCAAATCCTTCAAAAAAACCTAAGTGATAAAATATAACAACATACTTAAATTCTGATAATTCAGTCTTCTGAGAATAAATATAAAACTGTCATGAAATTAGTGCTATTGTAGGACACAAAGACAATGATGAAAGTGCAAAGTAGCATAAAGTCATTCTTTTTTGGAATATTAACTGTGGTCAGAACAGAAATGCAGCAGGCAGGATCCGCCCTGTCTATAATCAGACAGAAATTCTGCTCTGTGACATTACTTTTTTGCACGGCTTTGTTTAGGTCTGTCAAGAGTGAATACAAAACTGTTTACATGGAAAATAAAACACAAATATGTTGACTTCACAAGTGCTCTGCTTTTGCAGAAAGTTATAGGATTGTTTTCTCTCCTTTTCCATAGTCCTTTCTGCATAGTCCTCCTTGTACGAGGACTGGAGAAGGAGCCATTGCACAGTGGGTTTTAATCAACTGAAGGGAGGAGGAGTCTTCAAGTGCCATCCTCAATAACTGTACAGAGTTAGAGCTTAGTGATGGCTCCTGATCATTGGCAACACGGTGAGTTGTTTAAATAGCTCTTCTGGCTTGCTCACCAGATGTTTTCAACAGCTGGGATTATTTTCCTATCTGTTGGAAAACAGATGACCCTGCTGGCCTGAAGTATAAGGCAGATTCCATGAGGCCTCCAAGCTGATAAAAGAAGCCCAGATTAGAAACTCTAATGGGTACTTGATTTCCTTCTACTACTGCAGTCCTTGCTTTCTGGGCTTTTATAGGAAGCAAGTGAACTTCCCCCTCTCCCCATAACATAATTTTTATTAATAGGTATTATTATTGTCTTCTAGCATGTACCACAAAAGGGATGAGGAACGGGAATGGAGCAAATAGAATGCTTAATGTTCAAGTTCATATCCTAAGCAGAACGTGGCAAAGTGGAGGATTGCATATCAATAGGAATGATGGTTTCTGTTAGTGTGGTGTGGACCTTCCCTGTCTTGTCCTAAATGCTTATGTTTCCCTGGTGTTTCTCTTTGTCTTCTGGAAATGTGGCAACGAATTATTTCCTACTCCAGGATCTGCCTCAAAATGTAGCATAGAAAGTATTCCCAGCCCTGTTTTGGGGTCTTATGATGACTGAATAGGCAAAGTAAAGAATCATCTTAGAAAAAGTTTAAGGTATTGGTTAAAATACAAACAAAATGTTTACAGTTACATTTAAACCTGTACCTTTTTATGGTTTTGAATATACTATTTTGGTCCTGATCCTATCTTATGATCTCTTGATTATCAATATAGTTTTCCTTTACAAGTTTTTCTTTACCGTTTTTCAGGCAAACAACCATATGGCAGAAGTTTTAGAAACATGTCTTTTATCTTCTATATTATCAATTGAAAATTGCTTCAATATGTTAAAAAAGAATGTACTAATGATGTTAAAGGTTGACAATCTGGCCATTTATGAGGTTGGAACCGGAGCTAGAGACAATACATTTGATGTTATTCATCTTGGTCAATTTTAATTTTTGCGATCATTTAGGGTGAAATCTAAAGCAACGTGATCATTTAAAACAAATGACTGGCAAGCTGCAGGATAATATGCATTGTATAATCCCATTTTTGTACGACAAATACATATATGCATATATCTGTGTCGACATAAGGAAAGTTCCTAAAGGAATCACGCTGAGTCAAGCAATGGTCATAGATTTCAAGTGGACCTCTGAGGAGGAGGATTTAATTTTAACTTTAGATACTCCCAACTATGTATTTAGAATAATTCTGTATGTTTTACTTTGTCTTATCATGTATTGTTTTGTTTTGTCATACTTCATTTTTGAGGTGCCTGCCATTGCAATAAAAACACACACCCACAACATGAATTTCCCTGTATAGGTAACAGTTTTCCAACACACTGTGGTGTTTGGAACTGTAAATGCTGAGGAACAAAGGAAACTTTCCCGGTTGTATTTTTGGAAACTTACGGCACAGGTGCCACGTATAATTTAATTCACAGTCCAACAACAAAGTCTGAACTTTCTTGAAGTGTGAAGTTATAGCCTAATCCTAGTTCCTGCCATAACGAATCAAAAGCAGCAAATACAAGTTGCATGGGTTTCTTCTGCAGAGCTCTAATTACAAAGCTGCATCTTAGATTTGGGCTGAGCACATTGGATTTCAAATGAAGAGTTACATTCACAACTATAAATTATTCTTCTAAGATTCAGTATTTCTATGACACAGTCGCATAGAGACTATTAGGCACGTGGAACGCTCACGGTTCAGGAACAATCACTAGAAACAAGTGAACTTGAAATTTATAAAGATGGAATGTCTGTAAACTGGTGATGTCACTCTGGCACGCAGGCTGTGACAGAGCTAGCTTGGGAGCAACTTGTGGACCACTGAGAGTCTTGGCCTCCTGTTTCTAACTTACTGGCCTAAGGACACTCGAAATATAACTGAAATAGATCAATCTCAGGTTTGGCCTTATTTTCAGCCTTAGTCAAATATTGTCAAGGTACGTTTTTACTATCCTTGGCACTTCTCAGAACTCTGATGCTAGGAAGAGGAGAACAAAACAGTGAATAAACGGGAAAAATCTCTGCTGGTACATTTTGGCTAATTAATCCTTCACTGAAAACTTAGTCCTCACTCTACTCACGTGATCATGTCTTCAGGTTCTTTGTTTAGCATCTGAACATTCGTTAGCATCATGCATCTTCCCACTTCTTTATCGAGGTGCCTTAAAATGTTGTCCACAGCTTTTCGTACTTGGGAGTAATACAAGGACATTCCTGGAAAACGTGCATTATAGTTACATCTTTGACCAAATCCATCAAGGAATGAAATCCTAGTTTGTTCCTCCCCTATGACATGTTTTTACTGAAGACCATCTATGGGTCAATGACTTCATTAGGCAGATTCTAATTCAATCTAATTTCTGTAGAATGCTTGGTATAGTGTCCTGAACTTGGTAGGTGTTCACCGAATAATCACTTAAATTTAATAAATAGGAATTCTCATACTTCAAAGGGAAATGTTTTCCCGAAGAGTTAAAATAAAAAGGAAATAGGTAGCTTTGCTTTAGAATTTTTATGTTTTTGGTTAGTACAAGAAAGTTCACCATCATTACTGATGATGTGAATAAAGAATAATTGTTATTTGGGGTTGGGATTTTAATAAGTTTACTGTTCTCTGAAATATATGTATAGATTTTTTAGTAAAATAAACAAAAATGGCTTTACATCACAAATTTTAAAATGAAGTAAAACCTATTTTAGCTATAGTATTTTTACTGTTCTCATTAAATATAGTGTCAATGTTCTACAGTGGAAGTCAAATATATGTAGCCTATGTGTATTTCATGTATGTATATGCATTTCATATATTTATGTATATAATACAAATGAAAAGCAAATTGCTTTGCATTTAAAATTTGTACTTAATGAAATAATTATTAATGATTATTTTTCGTACATTAAATCTTTCTGAACTCATTTGAGCATTTCCTAATTAAAGATAAACATTTGAAGCAAAAAGTCTCCTCAAATTTCCCTCAGATCTTTGACATAGGAATTATTTTAACAAAGTTTGTAGGTTTCTAAATTCAAGTATTCAACAAGAAAGAAACAAATGCAAAAAATCACCTCTTTGGATTAAGATAGCTAGATTAAAAAGAAAATAGTCTCATGTAGGCTAAACCCACAATATGACCTGGCATGTGTGGGATGTGGAATGTTTAAAACAGGGATTTAACTAATTTTACTGAAAAAAAAAAAAAGAGGGAAAGGAAGTATAAAAATGAATGAACTAACAAATGAATATTTATATGGTTGCTTTTTAAACAGGATATCTACCAAAGGACACAGATGTCTCAGAAATTTACTGTAAAATGTAGATAATCAATATTAGAAGTTTGAAAAGACCGTAGATAAAAGTCTAACATTTAAATGGCAAAATGTTTACCAGGAAGTTCCAGAAAGTTTAAAGGGCAGTAAAACAAAGCACAGCATGAATCATTCAAAACAATTAATGTTGGAATGTTACAGCTACTTGTATAAAAATGTTTTAACAGTGTACCTCACTGAGGGTAAGTATCCATTGGTCATTAGAAGGGCTTACCAAGGCCCACCTCTAACACATCTCTGAGACCCACCTATCATTTTGGCTTCTTCTTCAGTTAGCGTTTTACTCAAATATGTTTTCTTCACTCTCAGTGTGTTTCCTGAAGGGAGAACAGCTCCTGTCACCGGCATGGGGGGTTCACCGTCTTTCTGCTGCAAGCTGTCGGCTATTACTAAGAATGCCCGTAAACCAATGTTCATTCTCTGTAAGAGATAATGTGTTCATAATAAAAAGAAAAACCCAATTATTGTAGTGGAATTAAACCATCAGCCTTTGAGAGAAGTCAGCATGGCTTGCTATCCAGATTAGCATGAGAAAGTAATTTAAAAGAATTACAAGAATTTAGGCCAAACCTATGAACGTTAAATTGAGTTTCTGTCACTATTTGTTGGCACAGCAGAGGAAGACAACCAGAAAGATTTTCACCCTACTTGGAGGGTACGTTTGAGAGGGTCATGCTCATCCTGTTTGGGGAATCCTGGTGAACCTCAAAGGGAAAGGCATTCATCCTCTGGAGCAGCTGCAACTAAGGGAAACTGAGGTAAACAAAGGGCTCATAGGTCTCCTGAGGGAGAGAGATGCCCTGTGTGTTAATTCACAAAGACTGAATGAAAACAAACAGGAGTTACAAATGTGAATCACAAAATAAAAATGGTCTGCTCTGAATTGCAGGTCGATGACTCTTGATTCAAAAAGACTGGCAAGTTTGAAAATAAATTTTAAAAGTTCAATGCCGCTGAACTTGTTGCTGATAAAAAACACATGGGCTTATAAGAAGAAATGCCATTCGGGGCCAGATCTTTATCATCCTCAGGCTCAGGTAAGGCATAATAGTGGCTCTGAAAGATGACTGAGAGATGGTTGCTACCAGTAGCAATGTCTTGAAAGGTCAGAAAGTACTAAAACATCTGTACTTCCTTAACGGCCATGTATAATGCGTTTATACTCAAATTTTCATGAAGTAATACATGAATACACATTACATGAAGTAATGTTTCCAAAGCAGGCTACTACCTAACAGCAGAAAATAATAATTATTGCTACCAACAACGATACTCTAGTTATAATTTACTGAGCCCCTAAAATCTATCTAGAACTGCTCATTAGTTCTCATTTCAAAAACAGCCATGCAAGGAAAGTGTAATTATTCCAATTTTTCAGGTGAAGAAACTGAGGCCATACAAGAAGTAGGTAGGAAGCTATCCCCAAGTCAAGTTTGCCCCAGTTGCCTATTCTGTGATATAAGATAACATCCTATAACAAAAAAACAAACAAACAAACAATATAGACTTCTTTTCATTTTGAAACCATTCAAGCTTCAAGGGACACTGATATTTTAACCAGGATTTGGTGAACAATTTTCTGGCTCATTTGTGCTGATCCAATGTGTCCTTTATGATTTTATAGCCTTCAATAATATTCTGTCTCCAGTTTCTAGAAGGAAGCAGTATTAACTTTAAAAGATTTAACTGTGTATTAAAAGTCCATTCATTTCCTCATTCATTTTAGTAGTTCATGACATGTATTCTAGGCTTATGTATCTTTCTCAAGACATAGTAATGTTTTGGGTGAGGAAGTGGAATGTTCAATTCGGGAAATGCAATGCAAATAGAATAACTGTGGATTGCTGTCACTGGCCAAGTCTCTTATTTGCAAGTAGTATATCCAATTTATGAACTGCCCTGGCCAGTTCTCTGAGTTTTCCTTCCCTCTGGATAACACTGGGACATATATTTTCAATTTAGCTTCACAATTTCTTTTTGTATTTTATATAGCTTTGCATCGTACCTCTCCATTTTATTATTTGTCTACTCAGGAAATTATTTAACTCTTCTAAGTCCAAGTCTCAGCTTCCTTTCTATAAAATGAAGATAGTGATACCTAGTGATCACGCAGGGCTATGGTAAGGATTAATGCCTGAAAAGTTCCTGCTGGTAATTATATATTCTTAGGTTTGAATCTACACTTGATTTTTTTAAAGTCAGGTTTATAGGGACATAATCTGCACAGAGTAAAACATACACAGTTGCACAGTTCTTTGAGTTTTGAGAAAATTATACAGTCAGGTAACTGTCATCACATTCAAGATATAAAGTTATTTCCATCATCCCCAAAGTTCCCTCGTGCCTCTTTAGAGTCAGTCCACTTTCCATCCCAGCCTCTGACAGTCATTGTCTAACTTCTGCCTTCTAGTATCTCACCTTTTCCAGAATGGAATGGAACAGTACATAGTCTTTTGTGTCTTGCGTCTTTCACACAGCATCAAGCTTTTGAGACGTTGTTGCAATAGAAGTCATTTGTTCCTGGGGCGCCTGGGTGGCGCAGTCGGTTAAGCGTCCGACTTCAGCCAGGTCACGATCTCGCGGTCCATGAGTTCGAGCCCTGCGTCGGGCTCTGGGCTGATGGCTCAGAGCCTGGAGCCTGTTTCCGATTCTGTGTCTCCCTCTCTCTCTGCCCCTCCCCTGTTCATGCTCTGTCTCTCTCTGTCCCCAGAATAAATAAACGTTGAAAAAAAAAAAAAAAAAGAAGTCATTTGTTCCTTTGTTTGTTTTCATTGCTGAATAGCATTCCACTACATTGATGATGCACACAACTCGTTCAGCCACTCACCAGCTGTTGAACATGAGTTGCTTTCCTGTTTTTAGTTATATCAATAAAGCTTATTCTAAAATTTCTAGGGAAAGTATAAGGAATGAGGATAACCAACAGAATGCTGAAAAAAAGAAAAAAAAATGGGAGGACTAGTATGTCCTCATTTAAAAATGTTTATTCTATGAATAAATATTCATAGAAACCTTTTTGGAACTTTTGGAGCTTTAATTTCTCTTGGATAAATACCTTGGAGTAGAAATGGTGGCTCATACAGTGAGCTATGTTTAAATTTAAAGGAAATTGCCGAACTGTTCTCTAAAATGGTGGTGCCTTTTTGTGTTCTCACCAAAGTAGTATCAAGTTTCAGGTGCTCAACATCCTTCTCAGCACGTCTCAGTGTGGTTTTAACTTGCATTTCCCTCAGGACTAATGATGTCGAACATCTTTTCATAGGTTTATCGGTCATTTGTATGTCTTCTTTGGGGAAGAGGCTGTTCATTTTGCCCATTTAAAAAATGGAGTTGTTTCTTACTGTTGAGCTGTGAGAGTTCCTTATATCCCAGATACAAGTGCTTTATTGATATGTTTTGCAAATAGTTTCTTCCCAGTCAGCTACTCTATGCTTTTTAACAGTCTCTCTTAAAGTGCAGACACATTTTTATTGTGATGATGTTTGACTTACCAATTTTTTTTTTTTGTAATTCATGATTTTTGTGTCCTAAGACATTTTTGTCCACTCAAAGATTACAAAGATTTTATCGTATGTTTTCTGCTGAAAGATTTATAATGTTGGATTTTACACTTAGGTTTGCAATACATTTTGACTTAATTTTTGCTTACTGTGCAAATTATGGGTTGAACTTCATTATTTTGCAAGTGGATGTACAATTGTTCAGCACCATTCATTGAAAAGGCTACCCTTTATCCATGGAAATAACTTGAAAATGTTGTTGAAAATAAAGTGGCCATATATATGTGGGTCTGTTTTTGGAGTCTCTTTTTTGTTCCATTAGTCTTTAAAATCACTTTTCTGCCAGTACTACGCTATTGTAGCTTTTCAGTATGTTTGGAAATCAGGACATACTAGTCCTCCAATTTTTCTTCTTCTTTTTCAGCATTATGTTGGTTATTCTAATTCCTTATACTTTCCGTATAAATTTTAGAATAAGTTTATTGATTTCTATAGAAAATCCTATAAGGATTTTAGCTGGGATTATTGATGGGATTATCGTTTAACATATATAGATTAATTTGGGGACAACTGACCTTTTTATAGTCTTAAATCTTTCAGTCCACAAATAGTATTTCTCTCTGTTTATTTGGGTTGTCTATGATTTTCCTCAACATCTTTTACTTTTCAGTACACAAATCTTATACATAATTGTTAGCTTTAGTGCTAAGTACTTTGTTTTCATTGCTGTGATAAATTGTTCAGTTTCTTTTTTTTTTTTTTCTTTTTTAAATTTACATCCAAGTTAGTTAGGATATAGTACAATAATGATTTCAGGAGTAGATTCCTTACCCATTTAGCCCATCCCGTCTCCCACAACCCCTCCAGTAACTCTCTGTTTGTTCTCCATATTTAAGAGTCTCTTATGTTGTCCTCCTCCCTGTTTTTATATGATTTTTGCTTCCCTTCCCTTTTGTTCATCTGTTCTGTGTCTTAAAGTCCCCATATGAGTGAAGTCATATGATATTTTTCTTTCTCTAATTTCACTTAGCATAATACCCTCTAGTTCCATCCACGTAGTTGCAAATGGCAAGATTTCATTCTTTTTGATTGCTGAGTAATACTCCATTGTATATATATATACCACATCTTCTTTATCCATTCATCCATCGATGGACATTTGGGCTCTTTCCATACTTTGGCTACTGTTGATAGTGCTGCTATAAACATTGGGGTGCATGCCCCCCTTCAAAACAGCATACCTGTATCCCTTGGATAAATACCTAGTAATGCAATTGTTGGGTCACAGGGTAGTTCTATTTTTAATTTTTTGAGGAACCTCCATACTGTTTTCCAGAGTGGCTGCACCACTTGCATTCCCACCAACAATGCAAAAGAGATCCTCTTTCTCCACATCCTCACCAACATCTGCTGTTGCCTGAGTTGTTAATGCGAGCCATTCTGACAGGTGTAAGGTGGTATCTCATTGTGGTTTTGATTTGTATTTCCCTGATGATGAGTGAAGCTGAGCATTTTTTCATGTGTCGGTTGGCCATCTGGATGTCTTCTTTGGAGAAGTGTCTATTCCTATCTTTTGCCCATTTCTTCACTGGATTATTTGTTTTCTGGGTGTTGAGTTTGTTAAATCTTTATAGATTTTGGATACTAGCCCTTTATCTGATATGTCATTTTTTTTTTTAATTTTTTTTTTCAACGTTTATTTATTTTTGGGACAGAGAGAGACAGAGCATGAACGGGGGAGGGGCAGAGAGGGAGGGAGACCAGAACCGGAAACAGGCTCCAGGCTCTGAGCCATCAACCCAGAGCCTGAGGCGGGGCTCGAACTCCCGGACCGCGAGATCGTGACCTGGCTGAAGTCGGACACTTAACCGACTGTGCCACCCAGGCGCCCCTATCTGATATGTCATTTGAAAATATCTTCTCCCATTCTGTTGGTTGCCTTTTAGTTTTGCTGATTGTTTCCTTCACTGTGCAGAAGCTTTTTATTTTGATGAGGTCCCAATAGTTCATTTTTGCTTTTGTTTGCCTCTGGAGACATGTTGAGTAAGAAGTTGCTGCGGCCAAGATCAAAGAGGTTTTTGCCTGCTTTCTCCTCGAGGATTTTGATGGCTTCCTGTCTTACATTGAGGTCTTTCATCCATTTTGACTTTATTTTGCGTATGGGGTAAGAAAGTGGTCCAGGTTCATTTTTCTGCATGCCGCTGTCCAGTTTTCCCAGCACCACTTGCTGAAGAGACTGTCTTTATTCCATTGGATATTCTTTCCTGCTTTGTCAAAGATTAGCTGGCCATACGTTTGTGGGTCCATTTCTGGGTTCTCTATTCTGTTCCATTGATCTGAGTGTCTGTTTTTGTGCCAGTACCATCGTGTCTTGATGATGACAGCTTTGTAATACAGCTTGAAGTCTGGGATTGTGATGCCTCCTGCTTTGGTTTTCTTTTTCAAAATTGCTTTGTCTATTCAGGGTCTTTTCTGGTTCCATAGAAATTTTAGGATTGTTTGTTCTAGCTCCGTGAAAAATGCTGGTGTTATTATGATAGGGATTGCATTGACTATGTAGATTGCTTTGGGTAGTATCGACATTTTAACAATATTTGTTCTTCCTATCCAGGAGCATGGAATCTTTTTCCATTTTTTTTGTGTCTTTTTCAATTTCTTTCATTAGCTTTCTATAGTTTTCAGTGTATAAATTTTTCACCTCTTTGGTTAGATTTATTCCTACGTGTTTTATGGTGTTTCGTGCAATTGTAAATGGGATCGATTCCTTGATTTCTCTTTCTGTGGCTTCATTGTTGGTGTATAGGAATGCAACCAATTTCTGTGCATTGATTTTATATCCTGCAACTTTGCTGAATCCATGGATCAGTTCTAGCAGTTTTTTGGTGGAATCTTTTGGGTTTTCCATATAGAGTGTCATGTCATCTGCGAAGAGTTAAAGTTTGACCTCCTTCTGGCCGATTTGGATGCCTTTTATTTCTTTGTGTTGTCTGATTGCTGAGGCTAAGACTTCCAATACTATGTTGAATGACAGTAGTGAGAGTGGACATCCCTGTCTTGTTCCTGACCTGAGGGGGAAAGCTCTCAGTTTTTCCCCATTGAAGATATTAGCGTTGGGTCATTCATATATGGCTTTTATGATCTTGAGGTATAATCCTTCTATCCCTACTTTCTTGAGGATTTTTATCAAGAAAGGATGCTGTATTTTGTCCAACGATTTTTCTGCATCTGTTGAGAGGATCATGTGGTTCTTGTCCTTTCTTTCATTGATGTGATGAAGCACATTAATTGTTTTGTGGATATTGAGCCAGCCCTGCATCCCAGGTATAAATCCCACTTGGTCATGGTGAATAATTTTTTTAATGTATTGTTGGATCCGGTTGGCTAATATCTTGTTGAGGATTTTTGCATCCATGTTCCTCAGGGAAACTGGTCTATAGTTCTCCTTTTTAGTGGGGTCTCTGTCTGGTTTTGGAATCAAGGTCATGCTGGCTTCATAGAAAGAGTTTGGAAGTTTTCCTTCCATTTCTATTTTTTGGAACAGCTTCAAGAGAATAGGTGTTAACTCTTCCTTAAATGTTTGGTAGAATTCCCCTGGAAAACCATCTGGCCTTGCACTCTTGTTTTTTGGAAATTTTTGATTATGAATTTGACTTCTTTACTGGTTATGGGTCTGTTCAAATTTTCCATGTCTTCTTGTTTCAGTTTTGGTAGAGTATATGTTTCTAGGAATTTGTCCATTTCTTCCAGATTGCCCATTTTATTGGTGTATAATTGCTCATAATATTCTCTTATTATTGTTTTTATTTCTGCTGTGTTGGTTGTGATCTCTCCTCTTTCATTCTTGATTTTATTTATTTGGGTCCTTTCCTTTTTCTTTTTTGATCAAACTGGCTAATGGTTTATCAATTTTGTTAATTCTTTCAAAGAACCAGCTTCTGGTTTCATTGATCTGTTCTACTGATTTTTTTGGTTTCAATAACATTGATTTCTGCTCTAATCTATATAATTTCCTGTCTTCTGCTGGTTTTGGCTTTGGCCGTTCTTTAAGGTATAAGGTTAGGTTGTATATCTGAGATATTTTTTCCTTCTTTAGGAAGGCCTGGATTGCTATATACTTCCCTCTTATGACCGCCTTTGCTGTGTCCCAGAGGTAACATTGTTCGGTTTCTAATTGTTCATTACCATAATATAGAAATACATTGATTTTATATATTTATCTTTTTTTTTTTTTTTTTAAGTAGGCTCCTTCCCAACTTGGGGCTTGAACTCATGGCCCTGAGATCAAGAATCTCAAGCTCTACCAAATGAACCAGCCAGGTGCCCCTCTATATTTATCTTGTATCCTACAAACTTTCTAAAAAATTTTTAAAATTATTTTTATTTTTGAGAGGCAGAGCGTAAGTTGGGGTGGGGCAGAGAGAGAGAGACACAGAATCTGAAGCAGGCTCCAGGCTCTGAACTGTCCGCACAGAGCTCAATGCAGGGCCTGAACCCACGAATGGTGAGATCATGACCTGAGCCAAAGTTCGACACTCAACCAACTGAGCCACCCAGGCACCCCTATCCCACAAACTGTCTAAAATAATGTATTAGCTAAGCCGATTTTCTGTAGAGTCTTTGGTAGTTTCTACATATGCAATCATGTTGTCTGTGAATAAAAAGAGTTTCGTTTCTTCATTTCCAATCCTTATGCCTTTTATTTCTTCTTTTTGTCTCTGGTGCTGGCTAGGACATCCAGTTACATGTTATTTCAGGTCATGACAAAAATTAGAGAAATGGATGACCTAGAAACTTCTCACAGATGAGTAAGTTCTTATGATGATGAAGATGCATATAGAAGCCATCTCAGTCTGAACTAAAATGGGACACTTATCTGGAAATTATTGGACTGTTGAGTGGTGATGCACTATAAACTTCGTAGTAAGATAATCATTTACATCTCTAGGCACTGTTCCACAAGCTATTTCCAAAATATGATTTAAGACACAATTTGAATACGTTTCTTGGGCAACTGTGACCTACAACATATTTTATCAAGTGTGACATCTACTTTATAGACTATCCTCATCCTTGTGTGTGCTATTGAGTGAGATCACAGATATGCCTTTAAGCTTCTAATCACCAACTAGTGATAAACTCTTCCATAACCATATAAGCTCAGGAGAAATGGAAGAAGATACTCAAATGTCTTTTTGTAGTCTTAAAAATTAAAAACCCCATGATTCCAATTGTTCTGCACAAAGAGGTCGACCAATTATTCACTGAGTGAGGAGTCTGAGGAAAGAATAAAGGGTAAATTTTATACATGGTGATGATGATGGTAGCTTTCACTATGTTCTTTTTAGACTAATAACCTGGTAATTCTGAGGGCTGTTAAAGCCGTGACTCCTAAGAAGTGAAAAATATTTTGAGAAACTTCCCAGCAGGAGGAGACTCTTTACCTAGGGTTCTGGGCCCCATTCTAGCCCAAATGTTCTGGATTGGCATCAACTCTGTCCCTCTTCCCTTGACCCTGGCTGTAGCCATTCCAGAAGACTGTGATGTCATTAGACACAAGACAAAAACTCCCATTTCGGGGCTTCTCCAGCTGTCCCTAGACACATGGCAACCTTAGCACAAAGAAGAGAATACAGGCTGTGGAACCAGGAGATGTGGTTCCTTTTGCTATTAACCAGCTGCTGATTTCGAGCCTCTGTCCTTACTGACAGAATGAAGGAGCCAGACAAAATAGTACAGTGATGATACGAACATTCTCTTTTAAAAAAACTTCTATGGTGGGTTGTTTCTTTTGTTTTTTGGTTTGGATTGTTTTTTTTTTTTTTTTTTGGTTTTGTTTTGTTGCTTAAGAGCTTGTAATGTCACAGTATCACAATTATTCTGTGAGTGATCTAGAAAAGTATTTTGTTCATTTTCCTGGCAAAAAAAGCTGAAGCTCAGAGATAAATGTCTTAGAGCTAGTTTAAGTGTTAAGGCCTGTGTCAAGGGGCAAACCCAATACTGTTGCCTTCTGGTTTAGCGTTCTTTCTACAGTATCATAGGGAAAAGACTGCAAAGAGGCACCCTGCCAGGCACAGTTCTGTTGGCCACCAGTGTGCTTAAAGTTTAAACTGGGATGTGCTTCTCATTTGCATAGGTCACTCCAACCATGTGTTGTGCCCATCACTTTCAGGATCTGCCTGGCCCTTGAGTTGTGACGCTGCCACAGAAACATAGATCCATACATCACTCGATTTCCTTCGATTTTAGTATTTTATTATCACATGCGTTCATTCTTCTCTGTTTCAACACTTCCCAGGACTCAACTTGTTCATCTGCATCAAAACAACTATAAGCACTGACTTGTCTAAGAGAAAACACCGTGACCTGTAGTGGCAAATTATCTTTTGGGGCAAGGTTTGCTCTATCATCCAAGCACAGAATATGGTGGCACATAAACTTGCTTTCATCCTAAGTCTGTTCACCCAAAACCTGACTCCTGAAATTCCATCAGCTATGATTGTTAGTCAAATAAACATGGACAGAAAGAAACAGAAGAATTTTCAAGAAAATGGCCTTCACCCTATTCCCCGAAGTCGCAAAGCAAAGGTACGGCTCGGTTAGAAGTACATAAAAGGATCATTTCATTCATACCTCTGGGTTGAGGCTGAAAGCTTTTGCTGGTTTTCCCACACACAGAAAATCAAAAATAATTTCTTTCATTGCAAAATCTAAGCGTTCCTGTAGTGGAAAAGAGACAACAAAACAAAGATTTTAAAATACAAATTCAGTGTGAAGTGTCTATTTTCATTTTAGGCCACCAACAGGTGGTTGCTACAAGAAGCAAGATGCTGTTCAGTTTTATGCATCAAGAGAATCCCTGAAGGAAGACCATGCCCCTTAGAGCCTTGGGTGAAGCTGCCCGTTTTCATGTGATGTACAGAGATGCTTTTGTTATGTAAAATGTGGAATTTAGCCCCTAAAGCCTGGAATGACTAATGATAAAACAAAAAGCAAAAAACAAATCCCCCAAATGAAAAACCAAAACACTTGGAATGTGTGGGCTTAAATACAGTCTCAACACTTTCTGCTTGTAAAGCAAATGCTGATCACCTCTTGAAACTCAGTTTAAAATATATGTTTAAAAATACCACTGCAAAATGACCATCTTCTTCTATTCTCTAACGTTTCAAATCCTTGGGCTCATATTATAATGGACAATGTCTGAAAGCGAAATGAACAATCAACAAATAAGACATACTATGATTACGTAAGTGAGAAAGCAGAAGCCAGATTCTGATGGTTTGAGACAGTGGCTGCTATGATATGACTGGTTCATTTTAAACAATATTCTGGAATAAGCAAAACACATTCTCAGGCACGTGATAACTATATGCAGAAAAATCACATTAATTCATCTGCCCAAAAAGCAAGAAACGTCTTTTCCCTAAGAGCAAATATGACAGAGGCATCTCATTATCCGAACACATAGAGAGATATTATACATTACTAGTCTGTGAAGTAACGACTGACCCTTACATCTTTATATCAATGTCAATTGTACTAATAGTATTTTCATGCCTATAATTTCCCTTTATCCACACAGCGTTCTGAAGTACACTGGGCGAGCATTTCCCTCCACATTTTACAGTTCATTTTACAGTTCAAAACACAGAAGAAAGATGCTCTCTGACTTGTTTAAGGGTATAGAGCTGGCTTGTAGCAGAGGCTGAACTGGGATAATTATCTTTTCACATTGTTCTGTAAGTCACGAGGAAGTCGAAGTTGGGATATAACCATTTACCCACAAAGTGTGATTTAAAAAGTAAAAATCTTGGGTCTAAATGGTAAACTAAATACTAAAATCTATGTTTACCATTACTGGACCCAGTTTTTAAGGAAATGAGTACCTGTAAGTTCTCAGAAAAGTTCCTGGCAGGGGCGCCTGGGTGGCTCAGTTGGTGAAGCATTTGACTTCAGCTCAGGTCACGATCTCATGGCTCCTGAGTGCGAGCCCTCCATCAGGCTTTGTGCTGACTGCTCAGAGCCTGGAGCCTCCTTTGGATTCTGTGTTTTTGTCTGTCTCTGCCCCTTCCCTGCTCATGCTCATGCTCTGTCTCTCTCTCTCTCTCTCTCTCTCAAAAATAAATAAACATTAAAAAATTAAAAACAAAAGTTCCTGGCAAAGAGTAAGTGCTTGATAAATTCTCATATTCCTATTCATGCTGCTTTCTCACGGGGTGAAAGAGCATTTTTCTTTACTCCTCAAATTTCACAAAGCAATCTTTTGATTTCCTCCAAACACCAGACTCTTGGCTTCCTCCTGACTTGCAGAATCCAGAGCAGAGCATCGGGACAAAACAGGGACTGGGAGTCAAGAGGCCCTTTTACTAATAGGTTCTATGGCCTTGGATGAGTCACTTAAACTCTCTCCGCTCCTTCATGTGACAGACGCTGAAAACACTTGACGTACCCATGTCACTATTTGTTTTGAAGAAAAAAAAAAAAAGCTACGTGTGAAAACACTGGCAACACCATCCTGCAAAGTCTTTCCACATAAGCTATTACTTCAGACTTTTCACCTGGTAGTACTTGCTAGGAAGGAGACTGGCTACTTGAAGGCAGTTAGATCATTCCCACTGCCAGAAGCTTCTCCATTACCTGGGCAATGAACTGGATGATTTTCACAAAGATGTTCAGAGGCATATCCCTTGGCACCACACCACGGGACCCTTTGGGGAAAAGTGTTGTGATGATGGTTATAAGACGGCTGAAAGATAGGGAGAAAAAAAGAGAACACAAGCAAGATTGGCTGAGCTCCAGTTCTGTAAGTGAAAATGGCAGATGTTTCATCTTATCTAAGTATCAGAGAGAATTCAGAAAAAGAAAACAAACCACTTCATCCCTTTTTCATCAGCATAATTACTCTATCAAGTTTTTCTGCAAAACTAAGGGCAGTTGGAAGATTATAGCCGTGTGCTTTGTTAACACGGTGAATGCAACCTTGGCCGTGGAAGCTTGCCGTCCTAGTAGAGGCCGAAATTTCTGTCATGGCTGCTGAGCTACTGACTAAGCAAAGACTGAAAATGTCCTTAGGACTTAGATCTTTTAGAAAGTGTCAACTTTGAATTTACTTTGGTTAATACAGGTAGCAGTAAAACAAAACACCCTCTTTATTGGCTGAGTAATGGTTACCATTAACTCAGTGAGGTAGTTACCATTAACCCAAACCAGATCCTTACCTCTGAGTAGCTGTGTTGCTTTCACATTTAATTCGAATCATGTAAACCCAGAGTAATCTGTATAGAGATTCTAGTGCAACCCGAGCCATCTTGGGGTCTTTATTCTGCAACAGAAACCAGGATGTAAGATAGCATTAGATTTAAGATTTAATTAATATTAGGTGGTAAAAAAAAAAAAGAAAAAAAAAGATTAAATGGTACTGTATGGAATGTATGGAGATTATTCTTTTCTGAATGGCTTAGAAATGCAGGGTCCCTACAAGGCACTGCATCATCTGGGATTTATGGAGTATTTGCGTCCGGGTGTCCATTGTGTAAATAATCTATGAGGAGGGATCCAAATAGCCATGAGGGCAGGGCAGAGTGGTTCCGGGGGAAGTCATGTCATTCTCTCTTTTGCCAAGGTGAATACTTGAAATTGCCTTCTTCCTCCAGCCCTAGGGAACCTGTACTCTCTAGCACTAAGAGAATAATTAATCTCTTCTTTCTAGTGTTGATTATGCCCTTGTAAACATTGTTTTTGTTTTGATTCCCCAAGTTCCCTACCCCCCCCCCCCCCACTGCCTGAATCTAATTACCCACCAACATTTATTGAGATGAATGTGTCCTAGGCACTGTGTTAGAACATGGGATATAGAGATAAAAGATAATCCCTTTCCCTAAGTTGTTTACAACCTCTGGGGGATGGGAGATGGATAAGAAGCAATCAACTCTAAGGCAGTAGAAAAAACTGGTAGGCACAGGAGCTAAAGAATGAAAACAGAAAGAAACACAAGCTATGGCAAGCTCAAGGAAGGTCAGGAAAAATTTTCAGGGGCACATGAAAACTCAGATGAACTTTAATCCAATCATTTACTCATGTGTTCATTCAACAAACATTTGAGTGGCTACAGTGGGCCAGGTACTGTGCTTGGCACAATATGAAACTTTGCACGGTGTAAAAGGATGATGGGAAGGGAGAGCGTGTGGAAGCTAAGAGAGCTGAAGAAGACTGGTCATGTCTCACACCCTGGCAATAGTTTGTATTCCAGTGCCTAGGGCCAGATGAAGGAGCAGGGGCTGATGAGGGTTATGAGGAAGGCAAGGGTGATGTGTGGGACCCTGCATGCCAGGTTAACAAAGGGGACCAGGGTTCTCCTGATGGTGACAGGAAGCCACTAAGATCAAGGAGACCACGGAAGAAGTCCCCACACCGTGGGGAAAGGAACAGAGGCAGGAGACCAACCAACTGTGACACAGCTGCTGGCTTCTGGGTAATAACAGGCCAGAGAGGAAGCAACGAATTCTTTCCTCACTGTCCTGTCTTAATCTAATCATATTCCTCTTGATTTAAAAATCATGCACTGGATAGTTTCCCTGATGCCTGTGGGATCCAGGTAACATTTCTTGGCATGGCATAACTGACCAGTCAATATGTAGCTCTAATCTACCTTTTCTGCCTCCATCCTGCTTTTCCCCCACAAGCTTCCTCAACTGTAGCCAGGCCATGTTCATTCCATTTCCATGTCAAGAGTGGGTTCCTTCACCCCTTGCCCCTGCCTCCTTCTTTTCAATCAGGTGAACCCTACTCCTTCACAGTCAACTTGAACATCCCCTCTTTTGTGCAGGCTTCTCTGTTCCTCCCCAGGGTCCTCAATCTCGTACCATTAAAGCTAATTATTCTGTCCTGAATGTCTTCTGACCTTCAAACAACCTCTAGCAAACGGTCTTGTTTAGATGTCAGAAAGGAAGGGGCATTATTTACTGTCATATCTATTAGAATTCCTGCCATTCTTCAAGGGGTCGATAACTATTTCCTAAACCGTGTTTAAATGTCACTTTTAACTGTCTTACAAGTTTTTTGCTCTTACGTTACTTCTCTTCCCTTATTTATTTATCTTGTCATAATTGTCTTAGCTGTTTTATTCTTAGTGTAGATAATTTGGTACTGATTTTTGTAGAATTCATAAGTGTTTAGACATAAAGTTTATCTTTAGGCTATTTATGTAAATAAATTTTATGGAAAAGACTACAGAGAGTAGTTTTTTAGATTTAGGAAAAGTGGATTTCTTATGTCAAATTTTTGGTGTGATCATTATTATAAAATTCTAAATTTCTACATGCATTTAGGTCTGTTTTTAGAATTTTATTAGTCTGTCCATTCATGTGCTAATACCAGATTATTTTCAGTTTAACATGTGTTTTATTACTAGATTATACACCTGAAACTAATATTACACTGTATGTTAACTAACTGGAACTTTTCTAGCTCTAGGGAAGAAAAGGCTCCGACTTTTTTTTAAGGCCCCAACTTTTTTAAAGCATACATTTATATACAAAGGACAATTTTTTGCTTGTTTGATTTGCCTGTTTGGCTACATAAAGAAACTTTATGTATTTTAAAGTTGCATTTAAAATATTCCATCATTAAAAAATTGGGGTTATTGTGTTTTTCTAGATTTTTAAAATTTTTAATTTTTTTTTAAAGTTTACTTATTTATTTTGAGAGAGAGGGAGGGAGGAAGGGGGAGAGAGAGAGAGAGAGAGAGCAAGCATATAAGCAGAGGAGAGGCAAAGAGGATTCCAAGCAGCCTTCTTGCTGACACCACACAGAACCCAATCTGGGACTCAAACTCATGAGCTGTGAGATCACAACCTGTGCTGAAATCAGGAGTTGGACACTTAAGCGACTGAGCCACCCAGTCATCCCCTTCCTTAAGGGACTTCTAATCACCTCCTGGACGTCTCTGTTCCGTGATGTGGTACATGAGGGGGCCTTTGGCAATCTGGCTCCCCCATTACTACCTCCTAGGTTTGGTGCACCCCATGTCATTATATCCCTTCTGCAATTTCCTAAATGCTTCAAATGCCTTCCTACCCCTGGTCTATTTGGAAAACTTCTATTCCCTGGAGAGATTCAGTTAGGTGTTATCTCCTCTGTTAAATCCTCTACTATTACAACAACTATTTCTCCTCCCCTGCCCCCCCACCCCCTGCAGAGAGACTGCCAAATGCCTCTACTCTCTGCTTCCAGAATGTTGTTCTACCCCTTTACATTTCTTACCAGACTGTGAACTCCAGAATTTTGGTTTGTTCATTTTTGTGTCCTCAATGACTGCCATACAACAGGCTATCAGTAAACATCAATGTAAAAAAAGCAGACTGTGAGTAGTTGCAGAACAACTTGATGCATAAGCAAGATGTCTTTATCTAGAACCTATACAAGGAGGCAGTTTGAGACAGTGGCATAGAACCATCCTGAACTTACCTCCTCCTAAGGACACAACAAATCTATAGCTACATATGGAACAGTTCCCTCTGGAAAGAACCTGAGAACTAGATGAACAGCTACTTTACAACAAAGGGTAAAAGAGCCACGTCAGCACAGGTAGGAGAGGCAGATACATGGTCTTGACAAAAAAAAAAGCCTACCCTCAGAGTGGTGACCCACCACGGGGAGGGGTCTCATGAATAAGGAATTCCTCCCTGAGGAGCATGGAGTTTGTTTCCACATTAGCCACCCCATCCCTTGGGACCTGCATCAGAGAAATGAGCCCCCAAATGGGTCACTTGGAAAATGAACAGGGCTTATATCCACGAGAACAATAGGGCGGTAGGGAAAGAGAGAGTTTCTGCTCTTAAAAGGCTCACATGCAGATTCACTCTCCCTGGGACCCAGTGAAAAAGCAGCAGTTAGAGAAGAGCCTAGACCATATGTGAAGAAGATAAAGTTGCTGATATTAAGGCATGTGTTAGAAGGGCAAAAGACTGTTGGGACTCTGCCTAGGGATGGAGGCACTGTGGGTGACATTTTTACCTTCTTTCTCTACCTTGCTGGTGCTGGCACTGGGAAGTACTATTTTTGCACTCACTCTAACCAACCAGTGGCAACTCCCAACCCCCATGCCACTGCTTTGGATTTGCACCTCTTGTGTTGCTCCTATAATGTCGCCCCTGTGCCCCTTGACCTACCAAAGCCAGCATGCATGCACAGCCCACACAAGGGGATGCCCTTGAGTTTTAGGCTCTGGTGGCCAGGGGGATTGCATTTGTAGACCCCATGAGTCTTAAAAAACCAGAGAGACAGTTCCAGAGACAACCAAGAACTAGGGCAAAGTTAAATATTAAGGTTCATTGCTTACATAGGGCCACCCCCTTAAGACTGGGTGAGATAGCTATTTTGCCTAACACATAGAAACAAACAGAGAGAGTCAAGCAAAATGAGGAAACAGAGGAATATATTCCCAACAAAAGAACAAGATAAAACCCAGGAGAAAAAAAAAAAAAAAAAACTTTACTGAAATGGAGATACATAATTTACCTGATAAGGAGTTAAAGTAATGGTCATAAAGATGCTCACTGAACTGAGGAGAAGAATGGATGCACACAGAAAGATTTCAACATAGAAGAAAAATAAGAAAAGGTCAGAAAGTCCCAAACAAAAGTCACAGAGCTGAAGAACACAACTGACTGCACTAAAAAATATACTAAAAAGGTTTAACAGCAGACTAGATGAGGCAGAAGGAAGAATCAGTGGTCTGGGGGACAGGGCAGTAGAATTCACCCAAATAGAAAAGCAGAAAGAAAAAAATAATTAAAAAAAAAAATAAAGATAGCTTAAGGGACCTATTAGACAACATCAAGCAGAATATAGGGCTTCCAGGAGGAAGAGAGAGAGAAAGGGGCAGAAAACTTATTTCAAGAAATAATGGCTAAAAACTTCCCTAAAAAACTTCCAAACAAGAATACTGGATGCAGCACGATTATCATTTAGAATTAAAAAAGAGATAAGGATTTCTGCAGACAAGCAGAAGCTAAAGCAGTTCATCACCACTGAATTGGCCCTAAAAGAAATGTTGAAGAGACTGCATTAAGCTTAAAACAAAGGGCACACTAATTAGTGATAAGCGGACACATGAAAGTAAAAATCTCACAGGTAAAGGTAAATATACGGTAAAAAAAAAAAAAAAAAAAAAAGTGGACTAATCACTTACAGTTAGTATGAATGTTAAAAGACATAGTAAAATAACCATATACTAATTACTTAAGGGATACACAGAGATGTAAAATGTGACATCAAAAACACAAAAATGCAGAGTTTTAGAATGCATTCAAACTTAACTTGCTAACAACTTAAAATAGACTATTAAATATACAGGCTGTTAGATGTGAGTCTCATGGTAACCACAAAGCAAAAACCTCTAAAAGATACATAAAAGATAATGGGGGGCATTGGGGTGGCTCAGTCAGTTAAGCTTCTGCCTCTTGATCTCGGCTTAGGTTGTGATTTCACGGTTCGTGAGATTGAGCCTCACATCGGTCTCTGCACTTACGGCACGGATCCTGCTTGGGATTCTCTCTCCTCTCTCTCTGCCCATCCCCCACTTGCACTCTCTCTCTCTCAAAATAAATAAACTTAAAAAGATAATGAGAAAGGAATCTAAGCATAACACCACAGAAAGTCATCAAATCGCAAGGGTAAAAAGCAAAAGAAGGGAACAGAGAGAAACTACAAACAGCCAGAAAAAAATTAAAAAAATAACAGTAAGTACAGACCTAAGAGCAACTACTTTAAATGTAAATGGACTAAGCGCTCCAATCAAAAGACATCGGTTTGTTGAGTGGATAAAAAACCCAAGACTCATATATGCTGCCTATAAGAGATTCACTTTAGATGTAAGGACACATACAGACTGAAAGTGAAGGGATGGAACAAGATTCCATGCAAACAGAAACCAAAAGAAAGCTGGGGTAGCTGTCCTGACATCAGACAAAACAAACTTGAAAATAAAGACTATAATAAAAGACAAAGAAGGGTATTACATAATGACAAAGGGGGTCAATCCAACAAGAAAATACAACATCCGTAAATATTTATACGCCCAACGTACAAGCACCTAAATGTATAAAATGAATATTAACAAACCTAAAGGGAGAGACTGACAACAACACAATAGCAAGTAGGGAACTTTAAAGCCCCACTTACATCAATGGATAGGTCACCTAGACAGAAAATCAATAGGGAAATATTGGCTTTAAATCACACATTAGACTTTAAATGGTACATTACACTAGATGGACTTAATAGATGTATACAGAACATTCTTTCCCAAGTCAGTAGAAAACACAATTCTACTCAAGTGCATGTGGAACATTTGCCAAGAGAGATCATACGTTAGTTGACAAAACAAGTCTAAATAAATTTAAGAGGACTGAAATCATATCAAGCATCTTTTCCAACCATAGTACGAAGGTAAAAACCAATTACAAAAAGAAAATTGGAAAAATCACAAATATGGGGAGATTAAGCAGCATACTAATGAATAACCAATGAGTCAATGAGGAAATCAAAGAAGAAATTAAAAAAAAATACCTTGAGACAAACAAAAATGGAAATACAATGTACCAAAATCTATGGATACAACAAAAGCAGTTCTAAGAGGAAAGATTATATTGATGTAGGCCTATCTCATGGAACAAGAGAAATATCAACTACGCAATCTAACTTTAAACCTAAAGTAACTGGACAAGAAGAACTGTTAAAGCCCAAAGTTATCAGAAGGAAGGAAATAATAAAGATCAGAGTGGAAATAATGAGATAGCAACTAAAAGATATAGAGAAGATCAATGAAACTAACAGCTGGGTCTTTGAAAAGATAAACAAAATTGACAAGCTTTTGGGCTAGACTAAAAGAAAAATAGAGGGCTTAAATAAATAGAATCAGAAAATAAAGAGGAGAAATTGCAACTGATACAAAAGAAATACAGAAGATGATAAAGGACAATTATGAACAATTATATGCCAACCACTTAGACAACATACAAGAACTAAATTAATTCCTAGAAACATACCATCTTCCAAAACTGAATCATAAATAGAAAAATCTGAACAGACCAATTACTAGTAAGGAAACTGAATCAGTAATAAAAAAACTCCCAACAAAGAGAAGTCCGGGACCAGATGGCTTCACTAGTGAATTCTACCAAACCTTCAAAGAAGGTTTAATATCAATCCTTCTTAAACTCTTCCAAAAACTTGAAAAGAAGTGAATACTCTCAAACTCATTTTATGATGTCAGCATTACCCTGATACTAAAACCAGACAAGAACACAACAACAACAAAAAAGAAAGTTACAGGCCTATATCCCTGATGAACATAGATGCAAAAATCCTCAACGAAATATCAGCAAACTGAATTCAAGAAGACATTTAAAGGATTATACACCATGATCAAATGGGATTTATTCCAGGGATGGAAAGATGGTTCTACATTTTCAAATCAATCAACATGATAAGCCACATTAACAAAATGAGGGATAAAAATCCTCTGACTTCTCAATAGATGAAGAAAAGCATTTGATAAATTCAATATCCATTTATGATAAAAACTCACAACAAATTGAGTACAGAGGGAATGTACCTCGAAATAATAAGGGGCCATATATTGCAAGCCCACAGAATATCATACTCAGTGGTGAAATACTGAAAGCTTTTCCTTTAAGATCAGGAACAAGGCAAAGACACTCACTTTCACCACTTTTATTCAACGTAGTATTGGAAGTCCTACCCAGAACAATTAGGCAGAAAAAAAACAAATAAAAGTCATCAAAATTGGAAAGGAAAATGTAAAACTATCACTATTTGCAGACAACATAATTTAATACATAGAAAAACCTAAAGACTCTACCAAAAAACTTACAATAAACAAATTCAGTAAAGGTGCAAGGTACAAAATCAAAATACAAAAATCTGCTGCATGTTTAGACACTAACAACAAACTATCAGAAAGTGAAATTAATAAAATAATCCCATTAACAATTTCATCAAAAAGAATAAAATACCTAGGAATAAATTTAACCAAGGATGTGAAAGACTTGTACACTGAAAACTATAAGACACAGATGAAAGAAATTAAAGAAGACACAAATAAATGGGAAGATATTCTATGCTCATAGATTAAAATAATTAATATTGTAAACATTTCCATATTACCCCAAAGTAATTTACAGATTCAGTATAATCTCTACCAAAATTCCAATGCATTAAAACATTTTTTTTAATGTTTATTTATTTTTGAAAGAGAGAGCATAAGCAGGGGAGGGGCAGAGACAGAGGGAGACACAATCTGAAGCAGGCTCCAGGCTCTGAACTGTCAGCACAGAGCCTGATGTGGGCTTGAATTCATGAACAGCGAGATCATGACCTGAGCCTAAGTCAGATGCTTAACTGACTGAGCCACCAGGCTCCGCTCCAATGGCATTTTTCATAGAAATATAACAATCCTAAAATTTGTGTGGTACCACACAAGGTCCCAAATAGTGAAAACAATCTTGAGAAAAACAAAGCTGGAGGCATTATGCTCCTTGATTTCAAAATACATCACAAAGTGATAGTAATCAAAATAGTATGGTATTGACATAAAAACAGACACATATATCAATGGAATAGAGGGCACAGAAATGAATACAAGCATACATGGTCAATTAATTTACAACAAAGGAGGTAAGAATATACAAGAAGAAAAACGTTTTTTCAATAAATGGTGTTGGGAAAACTGGACAGCCACATGCAAAAGAATTAAATTTTACCACTATCTTACAATGTACACAAAAATTAACTAAAAATAGATTAAGGACTTAAATGTAAGACCAGAAATCACAAAACTCTTAGAAGAAAACAGGCAGTAAGTGCTAGACATTGGTTTTGGTGATATTTTTTGGATCTGACTCCAAAAGCAAAGGCAACAAAACAAAAATAAACAAATGGAACAACATCAAACTAAAAAGTGTCTGCCAAACAAACAAAGGAACACATCAACAAAATAAAAAGGCAACTTACTGAATGGGAGAAGGTATTTGCAAATCATATATCTGATAACAGGTTAATATCCATAATATATAAAGAACTCACACGGCTCA
Source organism: Leopardus geoffroyi (assembly GCF_018350155.1). Lineage (NCBI taxonomy): Eukaryota > Metazoa > Chordata > Mammalia > Carnivora > Felidae > Leopardus > Leopardus geoffroyi. The sequence goes on along the minus strand of NC_059326.1, from coordinate 11,314,972 downwards.
ATAACAAAATACAAACGATCACATTAAAAACTGGGCAAAGGATCTGAATAGACACATCTCCAAAAAAAAAACAAAAAACAAAAAACACCACACAGATGGCCATCAGGTATGTGAAAAGATGCCCCAAACCATGCATTGCAGGGAAATGCAAATCAAAACTACAATGTGACATCACCTCACACCTGTCAAAATGGCTATTACCAAAACGACAAGAAATAACAAGTGTTGGCAAGGATGTGGAGGAAAGAGAACCATCCTACACTGTTGGTTGAAATGTAAACTGATGTAGCCACTATGGAAAACAGGATGGAAGTTCCTCAAAACATTAAAAATAGAACTGCCATATGATCTAGCAATTCCTTCTGGGTATTTATCTGAAAAACAAACACACTAATTAAAAAAGATATATGCTCCTCTATTTACTGCAGCATTCTTTACAATAGCCAAGATATTGAAACAGCCTGAGTGTCCATCAATGGATAAATGGATAAAGATAATGGATAAAAGTGGAATATTACTCAGCCATAAAACGAATGAAGCTTCGTCATTTGTGATAACATGGGTGAACTTTGAGGGTATTATGCTAAGTGAAATAAGTCAGACAGAGAAAGACAAATACTATATGATTTCACTTATATTTGGAATCTAAAAAATAAAACTAAATAACAAACAGAACAGAACTCATAGATACAGAGAAGAAGTCGGTAGTTGCCAGAGGGGAAGGAGGTGGGGGTGGGCAAAATGGCTGAAGGGCATCAACAGGTACAAACGGGATTAAAAAACAAGTAAGTCATGGGGATGTAATGCAATGCACAGCATGGTGACTGCAGTCAGTAACTTTGTATTACAAATTTGAAAGCTGCTAAGAAAATAAGAAAAGTTCTTATCACAAGAAAAAAAATTTTGGGGGGCGCCTGGGTGGCTCAGTCGGTTGAGCGTCCGACTCTGGCTCAGGTCATGATCTCACAGCTTGTGGGTTCGAGTCCCGCGTCGGGCTCTGTGCTGACAGCTCAGAGCCTGGAGCCTGCTTTGGATTCTGTGTCTCCCTCTCTCTCTGACCCTCCCCTGTTCATGCTCTCTCTCTCTGTCTCGAAAATAAATAAACGTGCAAAAAAAATTAAAAAAAAAATTTTGTTTGTAACTTTGTATTGCGACAGATGGTAACTAGACTTATGTGGTGATGCTTTTGCAATGTATACAAATGATGAACCATCATGTTGAACACCTGAAACTAATACAATGTATGTCAAATATACTTCAATTAAAACCAAAGAACCTACATACAATAGGCAACCTTTGGTATGTAGCTGAAATTAATCTACATGGTTCAATGATATTACTAAACATCTTCTACTTGTAATGGCATTCTGATATTGCAAAAGTGCTTTCACGGGCGCCTGGGTGGCTCAGTCAGTTAAGTGTCCAACTTCGTCTCAGGTCATGATCTCACAGGTCATGGGTTCGAGCCCTGCATTGGGCTCTGTGCTGACAGCTCAGAGCCTGGAGCCTGCTTCACATTCTGTGTCTCCCTCTATCTCTGCCCCTGCCCCGCTATGCTCTGTCTCTGTCTCTCTCTCAAAAATAAATAAACTTTAAAAAAATATGAAAAAAAAGTACTTTCACATACCATGACATTAGTTGAGGGATTTTATCATTGAGACAGACCAAATGACTTGCTCAGAGTCATTAGGCTGGTAAATGACAAGCAGCGATTAGGAACTGACTTCTCCAGGAAGTACTATTTTCTTAGAAACTGGAATGTATATCTGACATGAGGCTTACTGTAGCCGGGATTGTTATCAATGCTCTACATATGTTATTAACTCATTTTAATTTTCACAACAATATGAGGTAGACACTGTCATTGTTCTCATTGGGCAGATGAAGAAATCAAGGCACAGGAGGGCTAATAAGTGGCAGTGCTAGAATCTGAACCTAGACTATCTGGTTCTAGTGTCTTCTAAGCATTAATTTTTATATACTGTTTAATATTATATGGTTCAAATATGCTGCTGGCACCTACTAGACTGTACTCTACTGAAAACAGGATTTCCTTCTCAGTGTTTTTGTATTCCAGTAGCAGCTAACACAATAAGGGTTTGATAAATATTTTCAGGATGTAAACATTTTAGCATATGTCTCAAACCACTGATTGTTATCAAAAATCTCCACTTCGAGATCAAAGGACTCTTCTTCCATTGTAATCTGCTTCTCCATTAATTCATTAACAACAATCTATTAATTGATTGTGGCTCTGAGGTTACACGGATAAAAGTGTCCAAGAAACTAGTAGGCTTCAGAGTGGATCTTCCCTGTACCCCTTCCCCTCATCTCAGTGCTGGTCACCAACACACTTCACGTGACATGTCAGCTGGCCCGGCATCATGCCCACTTTCCTTAAATTTTGCTTTTGCTTTACTTAAAGCAATTCAGTGTTAACTGTAACCAGCAGGGAGAATTGAATTCACTGACAACTTGGCTGGTGACAGGGTCATTTGAAAGACCAATATTTGTCGGGGCGCCTGGGTGGCGCAGTCGGTTAAGCGTCCGACTTCAGCCAGGTCACGATCTCGCGGTCCGTGAGTTCGAGCCCCGCGTCAGGCTCTGGGCTGACGGCTCAGAGCCTGGAGCCTGTTTCCGATTCTGTGTCTCCCTCTCTCTCTGCCCCTCCCCCGTTCATACTCTGTCTCTCTCTGTCCCAAAAATAAATAAATGTTGAAAAAAAAAATTAAAAAAAAAAAAAAAAAAAAAAGAAAGACCAATATTTGTCAAGATCCACCCGCTGACCATTGGTACTAAGTCACGTGAGCTTTTTATGAACATGCAAATTTCTTGACCGCACTCAGTCATTCTCAATCAGAATTTCTGGAGGTAGGTTTCGAGAAGCAGCATCTGTAACAGGCCACCTTGACGATGCTGTGCGTGCTAAGGTCAAGCTCTATTGACAGAGATTGATAAGTAATTTTAGTTACCTTTTGATCTTGTTATACTCAAATACCTTCTAGTTCTCTCTTCCACTTCAACTAGGGCCATTGAAGTAAATCTATTTTTTTCTGTTGTATTCTCTTGCATATCATAGTCAACCCCTTTCTGCTTTCAGGCCTTTCCTTTTGATACTCTGATCATAATTCCCTTATCAATGACCATATTACCCAAAGAACACACATGCTGTAATTTAAGGATAAGCTTTAAAACTACTGAGCCAAAGATTTCTGATTATTTTCTCTCGTCTGAATAAATAAGGCACTCATGGAAAGTAATATCCTTGTCAGCTGATTACTAATTTTTAAACCCTGTTTATGTGCACTGTTAGAATTTATAAATCCCACTTTGAAATGTGCCTCGGACAGATCTGAAACAGATGAAGAGAGATTTTCTCAAGTTTACAGAAATGAGATTAATATCAAAGCAGAATAACTGCTTCTACAAAATTACTATTTAAAATAGCCAATATTATATCACTTAAAGTTGACATTTACAAAAAGAATAGTAGTTGTTTTAAAATAAATGGTGCCATACATTTTAATGCATTCTACCAAGGGCTGTGGAATCCTTATATATATAAAGATATCACTAATTATCTTACTATTATATGAAAAGTTTAAAAAAAGCATTCCTTAAACTTCACTGTGATTATTACACAAATATACGTTACGTCCTAATGACAAGTTTCACCAAATATATTTATGGCAGCCATACTATTTTTGAGATTCTTAACGGAAATCAAGAGATTGAACCTAGATAACCTGGTTCCAGTGTCTTCAAAGCATTATTTTTTCTACTTTGTTTAATATTATATGAAGGCCCATTCAAATATGCTATTGGTGTCTACAAATCCTTGCACACTCCCTCTTCTGCTCCTCCTGATGTATCATTCTGTCACAATATCCTACTTGATTTTATTTACAGCAGTTACTACTCTCTGAATTTTTCTTCTTATATATTTGTTTACTTGTTTGCTGTCTGACTTCACTAAATTACAAGGTCTAAGAGGTCAGAGAGTGTTAGTGTCTTATTCATCACTTACTCCCAGCACTTAGAATAGTGCCTGGTACACATTTGTAAAAAAATTGTTGGGGCACCTGAGTGGCTCGGTTGGTTAAGTGTCTGACTCTTGATTTTAGCTCAAGTCGTGATCTCATAGTCATGGAATCGAGACCCCATAGGCTCTGTGCTGACCATGGAGCCTGCTTGGGATTCTCTCTCTCCTCTCTCTTTGCCCATCCCTGCTTTCTCTCGCTCTCTCTCAAAATAAATATATTTATAAATATAAATAAACATTTAAAAAAGTTGTTGACCAAGTGACTGACTACAAAAATGAATGCATTCAAGTACTAGCACAAGCAGGGACTGAGATGAAAGGTAAATCATTTTTAATTCATTCATTCATTCATCCACACAAGCAGTGACTAAGATGAATGAAGAATCATTTAAAAAAAATTTTTTTTAATGTTCATTTATTTTTGACAGAGAGAGAGAGAGAGACAGAGCATGAGCGGGGGAGGGGCAGAGAGAGAGGGAGACACAGAATCCGAAGCAGGCTCCAGGCTCTGAGCTGTCAGCACAGAGCCCAATGTGGGGCTAGAACTCACGAACCACGAAATCATGACCTGAGCCAAAGCCAGATGCTTAACCGACTAAGCCACCCAGGCGCCCCAGAATCATTTTTAACTAATTAATTCATTCATTCATCCATTCTTCAGGTGAAGTATTGTTATTGGAGAAAAATATTTAGAAAAACATAGATAATATCAATGAAAGCATTAGGGAGAGCTAGGTGGAGCTAATGACATTGTCATGATGAAACCAGACAATGTATGTAAACCCCCAGCCATTGGCTTGCCTCATAACAGATCTCTAAGTACTGAGAGTTATTATTGTTATTAATTATATAGTAAACACATTTTTTAACCTTTAAAGTTTCTTTTATGATTTTGTTTTGTTTTTATAATCTGGACCTCTTAATCATAAAATAAAAAAATTTAAAAAATTGTTCTAATTATATCCATTTTCAAGGATGGGAAACTAACACATAGGTTTTATGAATCCACATACTTATTATAAATAATACATGTTAAAAGAACTAGTAATAAATGGAGATTCACAACAAAAAAACTAAGTATTATTCAATCAAGTTTCAAAACGTATTTCCTTTTTCCAGAATTAGGTATATTATGGCACATGTGAAGAGAATGTATCAATTTTTAATTGCTCTATATGTTCAGATTCTGCCATAAAATATATAGAGGAAAAAAATATTGGTTACTACTAAGCAAGAGTGCTAGTGTTGTGGTCAGAAGGTGCCATAAATCGCCCATCACTTTACAAGGGTAAATTGCTAATATAGGGTTGACCTACTTAACAACTGTAAATAAAGACTTCAAGTTTGTGTTTCCAAAGCAACCTGCTTCTGACAGACTGACTCGGAAGATAAACCAGGGCACTGACATTAAATGAGCGTTGAATCTGAGAGCTTGTTTACTTTGAAAGCATCATTTTTTTCATGCTCAAACACACTTCTATTCTGCTATATGTCACGCTGCTGCCTTGATGACTGGCGCCTGCAGAACACGTCAAGGATGGCTACCAAGTTCAATGTGTAGGGTTCAAAAAGTACGTTCATTATACTTAAGCATGTGTAGGGAAGTGGGAGACAAGGTGCGGAAGCGTGCCGGGAGCAAAAAGGAGAAAGGTAAATGGGGGGAGACTTGGTCTGGTGGTCTTGATAAAATGATATGGTTGGCGCTAAATGCCATAAAATACTGACGCTTATTTGAGACAAAGTATACTTCTGAAGCCATGGTAGTTTTCCTCAGGTATTTCTCACCCCAGTGAGTATTTGTGAGGAGGTTTTGGAAGATTTTCTGTCTATTTATGACATTTAAAAAAAATGTTTTTTAAGATTTATTTTTGAGAGAGAGACAGACAGAACGTGAGTATGGGAGGAGCAGAGAGAGGGAGGCACAGAACCCGAAGCAGGCTCCAGGCTCCGAGCTGTCAGCACAGAGCCCGATGCGGGGCTTGAACTCACAAACTGCGAGATCATGACCTGAGCCAAAGTCAGACGCTCCACCGACTGAGCCACCCCAGCGCCCCTATTTATGACATTTTACAATGGTCTCATTTAATCCCTACTGGGTTTAGTTCTAAATACATGTGATACCATTTTATTTCAACTGTAATCATCAAGGGTCTTTTTCTATCTTTTAGCCTTGGGATGGTGAATTCCAACAATTTATTACCCATAAGGTAAAATATCATTGCCTTAACTTGGCCTGATCACTACCTCTTTCATGCTTCATGGGGTCTTGAATCTCTCCAAATGGCACAGGTATCTCTACCGTCAACTTCTATATTCCTGGCTGTCTCTATCATGCATTTTGAAACCTCGTTACATATCCCCCAATGAAATGCTAAGTTCCTGAAGGACAGAGACTCTATTCTATTTCTAGTTTTTATATGGTTGACTTCCCTTGTCTTTCCCACTTTCAGCAGCATCCCTAGCACCTCATGCAGTGGGCATTTCATACCTACTTGGTGAATTGAATGGAATTCTGAAATGTGGTTCAGTCTCTATATCATTGACTCTATATACCCTTTCTGATCTCATGGCCATTCTCTTAGAAATTCTAAGGCTTGAAATGGTTGCATACGGATATACCATCAGCTGGCAGCCCCACTTTTCTCTAGAGCCATTTATAACCCTGTTATTAGGACTTTTTGATGGGTTTTGACTACAGCACCAATGTTTTAACTTCGAGGCAATTATGTTCCAAAGTAAGATTATGCTGCTATCTATCAAAGACACCTACTTTAAACCAAAAAAATTTTTTGGCTTTTTTTTGGCCACAACAATAAGTTGTCATGCAAAGTATTATTTTAATTCTAACTAAAATTCATCTCAAATGAACTCAGAATAATGTATACAGAATAATGCACTGTGAACATTCTTAATCATGTCTCTTCTTTGTTTTGAATAAAATGGCCATTTTCTGTAAAGTGTAAATGAACAAAAAATATTTTTAACTGCAACTAATAACTGAATAAGTTAATGGCAGATCAAACAACAACAAAATGACATTGTGCTGTGTGTTAGAGAGTATTATTGATGCGTAAATCTCTAAATAAAATATCGAGGAGTGGCTATTATATAATAGCTGATAACCCTGAAAAGCTTTTTGTTTTTCAGGATACTTAAAAGCTTAATTCTATATCCACTGCTATTATATTTCACTGCCAAGTGGAAAAAAATAAATGATTCTAATCTTGGATTTCACCATCAGTGCTCAAAACAGCTCTAATGCAGATTATGGTGTAATTATTGTAAATGCCAAAATAATATAATTAATCTTAACCACTTCACTAAATTAAAGTGTCTTAGAACAAAAAAGACAAGGCAACGTGTACAAGCACATACAGGGTTGTATAACTAAATATATTTCAAAAATTCTAAAGTAGCAAATATAGACGAGCTTCAAGATTTTTGGACACCACTGGAAATAACAGGAAAATACACACTGTTTGCATTTATACTAGGGTTGATTTCCATTTAGTTGTCTTTCACCAAGAGGTCACTGAAACCTAAACTATGTCTACTACTTAAAAGTTATAAAGCCAATTTTAAAACTATTCATTATAGTAGTTTTAACAGTAGCCTCCTCAGTTTTAGGAACATTGACTTCATTCCTCACATCATCCAGTACTTGTGCTAACTACCTGTAGGGCATTTGTTCAACGAATGCCTCGAATGCCTCGGGCTGATGGCCTGCCATGTGGCTTGAATAGAATGCCTTCAAATAATCGCAAGTAACAGTGACAGGAAATACAGGTTCCCTGTGACTAGCGCCAGTCTTCCCACAGAATGGAACTTTCCTCCCAAATATTTTCCTAGACTAGAGGCGGCAGAGGAAGGATGCGGGAGGTATAGCTGAGCTTCTGAAATCAATTCGCATGGTTCTGCCAGTGAAGCGCGGCCTCCCCTTTTTTAATCGTTTAGATAAAATGCAACAATGGATGCACATAAGGGGGTATTTAATTCTACCTTGAAAGCGATCCCTATTAGAAAAGATTCATGTCCCCAAATCTGAAATGATTTCTCTTATCCTTAGTCTTCTTCTAAAACTGACTATATTTAATAAGGAGAACTCTGATTAATAATTTTTTTCACTATTCCAACAGTATAGGGAAATTCCCCCGCCCACATCGGGAGCCACTCTCAGGAGCACATGTACCAGTCTCAGACGCATATCTAGTTCATAAAAGACTTTTTTGAGCTGACAAATACTAACTTTAAGGTTGGATAAGCAGTTGTTGAGGAAAATGTGCCACCTGTTCAGGAACAGCTGCTTCTGACTGACACAGAGAAGACAGGTCACCAGGGGGTACAGGGCCTGAGGAGAAAGAAGATGAGGTCACGAGCTGATTCATATTTCATCAAATCAGGTAACGCACGTTCTCTGCGATCGCTACCTATCCACCTCCTTCTGTGGGCCAGAATAAACAGGACGCTTCATAACACAACGAGGCCCAGGGGTGCCATGCAGAGGTAGGCATTTCACAAATGCTTTTTGATGATGATGCGGATGGAATTATCTAGAATTACATGGTGTATAATAGTGTGTAATGTATAATAAGCTTCATGTATAAGTGGAAATCTGATTTACTCATTTAGTCTTCACTTAGGGATTTTAAAAACAAACTCATTAGCTTAGATCACTCTCAATTCTCAGAAAGAAAGCAGGAAGGCACATGAATTTTAAAAATATTATTGGGCTTTTTCCTCATAAACATCTACTAGCTTGTCTTTGTCTTAGAGGTAGGTGTATATATTTTCTTTTGCATGCAATCTTCCTGTAATTAAGGAAGATTCCTCAAAGAAATGTTATTGCATTGGTAAACTCCACCAAGACAAATTTAACCACAGGAGGAATTTGCTTACGACTGAATAAACAGAGGTGCTACTGTGTTTTCCTGCCTAACTGGGCTGGTTTCCCACAGCAACTAAAGGAGACAGAAAAGCTAATGAGCGGCCACCCAACACCCAAAAAATATATATGCAGAACCCATCGCCATTTTTGCTGAGCCAGATGGCATACACCTTTAGGGCTCCCAAGAATTAAAGCTAGGGAAGATCTAAACAACAATATAACTGGATCATCCATTAGGCTGAATTAGCAAACAAACAAACAAACAAACAAACAAAAAACAAAACAAAAAACAATTGCCATAATGAGAATCATTGTGTAACAATCCACTAGCTTAATATTTTAGTCACTTGGCTTTAAACTGACTTTGAACTACACTACCATTGAGAAGAACTCTAATTCCAGCCAGCAATCTAAAACAAAACAAACTAAAACACAACACAACAAAACAAACAAACACAAAAAACTACTAGTAGTCAGTCACAATGACCACAGAAGTAAAAAAATAAGCAAATCTGTCACCCCTCCCAGCAAAGCAACCCTGAATACTCGCTCAAAGAATGGTGGCAATGCTCATACTTTGAAGATTGGCAAAAACCATGTCAGCAAACATCTACCTAAATAACCTACTTGCTTCAAACTATCACAAGTATAGCTCATATGCCACGTGTCGATTCATAAACCAGAGTCTTATTCACCACTGAGGGCAACAGGTTGTAGTAATTTAAAAGACTTCTCTGCACCGCTGCTTTTCAGCACAAGACCTTTCCCAAATACTGTTTTCTCAGCCTTCAGAGAATCTTTCCTATGGGCAACCATCTGCCTCCCAACCCTCTTTGCTGCCTGGTTCCATTTGATTCTGAGTATCAGGCTAGGAATCAACCAGTGAAGACTTGTGGGGATTGAAAAGATAAACTGTTATTATAAACTTTGACTTTTAGATTGGAAAAAATACCCAGAAATAAAAACAAAAATCAAGTTAAGCCAGTCTTGAAAATAAACAACAGAATCTTAAGACGAGAAGGGTCATCTGAGGTGACATGGTCTAATCCCCTTATATTACTGCGATTCAGTTATGGTCAATATTAAGTGCAAGATCCAAAGTTTGAAATGCTCCCTCTTTCGGGGGGAGCTGTAGATAAATCTTCCATCTGGGGGGAACCCTTATGACTTTCAAGTAATTTCAGCGTAGGAATTTTAGCCTCTGCAACTTTGCATTTTGGATTTTCTCATAGTTACTAACCAACGAATGCTTCTTTCGAGAAGAAAGTTCCAGCGTGGTATCATATAGGCTTTCAACAAAGTTTCTAAGACATGGAACATTGACTTCATTTTTAACAGCCTAAAACAGAGACACATGTTAATATTATATTAATTACATTGTTAACTCTCTAATCTAATTTGAGGAAATTCTTAAAAATAAAAACATAACTCACGGCAGCAACTGGGACAAGAATTTCAACAAAAAGCCCAGCCAAGGCATGTTTGATATCTTTGTCTTTGACCTCGAGGAAATAATGTGCACACTCCTAGGAAGTAGAAAAAGCATAAAGGAGGGAGAGCAGATTGAGATATGCCTATAAATGCACTTAAATTTAAGTAAACAGCTCTTAAATCATACACACTGACATAGCATATTTCATAATCTAGTAAAGAAAATCACTAGATTCCAGCACTTATATTTATGTTCAAAATGGCCCCGGGGCACGTGAGTGGCTCAGTTGTTAAGCATCCGACTTCAGCTCAGGTCATGATCTCGCAGTCCGTGATTTTCAGCCCTGTGTCAGGCTCTGTGCTGACAACTCAGAGCCTGGAGCCTGCTTCAGGTTCTGTGTCTCCCTCTCTCTCTGCCCCTCTCCCGCTCTCCGTCTCTCTGACTCTCTCTCAAAATAAATAAATAAATAAATAAATAAATAAATAAATAAATAAATAAAAATTAAAAAAAAAATTCAAAATGACCCTAATGACATTTTGCAAGACTGGTGTCCTCCTATCTCTATCTCAAATCACTTTGCTGAAAGGACAAAGCATCTATAACCAGTGAGCAGATATTCGTCCACTGACTTCTTGGTTGATTCATTCAGACATTCATTGCTGACAAATTTCTATTGACCATCTACTGTGTGTGGGGCCCTGGGTCCTTGATTAACCCACAAACACAGATCTCCAGAGAAGGTAAACATGGGAAGAGAGGCAGAAGATATTAAACTTATTTTAGGCCCTGTGACAGCCCCAGGCACAGAGCTGTTTACTTCTTAGCTCTGACATTTTAGGTGTGTTTATTATTCAGATAGTTTCATAAGCAAGTCTGGAATGCTTCCCTTCTTCCCACCACCCCCTCTCCCCAACTCTACCCCCAGACAAGAAACCTTTAGAATAGCTCCTCAAGTAAGGATGTCTTTTGCCTGTGGCCTGCTATCTATGAAAGAGCTGTTTTGTCGTTTTGTTTTGTTTTGTTTTGAGACAGAATGAGCTGGGGAGAGGGGCAGAGGGAGAGAGAGAGAATCTTAAGCTGGATCCACGGTCAGCTCAGAGCCTGATGTGGGGCTGGATCCTATGACCCTGGGACCATGAGCTGAGCCAATATCAAGGGTCAGACTCTCAACCAATTGAGCCACATAGGTGCCCCTATGAAGGCTACTTTTGGTGGCCCAGAGAATCATTTGTTAGGAAAGCTGATCTGTTTAGAATCCTACTAGCCCTTTTCTCCTTCCTGGCCTTTTTCATAATAACTATGCTATTCATTAGGTATTGTTTTCATGGAAGGGTCCAAGGCTACATGTATTTGTGATGATATGTTAACATCTATATTGGTTATTATATTTATTTTCAGTCAACATTGGGACCATTGCCAACACAAGTTACTAAAATCCCTAGTCTATCAATTCTATATTTAGATATCGGTGCAAGATAGGCGTTGCCAACATGGAAAGTCATGGTTTCTGGAATTGTGGCCCTTTTCCTACATTACTTTGTATATGTGTGTAAACACTCTTGCAAATCATCATTCAAATACATAGTTACGTGAATTATTCACATGAGAGAAGGATAAAAATAGTTAACAGTTAGTAAGTACTTACCATGTGCCTCCTCAGAGCCACCTTCTAAGGTTATTGCCACCATCACCGCTTGGCACTAAGGTAGGTGAGGCTGGGAGGGCTTAAGCGTGACTGGGCCAAGGTCACAGGGCTGGTAAGTGCTACAACTTGATTTTAAACCCAAGAAGTTTGATACACAGCCCATATTCTTTCTTTAAAAAATAGCTTTACTCAGACACAGTCAATATAACAAGCAATTCACCCATTTAAAGTGTACAAACCAATGGCTTTTAGTACATTCATAGTTGTACATTTATCACAACAAGTTTAGGACCTTTCCACTATCCTCCAAAGAAACTTTGCGCCCTTCAGTAGTTATCTCCAATCTCCTTATCCATACCCCTTCCTCCAACTCTTCATACGATCACTAATCTACTTTCTGTGTCTATGGATTTGCCTATTCTGGACATTTTGTATAAATGGAATCATACAATATGTGGCCTTCGGCATCTGACTGCTTTGACTCAGAGTATTGTTTTCAAAGTACAGCCATGTTGTGGCATGTTATTAGTACTTCATTCCTTTTCGTGGCCAAATAATACTCCCTTTATGGATCTGCCACCATTTGTTTATCTATTCATTGGTTGATGAACATTTGCGTTATATTCACTTCTTTGTTATTATGAATAATGAATAATGTTACTATGAATAATAACATTTGCCTTCAAGTTTTTGTGGGGACATATATTTTTCTCTTGGATATATACCTAAGGTTTAACAATTGAGGAACTGCTAAACTGTTTTCCAAAGTTGTGTGATTTTATATCCCCACCAGTGTATGAGTGTTCCGATTTCTCTACATCTCACCCACACTTGCTGTTGTCTGTCTTTTTCATTATTAGCCACTTTAGTGGGTATGAAGTGGTATAGCCTCCATTCATAATCCCTATATATAAGCTCTTTATTGATAAAGACCCTCACTAAATCCAACTCACAGCAGCATCAGAGAGAGTTTTATAAATTCTCATAGAGCTGTGTGTTCTGCAAAATCCACACTAGCAACAATTCTTCTGTTAGTACATAATGAGGAATACTGTGTAATTGACGCTTACACCTGTATGGTTTGGTCGATTTAAAAAAGAAAACCTGATTCTCTCGTATAGTAGGAATAAAAAGTTTCTTCCCTAAAGTTCTGATGCCTATGAACACTAACATAGCCACCTCAATGCTATCAGGTATAAAAAGTAAAAAGATCAGCTACATTTTATTCATAGATCGATATGCAGCTGAGGAGTAAAAAAGAAAAAAAGTCAACATATACGACATTCCACTCTACAGCCTCCTGCAAAGAGGATATGAAAGTTTGAAAGTGAAATTATCTGCCTGAAATTCTATTACTGGGATACAAAGCACGTTGTGAATTGCTGAGGCAAAGGCAGGACTCTTTCCACAGTGACAAGCAAATGACTTGGACTCAGGTCCATCATTCTGATGAAGGGAGTTGCTCAGGGTGAGGGCCCCGTGGTTCTCCTGCCCAAGACATTACCTACCTGCATAAACTGAAGAGAGGCCTCAAAGTCCTCCACTGGATACATCTTAATTCGAAAGAATTTCATCCCCATTATCAAGCTGATAATACTCTGAACGACATACGGGCTCTGCTCTTTGTGCCGTAATTCTTTTAGCTCTGCCATAAATTTCTTCTTTACAGCAGGGAATCTAAGAAGAGAACATGAGTGACTTCTCAAATCATGGGTACAAAAGTGACTGTAATGGAGGCCTCCAGCATCTAGGAGTCACGGGGGCACAGCAACAGCATTCCTTTGAATCAGGTGAAGTACACGGCTGTCATTTTGTAAGGATTCGATATTGGGGATTTGGCAAAGAGTGCGATCTTCTCCTGTCTTCTCTTATTCTCATAAGATGCTCAACATTTCCTTCAGTCAGGGAGAAGATCCAGGGCTATTTAGACGCTCTCAAAATGGTCTAGCTCTTAAATCAAGCACGACAAAAAGCTTCTTTTCCTCAGGCTTAGCAATTTCCCACATACTTGCAAACTCCAATGGCCTAAAGTATCCGATTTTAAGCATCTGAACAATATCACAGGCCAGCTATTTCTGACAATGACAGCAAATAATGCCAAGACATAGTCCCAATCCATTTCCAAAGTTTTCTGTCATTGTTTCTTTTATAGTTTTAGGTTAATGATTGTGGAAAAAATTATTTTCAGGTTGAAGGAAAATCTACTAATGAAAAAATACAAATCAAATCTGAAAGACAATTAAGCTTTCTACTACCTGCGTGGGATGTTACAATCAAAGAGACGCAGTCTGCAAGGAATGTAAGGTATCTGTATTATTTGAAAGGAAAATGTTAATATTTAATAATATTAATTATAACATTATCATATAGGATTAAAACAAAAGATCCTAAGAGGATGGAAAATAGTAGCAGTTCTTCCAAGTATCTAAGGTAGAGGAATATATACACAGAAGTTATCCAAACTACTTCTGAAATGGCTGGTTAAGAAAACAAGGAAAGCCTTCTAAAACTCATTGTATTTCGCTTCCTGAGACGATCAGCCTGTGGTTCTACATATGTGAAAAGGTCAATTAGGAGCGAGGCATGATTAAAGAGGGTTATTATATTATGAGAGTTGAAGGCCCAGTAATGGAATCTGAGAAGGTTGAAACAACAACATTGGACACTTCAATGTAGAAAGTTTAGGACAAATAAAGTAGGCTGTAAACACGGATATTGTTTCACCAGAAGGCAGTACAAGAGGTGTGTGATTGGCAAGTCGGCGTAAGAGGCTTAGAGAGAGCTGGCCATTTTCTAGTTCTCGGCTCGGGTACAGGAAGTTACATGACGCTCATTGGGTAACAGTTTGTGAAAACTGTATTTTTCTAAACCAATTTATGGATTTTTTTCTCATGTTTGCTCCATATATTTCACAATAAAAAAGGTTTGTAAGAAGGCAACGGAGCAGAAAATATAAACTCCAAATTCCAGGGTCATCTCTCTTTTCTACTTCTTCTAGAGGAGGAAAACAATCTGATGCTAAGGATGGTGACAATGGCAGCAACAAGCAGATATCCAGCCTCCATGATATGCCAAGCACAGTTCAGTGAACCCTACATTTCATCTTCACAATTATTTAATCCTTGCAACTCGAGCAGGGCACTATTATTATACCCTCTTCACAGACAAGGGAACTTGAGGCTGAGATTTCTTAATGTGATAAAGTCGCACAGCTGATAAATGGCACAGCCAGGGTTTCAAGCCAAATGTCTGGCTCTACAGTCCCAGTGCTTAATTTCCGTGCTGTGTTATGTCTAGGCCAGTGGTTCTCAAAGTGTGGCCCTGGGATCAGCAGCAGCAGCATTGTGTGGGAACTTGTGAGGAACAGGCTTTATCTGGCCCATGCCACGCCTATCAGATAAGAAACTCTAGGGGTAAATTCCAGTAATCTCGTTCAACCAACCGAATAGGTGATTCTGATGTGCTAAAGTTTATGATGCACTGGTCTAGACTAGGAATAACAATAAGGTATATTTGTAAGATGTTTAATATTTTAGGGGCGGTTGTCTCAGTCGGTTGAGCGTCTGACCTTGGCTCAGATCATGATTTCAGGGTTCATGAATTTGAGCCCCACATCGGGCTCTGTGCTGACAGCTCGGAGCCTGGAGCCTGCTTCAGATTCTGTGTCTCCCTCTCCCTCTGCCCCTTCCCCACTTGTGCTCTGTCTCTCTCTCTTTCTCAAAAATAAATAAACAATAAAAAATAAAAAAAAAAAGATGTTTAATATTTGATGCACATTATACTCCTTTTACTTTCACAACAACCCATTGAGTCAGGCAGTGAATGCATTCCCATTTTACAAATGAAGAAACAGATTTGGAAGATCGACACGACAAAGACGACTCAAACCCAGGTCTTCTGACATAAAGTCCAGGAATTTCCACCATACTCCAGCTGCCTTACATGCTCATGAACTATGAAATATAGTTGCTGCCCTAAGAACAGTGTATAGTTTGTTTGGGAATATAAAACGATGTAGAACTGGCCATGAGTCATGCAAATAATAATAATAATAATATTAATAATAATAATAATAGTTTGTGAGGTGCGTTCACAAGTATCTGACCCTTTGCTCAAGTCTTGCTGATCCTTCTGGGAGGTGGAATGCTAGACTAGATCACTTTCCCATTTCACATTGCCTTTTATGTGAATAATACACTTAAAGGGGCTCCAAGGCGAGGAGAAAGGGCTCTCTCCAGCTGGAAAATTAGAGGAGATTTGGGGGGATTTGAGTTGAGGTAAAGGATGAGACTTTATGCAGCAATGAGAAAGGGTGGGAGGCAGAGTTGGTGTGGCAAAGCAATGGAAGGGACACTTTCAATCAAGATTATATAAATTTATTAATTCGCAACTGGTTTTTAAAAATTATGTGTTTATTCAAGTTATTTCCAAACACTAAAAAAACCCTATTAATGACTTTTTAAATGTTTGTTTATTTATTTTGAGAGATAGAGACAGTGGGGGAGGGCCAGAGAGAGGGAGAGAGAGAGAATCCCAAGCAGGCTCTGTGCTGTCAGCACGGAACCCAATGTGGGGCTTGATCCCATGAACTGTGATATCATGACCTGAGCTGAAATCAAGAGTCAGACACTGAATCGACTGAGCCACTTAGGTACCCCTCAGTGATTTTAATTCTAATGTGAGAGTTTAAAAGGAAAAAAGTAATCTAATAGGTTAGACTTATATTGTTTTAAGGACCATATGATACTTAAGAAAGTTTGTTTTCCATCCCTAATCCATGACTAAAACAAGAAGAGGTAGGAGAGGGCAGGTTATTTGTATAATTTACTAGTTCCACATTCTCACAAGTAGGTGGCTGGCAGCCTATTTATTTCTCATTTAAGAATAAATATGGTTATCTTTTGCTTTTAAAAGTCCCAAATGACATAAATATACTATTTTAGCATAAAAAATACCCAAATCTATTTGCACTTAAAATTTATTTTCCCCTAAAATAATTTTAGGAAAAAATCAATGTATTTTCAATGACTATGCCTTTGGTGTTTAGCACTGTCTTTAGTAAATACAGTAATTAAATCGTTACTCAGTCTTTGGATTACTATAACAGCAGTATAAAAATAAACTGCTTTAAAATGTTTAGTACATATAAAAGAGTATAAGAATATGTACATCGTGTTTATATCACATAAAGAGAAAGCAATTTTGAAATCTATGAATCTTAGGGGCCATTATGACTATTTAAATAAATATGCCAGATTTTAACCAAAAAAACTTACTCTAAAAAAATCTAATCTTAACTAAACTGACTTTGAAAAAGTCAACACTTTGGGCAAATATCACAAACCAGCAAAATTTTTTTCCCCTTACCGGTAGGAGTTAAGTGCATTAGCACTAGTAAGATGAAAAATAGTGATTGTGCTCAAACTTAAAGACCAAAACTAAGTATTAACAACTACAGTCAGAATAAAGACAATATTTCATATGCATTACCGGCTAGATATAAAATCTAAAATTAGAACTGTTACATTACTCGCTTATTTGGGAAACAAAAAAAAGATAACCACTCTGTAGTAGATAAGCATACATCCTTTTTTTCCCCCACTGAGAACAAAGGAAACAGTACTTGCCTAAGGCAATGACAAAGTAATGCTTCTGGCCTACTCATGAGAAAGAGTAATGTGATAATTTGGATTATGACACTAGCTGAAGATTGTATCATCTATCAATAAAGGTTACCTATACACTGGCTAGGTGAGAAAACAGCACTGTGATTACTATACATTACCGCAGCTACTGTAAGAACTCACTGGCCAAAGGGTTCTCTTACGAGTGGAAAGTACTGGAACATTGTCCAAATGGAGACATTTCACATACTTGGCTATTGCAGAATTAGGACAAATACTGACATCATGGAAATTTAAAAAACCACGGTTGGCAAGAAAACACTGGACTGGTGGATCATAGATCTGACCTAATATGGAAATTCCTATAGCCTTAGAGTGTTGCTTGCTTATGACATTGTTTTTCAATTCATTCATAACTAACTCAAAACTGATGTGGCTAAGAAAGGTCATTCTAAGGAAACCAATATTGTTTGCATAATCCACAAAAACTAAGAAAAACACAAAAGCCATTTTTTGGCAAATTAAACTTTCCAAACGATAGTATAAGAGAATAGGGCTGAGGTAATACCAAGAGGAATTACACAGGAATATGTTGAGATTTTCGGGGTTTGACACAAATCAGCCGAACACATAGCAATAACTCATTTTTCTGATCTTTTATAGGAACGAGGTACATACATATGAATCAAGCTGCCAGGCAACTGAAGCTTATCCCTTAAAAATGCTAATACTTTTATTGTTAGTTGCAATAAAAAATATATTAAGCTTTTTTTTCTTGATGACTCATGAACCACAATTATTACAATGGGCTACGATAAAAGTGTGATATGATCTCATGCAAAATGGCCCAGGTAACACTGTAGTTTTTTCAGTGTGTTTTGGTTACTTTTTCTTTCCTCTCCGTTGTTGCCAGTCTTTGAACTTGATATTTCTCAGGGCATCAGTGTGTCTACCTCTCTTCCATCCAACAGCGATGTTTTAGGGATTCGAAAAAATAGCTACCCGAGATGGATAAACTGGGTTAGAGTAAGTAAGTCACACTGAAGAGTTTTGGGGGTCTTTTGCCTGAGTTCTTGTCTATGTTTGGCTAGGTAAGGTTGCTGAGTACACATTTCCAGAACTTTTTGTTTTTTGATAATCGGGTATTTCCATGCTACTAAGTTAGGAAACGCCATCTCTTCTTGAAGATAAAAATCTCTTTCTGAAGATTGTATTTCATAAGCATCAGGGCATCACTGTTGCTTTAAGCTCAACTCTTGGCCTGGATTCGCATTATGTCTCTGGCTCATTTTGCCTCACCTAGGCATTCGGGATCTTGCCTGATGTGCCTCGGGGTTGAGTAAGATGAAGACGGGTGAATAAGATGTGACATCACTTTTGGAAGAAGTATATTATTGGTAATGGTCTAACACCACTTTGTTCTAGCCTGCTAAGTAGCGTTATGGGGCCAGATAAATTTAGCAATGAGAATTTTCCCCCGACTTGTTTCCATGACAGAGTCTGGGACATTTTTAGCTCAGCTGAGTTAAGTAAGCTCTATAGTAAAGGGACATTCTAGAATGGAATTTTCCCATTCACAGATGATAGATATCGTAGCTACACGCTCAGAGAATACAGAAAACAAGACTCCTCAAAGTGGTAAACTTCTTTGGAATATTTGTGGCAGAGAGGAAAGCAATTTGGTTCGTCCGGTTCTTTCTTTGATGCAGTAGTCTGAAACTCATGGACTCCTGGTAGCCCCTGGCCCAAATGCCGGGTAAAAAAGGTAGGGGAGAAAACAATTGAAAAAGACTTGGTACTTGCCTCGAGGGCGCTTTTAGTCAATTTCAGAGACATGAAACCCATAGCAAAAAAAAGACCTTAGCTCTCCGTAAGCTCACACACAGTCCCTTCCTGAGAATGGAGCTGGGCTGCGATAGGGGAGGGGCTCAAGGTCTTATGGTAAAGGGCTGATGTTCACTTACTTAGCTTGTGCCAACACTCCAATGACTTCTGCATACAGGTCTGCCACGATGTGCATATTTCCAGTGTTAGGACCAAGGTACCTAAATAAGATACGATTAGATGAGTTAGGGATCCCTGGTCATCTAAAAAGAGCAAACTTGTTTTAGTTTTAAGTGCCCAACTTCTTCAAAATTCTAAAGAGACAAATTACCCTTCTTTGTACTTAAAGTGCTTGAAAGCCAAGTTAATAACATCATGTATTAGACTGTCTATTACAGGATGAAGTGGAATCTGAAAAGAAAAAAAAAAAAAGATCGCTTTAACTTGGAAGAGAATATTAAAGATCACATCAGTAATAGTACTTCTGTGATCCTTAGCAATCAATAAACACAATTCATATGACCCAATATTTGAAATTCATGGACAATTTAAAACTTAGATTTTAAAAACATAAGTAGTTTTCAGATAAACCTTATCTAAAAGAAACATTAAATTACTGACCTGTTTCAAAACTTCTATTAATACTAAAGAAAAAATGAAATCAATGGCGAGGTCCCGTCTTTCCATTAAATAATCACGCTGTTGTTCATCACTGTAAAATATAAAATATTCATATTCAGTGGCACTGAAAAAATTCTCGGAGTGCTACAATTCGCCAGACATCTAGGGCTCATTCCCAGTGGACTGCAAACCAGATTTGCTATTTCAAGATTGCAGGGGTAAATATATGCTAATGCTTTTTGTTACCAGTGAGGTGCAGTGAACTAACACAGGATCAGAATATTTGACTTCAAATTTCAACTTTTCAGCCATGTCAACTTGAGTAGCTATCTGTGAGTCTACAAGATCATCCTGTGGGCTCTTCCAAGGTAACTTTCTGGAATCCTATCATCTCTAGAACAGATACAGACGCAGGGCAGGGCTGTCATATTGGAGGTATATATTGAGAAGCACCTATGAAAGAAGCTACACAACGTAGAGAATAATAAGGATGTGGTACCATGATCAGCCACAGCAGGACTATGGAGGGTGGAGAAAGCTTAGGAGCCATTTCTCTCTCTCTCTCTCTTTTGTTTCCATGCCTCTTTCCTCGTGACCTTCTGCCACTTGAAGTTTGTGAAAGAAGAAAAAAATGAATGGGGTGGTGGGAGAGAGAATGGTTATAAAGCAGGTGGAAGAAGAGGTAGAAAGTAGCAAAGTGGAGTCATTTGAACTCACTCAAAAGTCAGGGAGCTGAATAAACACTGTCAAAGGACAGAAATGTCGGTCTGCCTCCATCCCACCCCCCCACCCCGGGTTCTGCTTATCTAACATACTAACTGAAGGCTGACTGGGAATGGAACAAAGAAAGACAAATTAAACGATGGCTGAGACTCTAGAACAGAACAGTGGCTACGAGCGTTGGCTTTGGTGTGGAACAGTCGTAGGTTAAAGTGATGCCTCTTCTATTTACCAGTAACTGTTCCAACTACACAATGGGAATGATAATAGCAATTACAGAAAGGTTTGCTTGAGTATTAAATAAGATAAAGTGTGTAATATGTTTAGCATAGTCTCTCAAACATGTAAATATTCCATCCTTGGAATTTTAAGTAAGAGCAATGAGAAAGGAGGACCAGAGTTGGGCTTGTCAGGCAGGTATTTTCAAAATAAATCAAGAATATTAAAAAAATATTTTTTTTAATTTAAAATTTTTTATTTAAAAATTTTTTATTAAATTTTATTAAATTTTTATTTAAATTTTTTTATTTAAATTTAAATTTAAATTTTTTAAATTTAAAATACGTCTCTTTTTGAGAGATGGAGAGACAGAGTATGAGTAGGGGAGTGCCAGACAGAGAGGGAGACACAGAATCCAAGCAGGTTCCAGGCCCTAAGCCGTCAGCACAGAGTCTGACGCGGGGCTCGAACCCACAAATCGTGAGATCATGACCTAAGCTGAAGTTGGACCAACTGAGCCACCCAGGCACCCCAAGAATATTTTAAATATGGAGTATTTTTTTTTTTGCTTCAGTCAAAGGGAATGAGAAGAAAGGAAGGTGATATGTAAGATATAAAAAAGAATTTCTGGAGAAGCTCTATAACCATAAACAAGTCAAGTAAAGGCTGGCAAGTGACAGAATGGGCTAGCAAGGGAAGTTGCAGCTCTAACTCTCAAGGAGAAATGTATGGACAGGGTAGGAGCTCATTCATTCACGATTATTGCAAATAGTCTTGCCAGGAGGGAGAGCACTGGGCCAAACCATCTATCTGAAGTCCTTCAAGACCCACTAGAACTTGGAAGAGCTCCTGCCAGCTGGAGGAGAGGAAAACACATCCAACTGCCTTAAAAAAGAACATTCATCAAGCCTGACCTAGAGATTATAGCATGGAATAAGTAAACAAGATGTTTGAAGACTGAAAGGAAGGAGAACTTTCAAAGATGGCCAGCAGCAATAGAGAGAAAATGGTTGTGTTGGATGGCCAATAAGGGTCTTTAAAAGGGGCCAGAGGACCTTGAGAAAGTAGCAGTTCTTGGCAGGGAAAAAAACTTTAAACCCCGGATTCTATTTTATTTAATAAGCCAATTTATGCTTTCAAATAAAAGTAAGACCTATACTTTTCCAATAATGAATTCAACTTTATTGCTGGTTTGAGGTCTAACTGCCAGGAGCCAGCAGCATCTGACAAATTTATTTGGCAGTCAAAATGTTGATATTATACTAATCTTAGAAATTGTAACCCTAGTACACATCTGTCACACTTAACTGTTTTCGGTTGCTTGTGCTTTTCTCTAAAGTTCCTCTTTTTTTTTTTTTTTCCCTAGTAACAGAAACTCTCATTATTACCTACATCATGCTCTAGATACCCTCATTCTTTTGGCTTTCTCCCAAACACACATTCTTATTTTGGACGTCCAAATGCTAATTAAATGCTGCTGAGTCAAATTTCACTGTCCTCATGCTATATTTGATATTGGCAATTACTCTGATCTCCTGAAAACAATTAGTAACGTGAGTTTTAAAATACTATTTTCAAGGGTTCCTGGCTGGCTCAGTCTGTAACATGCAACTCTTGATCTCAGGGTCGTGAGTTCAAGCCCCATGTTGGGCATGGAGCCTCTTAGAAAAAAAAAAAAAAAAAAAAAAAATATATATATATATATATACACACACACAAATTAAAATAATATATATATTATATATATAATCATCTTCAATATTTTCAATACAAAAAGAAATAAATTCATGGAAAATCTAGGTTTAGTAACTAAATTATGACAAAACAGAGAAACCAAACTAAAACTCACTTAATTCAATTAAAACTGCCCCATTCTTCATCCCCAAGGAAAGGTTTAATATCTACTCATAAACTAACATGTAATATGGGAAGAATAATAAAATGATACCATTAATTTATTAATCTCACAGCCTGAACCAATTTTAGAATTGAGACTTTACCTTTCAAATTTGATATATCAAAAACATATTTGTGAGAAGAGACTGCTAATTAGTATGAGATTTCTTTTCAGGGTTATGAAATGTTCTGGAATTAGTGGTGATGGCTGTACAACCTTGTGAATATACTAAAAAACACAGAATTACGCACTTTGAGAATGAATTTCGCCAGGTATAAGTTATATCTTAATAAAAAATTCCCCGTCTTCAACTAAAAAAAGATTCAATATGAAAAGTTATTAATTTCTCTCCCAAACAAAATGATTAACAAATGATTGGATCTTGCATAAACTCAAGCATGTTATAAAATGAAATCACAACTCTGGATGAAATGTAATTCATTTCATGACATTGAGAAGTGGATATTTTTAAAAAAGCATTAGAAGTGTCAAGAAATAATGAGAGACATAAATCACTCACAAGAAGTAGTTAATATCTGATTTTCTGAATGATTCATTTCTGTCTTTACTGGTTTAAAAAGTGCACCATCAAGTCATATGGAGATGTTTTTAAAATAATCTTTTTTTTAAGAAAAGGTAAATATAGTCAACTTTCTTATATTTACTTATATTTCAAACATATGAATTCCATAGATTTATGTAAACTTTAGGGGGATGGCACCTTCATTTGACAGTAAAAGAATCTTAAATTTTATGGTTGCTAAAGGGTTCATGTAGCAGCAAGTTCCACTTTTCAAATCCATAAGAGAAGGGGGAGCACAGAATAATACAAATGTCGGCTGCAAGGGAAGTTCGAGATGAGGTAATCTGACTTCCCTGTTTTGCTAGTGAAGAGACTCAAGTACAGAGAGGTCGTGAGCTGTCCAAAGTCACAGGGCTCATGGATGGCACCTCCAGGCCTACTGCTAAGGTCCTGTCCAGCCTCCTTCCCATGACGGCACACCAGGCACTCAAAGTTCCTAACAAGGACTAGGCAGCACCATGTGGGGCCTGCTACAGCCTTTCTGCTTTTAGGTGCAGACTGGAAGAGAGAGGGCTCAGGAAAGTAGCAAGGTAATCTAGGGCCCTTTACACCTGCCCCACCAATGTCAAAATACGGCTGAGTGTGTCTTTTCAACCTGTGACAAGTGGCAGTGACTAGCACTCCCACTGCTAGACAAGGGGCCACCTGTGCCACCTGCTAGGTATCCATGCATAGGCAGGAAGATTTAGATGCTGCATAAATCCCATTTTGATTTATGTTTCTGAAAGAGAGAAAGAAGAAAGAAAGAAAGAAAGAAAGAAAGAAAGAAAGAAAGAAAGATCCTCATAATTCCTACACATAAGAAATGTACCTTTTTGATTTATTGCTTGTTCTTGGTCTGTATTCATGTGATTCATCCTCAATGCCATTTTGCCTTTTATACCAGTCAAATAATGTACGCAGAATGGAAGGCAGGCAGTACTCAGAAAGGGAGCTCATTGAGCTGATGACCTACAGAGAAAAAGAGGTGATAAAAAGGCTTTGGTGGCTCTGGCAATTACTGAAATACTTTTCATTTCACAAATAACTCCAAGCTATATTTCTTATGTATCACACCTTTCCCTTAACAATCTTTATGAGTACATTCCCAAGAGGCCAAATCTTATAATGTTTACAGATGTTCCTTATATAATAATTTTGTGGTTCAAGGAAGTTAATTACTTTGACTTCCTTTCATTCTAGAAGTCAGATGTTGATTGCACACAGGTTATTCATGGACTGCAGAAAAATTAGTTTCCCACACCGTCCAAGAAGTACAGTGCCTTGTACTCCTTAGGTCTCAAAAATGCTTGTTGTAGAAATAAAAACATTAATTGACACAATCACATTAATTGTTTAGGGGAAATAAGCAAGCCTAGCTCCCAAACAAACAACCCAAGTGGTAATGTAACATAATGTATGGTTTTCTGCCCATAATCATTCATTCACTCATCTGAGGTAGGCTCCAAATTAGACTCAAGAACCAGCAGCAATAATTTATTGTCTATTACCTTCAAGGCAAACCACTCCCCTCTTTTTTAAACAACAAACATGTCTTTGAGAGACGAGTTATTCCAATTTCCTTTTCTGGAAAGATTCATGATGTTTTGCTACTTATCATGGAAAAAATGAACCTCAATTGCCATCTCATACCATGTACAAAGATTAACTGAAAAAAATCATACTATAAAAAACCTAAACTGTAAAACTTCTGAAGAAAACGTAGGAGAAAAATCTTTGTGACTCTGGGTCAGCCTAGGATTCCTTAAGTAACACATCAAGAGCAAAGTCCATGATAATCTGAAACTGAAAGTCATCAAAATTAAAAGATTCTGTTCTGGGGATGAAAGGTTGGTTCAATATTCACCAAGCAATAAACATGATACACCACATTAACGAAATAAAGGATAAATAATCATATGATCATCTCAGTAGATGCAGAAAAAACATTTGACAAAATTTGACATCATTTATGATAAAAATGCTTAATAAAGTGGGTTTAGAAGGAACATACCCCAACATTATAAAGGCCACACGTGGAAAACCCACAGATAACATCATACTCTGTGGTGAAAACTGGGAGCTTTCCTTTAAGATCAGGAATAAAACAAGGATGTCCATTATTCAACAGAGTTCTAGAAGGCCTAGCCACAGCAAGCAGATGAGAAAAATAAAAGGCGTCCATGTTGGTAAGAAAGAAGTAAGGCTGTCACTAATTGCAGATGACATGATACCATATACATATGATATATACATATCATATACATATATGTATGGCTGTATACATACCGTTTACATGGTATGGCTATATACATACATATATATAACCCTAAAGACTCCACTGAAAAACTATTCGAAGCAATAAAATAATTCAGAAAAGTCACAGGATACAAAATCAATACACAGAAATCAGCTGCATTTCTACACACTAATAACAAAGTAGGGAAAGAAAAATTAAGAAAACAATTCCATTTACAATTGCATGAAACAGAATAAAATACCTAGGAATAAACTTAATCAAGGATATGAAAGAACTATTAGGACATTGATGAAAGAAATTGAAGAAGACACAAAGGAAAGATATTTCATCTTCATGGATTGTAAGAATTAATATTGTTGCAACATTCATACTACTGACAGCAATCTACAGATTCAATGAAATTCTTATCAAAATACCAAGAGCATTTTTCACAGAACTAGAATAATAATACTAGAAAAATAATACTATTTTTATGGAATTTCAAAAGATACTAATTGGCCAAAGCCATCTTGAAAAAGAAGAACAAAGCTGGAGGTATCACAATTCCAGATTTGAAGATACACTACAAAGCTCTAGTAATCAAAACAGTATGGTACCGGCACAAAAACAGCCACATAAATCAATGGAACAGAATAGAGAGTACAGAAAGAAACCCACGCTTATATGGTCAATTAATCAGTGACAAGGGAGGCATGAATACAAAATGGGGAAAAGAGTCTCTTCAATAAATGGTGCTGGGAAAACTGGACAGCTACATGCAGAGGAACGGAACTGGACCACTTTCTTACACAAAAATAAGCTCAAATTGGATTAAAGACACTTAAATGGGAAACATAAAACCACAAACCTTCTAGAAGAAAGCATAGACAGTAATTTCTCTGACATCGGCTGTAGCAACGTATTTCTAGATATGTCACTTTGGGCATGGGAAACAAAAGCAAAAATAAATTCGTGGGACTAAACCATCAACAAAATGAAAAGGCAACCTACTGAATGGGAGAAGATACTTGCATAACTGAGAAGGAGTCAACATACAAAATATATTAAACACTTCTACAACTCAACACGAGAAACCCACCAAACAATCCAACTAAAAATGGGCAGAGGACCTAAACAGACATTTTTTTTTCCAAAGGAGACAAACAGATGGCAAACAGATATGAGAGAGAGACAGAGAGAGAGAGAGCCCACACACAAGTAGAGTAGGGGCAGAGGGAGGGAGAGGGAGAATCTCCAGCAGATTCCACACCCAGCGTACTAGCATAGAGCCTGACATGGGGCTTGGTCTCATGACTGTAAGATCATGACCTGAGCCAAAATCAAGAGTCAGACGCTTAACCGACTGAGCCCCCCATGTGCCCCCGACAAGATTTCTTACAGGCAAATTGTGACCTGCGGTGCCAATGAGACAATGGTAACATAGGCATCTCCAACACTGCTGATAGAAGAAAAAAGTTGGCACAACATATCGGGAGGAAACTTGGAAATGTGATCAAGAACTTCATAAATGCTTCTCAAGAAGCCCATTCCTAGGAATTTATCTCAAATACATAATTAGAGATGAGTAAGAATGTTCAGGACAGCATTATATTATAGAAAAAAACGGGACATCTAAATGTCCAACTACATATCTTAATACAATGTGGAATGTGAGGCAGACTACCTATGAAACCATTAAAAATCACACTTCAAAAATATCTAATGACATGAAAATATTCATCATATGTTACATGGAAGAAGAATAAAAAACCGTTTAATTGGTGAGGTTTGCACTTGGCACGGACGCTACGTAAGTATGCATATAGCAAACACAACCAGGGGTAGGTAAACCAACATACTGAGAGTGCATGTAGGCCCTGCAAGTTGTCAGGACGGAGATCACTAGAGGCAGGGGGTAGGTGAGAGTTGAAGAGAAATGAAGGTAGGATTTTACCTGGGCCTTTTTTAGAAAGGGGATAAATTTGAGACAAGAGTCAAGAAGAAAGCTAAGCAAAGACTCAAGGCAGGAAACCTATGGTAGTCAAGAAGAAAGCTAAGCAAAGACTCAAGGCAGGAAACCTATGGTAATGAAGGCACACAATAATTGTTTGTTCATAATAATTACAGTGATTAATTTAATAAAGGTTTTGAGTGAACCGAAAGAAGACATATTTGGCTGGTGCAGGGACTTGGGTATATCAGAAAGAAGAAAAATAATGTTGGAAATTTTAAGCTGGAACTAAATCAGAGAAGTTACTTAATGCTAGTCTGAAAAATTACAGTTTTCTTCTCTAGAAAATGGGAAGCCCCTAAAGATTTCTGAATAGGAAAATGTGCCCATAGAAACGTTGGGGAAGTTTAATCCAGCAGTGATGTGTAGGTTAGACCAAGGGCGTTTGCCAATAGAGGTGGTCAGTGCCAACAGAGGTGGTCAGAACAGACACACACACGCGCACGCGCGCGCACACACACACACACAGGCACACACGCACTCTCGAATTGAATGAGGTTACTGCAACAGTTCCAGGCACACAGTGATCACAGCTTGAGCCAGGAAGTGGCAGAAGAAATGGAAAACCTTAGTTAACTTAAAATGTTTCTGTAGTTAAGCAGGCGAGGCTTAACTTCTTTTTATAAAGGAAACTAGAGCAATGGGAGTTGAAGAGCTTCCTGTCAATGGGACTTTCCACTGTCACCTTTAAAAGAAGCTCCAAGATTGAACAGAACAATTATGTGTCCTTCCTCAGATTCTGTTTCTTGAGAGCCTTATTTCTTGCTGTCTTGTAATTATGGTTATATGTACATACACAAAATTGTACACGGTCTCTAGCTATGGTTTAATGGAAGTTAAGTTTCAATAGGCTATTGCATTCTGCCCGCCCTGTGAACCGAGTCACCATCAGTTTTTAATTGAAAAATATCGAATTATTTTTTTAAAAAGAGACCCTATCCTCGTTCCCCCCAACACTGTAATATCCACAGCCACGACGTATCTTCCCGTTGTTCCTGTGGATGTAACAGTGGTAAATTTGGGGAACGAAGCAAATTATGGCATGTCAAGGGGTAATTTACTAGTTCTCTCTAAGCTACCCAAGCACAAAAAAGGATACTTCTCCAATCACTACCATCTAAGATATTTTGAATTGGGAACTGAAGGGGGTTCCTCCCAGAAGGGGAAAAAACCCAGAATTTGGAGTCCTTCACATAGGTTAATTCTGCCTTAATTATCACATGTGTAATAAAATCCCCAACCATCTACTATCATATTTCAGTAATTTAAAAATACTTGTGTAAGTCTGGACAGGACTTAAGGAGACACGATGACTAAATATAATGTGGTATCCTAGACGGTATCCTGGAACAGAAAAGAGATATTTGCGAAAAAAAAAAAAAATACAAATCCAGAATTTAGTTAATAATGATGCACTGATGTTGGTTTCTTATTGTGACAAATGTACACGGCAACGTAAGATGTTAATAAAAGAAACTGGGTGTGGAAACAGGACAACTGTCTGTACTATCTTTGCAAGCTTTCTGTAGATTAAAAACTATTCAAAAATAAAAAAAAAAGTTTATTTAGAAAACACCTATGTGGGAGATTTACATGCTTCTGTCATTTACTACAGACCCAGAAAGGAGATATAAACCTGCATTTGTCCCCTAATTGTCTCTGGGTAGAGCTCACAATGTTTAGCAGCTTCACTCACTTAGATGTAACCCACATTCTCCATAGAGAATGTCAACAGTATTCTTTAAACCTCAGCCATAATTTTTTTTTACCCATTAAAAAGTCATCGTGAAGCCATTCTTGGTATTATATCTACTGGACATACTTTCCACGGCAAATACACCGAGACCATCGTAGAAGAGAAGAAAGGTCAGCACTGGGTGGATGTGTGTGTTTTTTCCATCTCTCTGTTACTGCCCTGTTACTGTTAAAGTCCAGGCTTGTCAGGAAGGAAGGGTGGAATTTGCAAAGACCTGGCCCTCAAAGCTCAGGAAGGGAGGAAGGTCTAGCTGGCTTCTTGGTTACTCAACTCCTTCATTTACGGGAAGCAGAGCCAATGGCGAGATGAATTCTAGCTCTGTGTTGCTGTTGAAAGGGGGCAGGCCCATTTACAAAGATGTTCTTGTTGCATTTAAATGATCATATTCTTCCATCATAGATGAGCTAGGTACTGTGGAGCTTGAGGAGATGAATTGCACAGAATCACAGAACTATTTCATACTGGTGTTTTGCTTTGGGGGGGAGGGGATAGAGGGGAATACTAAATGTACTTTGCAAATGTTTTCTTAATATTTATTTTGGCATTTTATGTATAAATAGGCTAAAAGAGACTGTCCATTATGCTGTAGGGAACGCATTAATTTTTCATAAGCATTTTATTATAGTTGCTGAATGCAAAGAAGGAAACTTTACATAAATATTTGAATGATTACTCGGTGGAGTCATTCCGTATCTTCCAGTAACAAGGTTGACTTGCCCCGAGTGGTGTGTTTAGTGAATAATTTTAAAGTAACTTCATTGATAGTTTAATTTTTCAAACTAGTTCAGGTGGCCAAGCCCCGGGGGGTCAGGTTACTGTCTATGTACTACCACAAAATATTGATCTGTGGAAGTAATCCAAATGCAATTTTTTTATTGGATCATATATCGTACTAGTGCTAGATTATAGCAATCAGTGATGACATATACCAGAGGCTTAAGAATATTACAAAAACTTAAAATTATACAAATCTGTGTATTATATTTTTCATGCAAATTAAGAAAAGATCTTTATTATATGACTTTGATATCCTGGTCTATTTTGTGGAACACCACGTTCCACGGGAGAATAATTTAAGAACCACTGAATAACACTAATGTGAATCCAACGTCAGTTAATTTGTTTTTACTCTTAATTGCTTACGTTTTTCACTTCTACGTTTTAAATAGATTTTGATGGAATCGTAACACTAGAATCAGTGTTGAAGCACTAGAATTTCACCTGCTTCCTTTCCAGAAAAATTATTACTGCCCAAGATAGTAAAAAGTTATTTTCACTCTACTATAGATATATGGGCTTGGTTTACCATGTTTCTTGTTTGTAGATGGTATTTTTAATGTATTAAGAAACTAAGGCACTACAAAAGTATGTAAACATATAATGTCTAGAAGAAAACCCCATAGAAGTTACTTGGAATGTCTGAGCAAATTATATGAAATTTATAGAGACAGCACTGGTCACACTGAATTGCAAACAGCTGCATTAAATAATGTTCTCAGCACCGATGACTGATCCTTCACAAGCTACATTTTCATAATTTCATCAGTGTATTGAGAAGATCAGATGGTCCTAAGTTCAAGTTACAGCTCTGCCCTTCATTGGCTGTACGAGCTTGGACGTGTCCATTTCTCTGAGGCTCCATGTTTCCCGCTGTGAAATGGGACTGAAGAATACTTAACCTCACTGGGGTTTTAGGAAGAGTAAAAGATGAGATACTATAAAGTGTGGGGCACATAACAGACCTTCGAAAACGTCTATTTTCCTCTTCCACTTCTAAATATTGAAACTGAAGCACAGACATAAAAATTTTTGACTTTGAAAGGATCTTAGACTAAGTTAATAACAGAATGAATGATAGAAATTATTGACAGAATTTTATTTATGACAGCTGATAAATGGTGCTTTCAGGCGTATTGTAAAAAAAAAAAAAAAAAAAAAAAAAAAAAAGGACCCACCTGTCTCTGATCCAAGCACAAACTACTAAGGCCTCCATTTAGAACCCTTGTAGCTTTTAGGGACACCTGGGTGGCTCAGTTGGTTAAACGTCTGACTCTTGGTCTCAGCTCAGGTCATGATCTCACGGTTCGTGTCCAGTCCGGCATTGGGCTCTGTGCTGACGGTGTGGAGCCTGCTCGGGATTCTCGTTTTCTCCCCCTCTCCATCTCTACCCTACTGCCCCTGTCTCTGTTTCTCTCAAAAAAAAAAAAACCCAAAAAAACAAAAAAACAAAAAAAACAAAAAAAAAATAAGAACACTTGCAGCTTGGTGTGTGTTCCCACACTTTTCTGGCTCCAGGAGCTGCCAACGCGGTACATTCCAAATGTTCACTTGTAGAGGTCTCCAAGCAATGCTGGTCCTACATTAGCTCCATAAAAGAAAGGTAGGGAACACCAGGCTCCCCGAGTTTGCTGCAGGCAACAGCTCACTCTGGGAAAGGATACTGACACGGCAAATATTATGGAAGCAGAATGAATAGGTTGAATAAAACCAATTATTGGGAGCCCAGTTTATGTACACATCAGACTTTCAGGAACCTCAATCATCAGAAAACATTGAGCCCAAATGTGAATGAAAAATGGACACAACCGTTGGCAAAAGATATGGTGTTAAGCTCTTGTAGGTCATTCAGCACAAGACGGTTCTGTAAAGCACACACAGGTCTCATTTGATTCTGTTCTCCCCTCTCTCACCAGATAACCTGCTCTTCTGGCCAAATTCCAAATCAGCCAAGTATTGATGATGCTTCCTCTTCCTGCCTCACTTCTTCATCTCAGACATCTGGTTTCTGTGCTTGCCACACTCCCGACAATTTACAGAAAAGATCAGAAAGGGCAAGCCTACTGGCCAACCAATGGCCTTTTGTAGTCATCCCCCTCCAAGTCTCGTGAGCAAATGACACTCTTTCTCGGGTTCTCCTTGAACCCCTTTCTTTCTCAGGATTCAGTGATGCGGCCAGTCTTATGTACCTTATATACTCTCTTATCTCCCATATGATTACTTATGCAGTGCTGAAGCCCATTAAGACCATTCACCTGCGAAAATAAGGATTTGGATTCTAATTCTAGTTGTTCTGGCACAAGCTCCTTTGGGGAGTAATCGTCCTTTACCACATCGAGAGGAAATAACTTTCACTTACTGATTATGACTGTTTTAAGAAACAAAATTGGAGTAATTCTTCAAATAGAAAACATCATACAGTATACAATTGCTTGTATCATTTAACTTACTGCATGTTTTGGTCATAATGAGATAGAAGCAAAAGTCTAAAAACCAAGGGCAGAGAAAATTGACAAGAAAGCACATGTAGCTGGAAGGTATATGAGATGATGAAGATTCTGTTATTACTTTTTTCAAGAGCCACAATTTTCATCTCTGTGTGTAATGTAGCTACTGACTGTCATTGGTACATCCTCCACCAGGTGAGGGTTACTTTGGAGTACTGTTTTTCACTTTTTAAAATGGGTTAACTTGATATCTCAGCTGCACCTGGTGACCTTTAACCCAGGTCCACACTCATCATAGTCAAGCTACTGTGTCATCTGAGAACCCAAAATAAAATGCCTTGGACTTTATATTTAAAAAGGATATCTATAAACTTGGATAGCAGAAGAAAGATTTCACTTGAGGTTCAAATGGGGAGCTCACCTTTCATTCATAGGACCCTCTCCAACAGACCACAGATAGGGAACTCATCACCAGCGCCATGATGATGCCCTGGTACACCGCCTTTTAATTTCAGTGTTGCCAGTCATAATCAGCTAGCACGACTTAGCTCGAAAGTAAGTTTTTCAAACTACTGAATATTAATCTATCAGCTATGGAAATGCGTTCTGTATGTCAGCGAATAACACTGCAGCAAAAGGTTTTCTCATCGCTGGTGTCCAGAGAGCCCGTGGCTGCTAACGTCTCCCCCTTCCGTGAGGGTCTCTATTCTGCTGCCATCATGGGCCAGCCCTGCCCTAGAAAGCTGAATCTTCTGAGGCTTTTGCACTTTCCCGGCCACCTTTTCTCTCAGGCCACTCTTCAAATCTCAACTTCTTGGTCCATGCAGTTCCTGCCTGGCATGATGCAACCCATTTCATCTGGATGACAGAGATCTTTAAAATGCCCCTGTGCCTTGGTGGCTTTCTGTGACACACTTGTCCACCTTCCAAGCATCGTTAACTGCCCCCCTAACCTGAGTTCCCATAGCACTTGAAATATACCTCTGCTATAGCATTCGCTTTGCACTATCATTTGTTTGGATATCGGTCTTCTTCCTGGGATTGAGAATTCCTCGAGGGCAGGAACCCTCTCTTACTGATTTTGTAACCCCAGAACCTTGCACAGATCCTAGTACGCTTGGGCACTCAGTATTTGTTGAATTGAACAGAAGTGGTTCCAAATCATGGTTGAAAACTACAGTTACTTTTTATTTCCCCTCTCAACCAATATTGATTCTTCTTATATAATTTTACATATATTCTTTCCAGTTCCATTGTCTCCATCTCAGTCTGGGCCTATTTGGTGTCAAATCTTTATCATAATACTCAAACTCCCCAAATGCCTCCCAACTTCAAGGATCTCTCCATTCATGAACCTGCTACCTCGGGGTTAACATCAAGTTGCCACTTCGATCCATTTGACACCCAGTATGTATGAGAGAAAGCCCCACCCACTGCCATTAAAAGTCCTCCACAGTCTGATCCCTAACACTGGAGGCCAGCCGGAAAATTTTGTGTCTCAAGAGAAAACGATGCATGTTCAGAGCTCACCTCTCTGGGGGTTGTCTAATTTAAGTCTGCAGGCACTCTGCACCTTTTAACGCCTTTGAGCTATTTTAAAATTGTGCATATGAGGGGCGCCTGGGTGGCTCAGTCGGTTAAGCGTCCAACTTCGGCTCAGGTCATGATCTCACGGTCCGTGAGTTCGAGCCCCGCGTCGGGCTCTGTGCTGACAGCTCAGAGCCTGGAGCCTGCTTCCGATTCTGTGTCTCCCTCTCTCTCTGCCCCTCCCCCGTTCATGCTCTGTCTCTCTCTGTCTCAAAAATAAATAAAACATTAAAAAAATTTAAAAAATAAAATAAAATTGTGCATATGATAGACAACTGATAGCAATGCCAGAGATTCTTTTCTACAGAAAGAAAAAACACTCTGCCCAGTGACAGTTCAATTAATTGAATTCACTCTCCCACTGCGAAAGAAGCCACTTTTGCCTCTGACCGCACATTCATTTCAATGTTCCTGACTTATAAATGTGTCCATTTGGGGGTTCTCTTTTAAACTGGCTGTAACTTCCTCATTAAAAATGAGTTAAGTAAAATCTTTCACATACATTCCTTTTATATTTCTACGAGAGTTATGACGTCTCTTTTTGAATATCATCTTTTTTTTTTTATTTTAAAAATTTTTTTTTTCAACGTTTATTTATTTTTGGGAAAGAGAGAGACAGAGCATGAACGGGGGAGGGGCAGCGAGAGAGGGAGACACAGAATCGGAAACAGACTCCAGGCTCTGAGCCATCAGCCCAGAGCCCGACGCAGGGCTCGAACTCACGGACCGCGAGATCGTGACCTGGCTGAAGTCGGACGCTTAACCGACTGCGCCACCCAGGCGCCCCTTGAATATCATCTTTTAACAATACACATCTTCCGCCTCAACTGATAGAGCCATTCATCAGTCCTCAAAGATAACTCATAATGCCCTTTTTCTGTTCAGGACCTTTGCACATTTCCAATCCTCCTCACCATCAACACCCGGCAAAATCCTGTTGCTTCTTTTGTTTTAGGCACCTGACAAACTATATCCGCTTCTAGAAAGATTTTTCAGCCGCTCGGCCCTAAAGTGTATGCCTTCTGTTCACCGAAATCTCACGATGTTTACTGTCTGTAACATCCATGTGGTACTTCTTACACACATGGACCCCTGTCAGAGTGGTCTGTGCACTGCCTTAACCTCTTCTGCATCTGAAGCTCCTGGAATGTAGGGACCACATCCTTACATCTCTTTGTCCCACACAGAGCTTTGTGTGCATGTACACACACACACACACACACTTTTTTTTTTTTAACGTTTATTTATTTTTGAGACAGACAGAGACAGAGCATGAACAAGGGAGGGGCAGGGAGAGAGGGAGACACAGAATCTGAAACAGGCTCCAGGCTCTGAGCGGTCAGCACAGAGGCTGACGCGGGGCTCAAACTCACGGACCGTGAGATCATGACCTGAGCCAAAGTCGGACGCTTAACCGACTGAGCCACCCAGGCGCCCCTACACACACACACACACACACACACACAAACACTTTTAATAAATGTCTACTATAATAAAGAACATTGCCACCAGGACGATATTTTACTCATTTTACTTTCTAATCGGTGACAGTTAATTTAGGCACTTAAAATAAATTACCGGCAGCATATGTTTTCAAAATGCTATTGGAAATCTCTTCCCCCTTTGTTAATTCTCACTATCGGTATGACTTTCTCACTAGCAGGGACTGAAGCCGTCCCTGGCTGGCTCCCTAGTGCAGGGCAAAGCTTGCTACCTGGGGCGCACCATGCGTGGTCCTTCCACGGTGAGCTTACTTTCTAGCCTGAGGTTACAATTTGTCTGATCATATCTCTCTGTCTTGCCCATGAGATTAGGGGCCTCTCCAGAGCAGCACCATGCTTTCTTCGTGTTCATTTCATGTTTATTTCCACCAGCTGGCATACTGCTTGGTGCAGGGTTGCTGCCTGCTAGGTGCTGTGTAAGAATGTACAAATTTCATGGATATGAACTTGATCCAAAGTCAAATTCTGGGAATAATACAAATTCCAAGCTGTTCAATGTGTAAAGCAGTGACTAGTAGGAGTCTTCTCCCGCTCCTACAGAGCTTTAAAAAATCCTGTTTAGACATCTTTCCAGGTGTATCCTAAACAGGGTTAGATTATCATTAGATTAGATTAAGACATATGAAGCCAAGAGTTAATTATATATAAAAGATACAGAAGAAAACTTAAGGAAACAAAGCTTTAACTCTAAATATATACATTTTAAAATTTAAACTGTAAAATTGACAAATTCTAGGGATATTCCACAGTAGGAAAAAAAAGAGGTATACAGAACTGTAAATAGTATTCTTTATTGGACATTTTGGAAAAAATAGGCTTTTATAAAATAACTGATTTTTAGATGGACGAATAATTGCCCCAAATAAAATTTCCCAATCTCTCCTCCAGCTACGTGTGGCTATGTGACTAAGATCTCATCAACTGAAGGGGCGCCTGGATGGCTCAGTCGGTTGAGCGTCCGACTTCGGCTCAGGTCATGGTCTCATGGTTCGTGAGTTCGAGCCCCACGCCAGGCTCTGTGCTAATAAACAGCACAGAGCCTGGAGCCTGCCTCAGATTCTGTGTCTCCCTCTTTCTCTCTCTCCCCCCCTCCTCTGCTCATGCACTGTCTGTCTCTGTCTCTCAAAAATAAATAAATGTTAAAAAAAAAAAATTTAAAAGATCTTATCAACTGAATATGAACAGAAGTGGTGTGTGCAATGTTGGGGTGTTTTGGGGTTTATTTGTTTGTTTTCCTATAATTCTTTTCCTATTTCTCCTTCTTACTGCCTGAATGCAGATGTAATGGCTGAGCTCCAGAAGCCAAACTAGACCATGAGATGACCTTGGGAATGTAAGCCATGCACCGGAAAACAAAAATAATATAAAGATACTAGACTGATTTTCTTTGTACTTCTTGAGCATGAGAGAGAAAGAAACTATCTTGTTCAAGCCACTATTATTTTATGTGTCATTTGCAGTAAAACCTAATCTTAACTGATACAGGATCTGAGAGCCCTTACCTGTTGAAAACTCCCCTCTGAATTCTTGCCAACTTAGTTAAAAATTTATTTTAATGTTTGTTTATTTTTGAGAGAGAGAGACAGAGAGACAGAGTGTGAGTGGGGGGGAGGGGCAGAGAGAGACGGAGACACAGAATCCAAAGCAGGCTCCAGGCTCTGAGCTGTCAGCACAGAGCCTGACATGGGGCTCGAACCAAAGTCAGAAGCTCAACTGACTGAGGCACCCAGGCACCCCGCCCCCACACACACACACTTAGTTGTTAGACATATAAGCATGTTACAGAGTAAAAAGCACAGGCTTGAGAGTCCAAACATGTGGATGCCAGACTTGGCTCCTTCAGGCTTCAGTCATATAGTGTTGGGCAAGGTCTCTGACACTCATTTCCATGAAATGTAACATAGAGATGGTGATGATGATGGCTTCTTCTCGGAGTTGTTGGAAGCAGTGATTGATGTCGGTGGAGATAACGAGAGAGAAGGGGCTTCATAAATTACACGGTATCACGTGATTTTTTTGCTTCTATTTCTAGCAAGAGAAAAATGGATCATGGGCTTGTTAAGTGGAGGAGTAAACAGGGCCGTCCAGGATCAGGCACTGAACGTGCACAAGCCCAGCTCTCTGCAATCTGTCATTCATGCCAGTGACGTTCAAAAGGAAGAAACTGATCAAGTATTCTCTAAACAGGGACCAGCTGCATACGTTCAATGGATACACTTAGCATAGTGCCTATCCTATGGCAAGTACTACACGAACGTCACTTCCACTCTTACGACTGCTCCCGCCATCACAGCAATGGAGTCAATAGCATGCAAGGCGGCATCACCAGTATGTTCTTTTCATATACTGTGTGAATCCAGAGTAAAATCCAACCACTTGGTATTAGAACAAGGGGATTACTAATCTGAATGTTTAATATCAAAAGACTAAGAGAGCCTGATACATCCATGGCATTGCCAATGGAACCGCAATTCTTACAATCTGGTAGCAAAACAGTAAATGGGCACAGGTGGACCAATTTCAGCCAAGATTCCTTATGGCCTGGGGGGTCTTGCTATCTCTTTTTTTTTCAAGTTTATTTATTTTGAGAGATACAGAGACAGTGTGAGTGGAGGAGGGGCAGAGAGAGAGGGAGACAGAGAATCCCAACCCCGACAAGGGGCTCGAACTCATGAAACCGCAAGATAGTGACCTGAGTTGAAACCAAGACTCAGACGCTTAACCAACTGAGCCACCCAGGTGCCCCTATCTCTTCAAAGTGAAATAGACTTTGTAGGTTGTCTTCTCTCTTGGTTCATTTGTAAATTTATGATTTAATGACGAGAGGATAATCTTACGTGTCTTATTTGAAAATTCTCAGTGGCCATCTCACCATTGATTCACTTGTGAAGGGTCTTTCCTGCGTAGAGATGTGATACAGAGCAGTGCTGCTCAAGCTTTAACGTGTGCATGGGTCACCTGGGGATCCTGTTAAGCTGCAGAATCTGATTCAGTAAGATCTGGGGCAGAGCAGAGATCGTGCATTTCAACATTCTGAGCAA
Source organism: Leopardus geoffroyi (assembly GCF_018350155.1). Taxonomy (NCBI): domain Eukaryota; kingdom Metazoa; phylum Chordata; class Mammalia; order Carnivora; family Felidae; genus Leopardus; species Leopardus geoffroyi. Next base: position 11,276,141 of record NC_059326.1, on the reverse strand, counting down.
CAAGGTTAAAAGTATTATCGCTAATTAAGTGGCAAAGTCAGGATTTAAACCCAGGTCCATCTAATTCCAAAGGCTATCTCTTCCACAATGCTGAAATTCAGAAATAGAGGGCTGGATAATAAATGGGAAATTGTGTTTAAGCCAAATCATTTCGGATAAGTATTATCTGCAATGTTAACATTTAGAAGCACTATTTTCCCAGAGAATAAAGAAAAATATACATTAGGTTGCAGAATTTTTTTTTTTTAGGAAAGGACAGTGATATTCTAGAATATGAATATCTAGGATGGGAATATGATAGAATAGAGACAGAGAAAATAGAGTGGAAAGTTATGGAAGACAGATGACACATATTTACATTCTTAAGGAAAAGCAAAGAGCTACAACTTATCCCATTTCCAAAATAATGACCCAAATGTTCGTCCAGGGTCTCTGACCAGCCTGGCACCTGCCAGGTGATGACTAAAGACAATACAACAAGAGAAGACAGTTCCGAGACACAGAGAGATGAAGCCCATATTCCATTTCACCAGCATTCCAGAAAACGGCCAGCTCTACCAGCAACAGAGTGCAAACCCAGAACCACACCAGCCCTCAGACACTGACTATAAGCACAAGGTTTTCAAGTCTCCCTTCGCAAATGGCTTATACAATAGAAAATGCAGAATTCAAACTTTATAATGCATCCTTACAGTTTTGGATCAAACAAGTCTGAACTTTAACAACCAGAGAATTTTCCTCCTGATTCCACATTAAAGGCAATTACAAAGCTCTGTCGGAAGGGCACTCTCTCTGAGTTCTCCTTAAGACAATAAAACCCCCACCATATTAGATGAGGCTGTGATGCATCCAGCAGTATTTGGTCTCTGCCACTGGCTTCAAGTGAGGTTTCTGAAGGAGAATGTGCTGTCCTCTCTGTCATCAACTGCACAAGTTTAGGAAACGCCACAGACACATCTCTCACTTCCTCTGATGCCCAGTTATCCATCATTCTTAAACATACCTGAAGCCTTCCTAAAGTTACTGAATCAGGATCATCAGATCCTGATTTCCTATGTTTATTACCTGCTCCTTAGAGTTGGATGCCCTTTTACTACTCCTACTTTTTTTTCAAGTTTTTATTTAAATTCCAGTTAGTTAACATATAGTGTATTATTGGTTTCAGGGGTAGAATTTAGTGATTCATCATTTACATATCACACCCAGTGCTCATCCCAACAAGTACCCTCCTTAATCTCTATCCAATCTATTTTCAAAAGGCTTTCTTTGTATTTATTCTGTCTTAAATTGTTTTTGTTCCTGTATCACCTTTTCCATTGGAATCTAAGTCACTATACTTGTCTTATAATTATTGTTAAGGTGATTTCTCTTTCACATCATTGTGAATTCCAAAAGAGCTAAAACTTGTCCTAGACTCTGTATTTTGCAGGGCTGTATCAAGCAAATAGTAGGTATTCAAAGAAAAATGCTGGATGAAAACATGATAAGCCCTGATGCGGAGATCTGATCCCTACAGAGTGATGATCATTTATTCAGAGGCATCTTACTAAATTTTGGAATAGAAGTTTTTTATCTTTTCTTAGTTTCTTCAATTCTGGTATATAAAGCTTTAGAAAACCATAGGCAGTTGGGGGCCTATTCATATTATTCCAACATATTCCCATTTTCTCCAATTCCAATCAATAGACATCTATTGAATGTCTACGTGTAAAAGCTGAAGGACACAGCTCCTAAGATCATATCCCTGCATCCTCTTTGAGGGAATTAATCAATACATCAATAATGAGCATCAGCCCTTGCCTTTTGTGCATTTGGAAATTAATAAAAGCAAGAATATAACATATATACATATAACTTATTACATACTTGGTCAAACTGGGTATCTTCTCCACGTTGTAGAGATTTTGTCAATGGCTTTTCCTAGAAAGAAAAAGAGTAATTATTAGATGCTCTTAAATAGTATTCAAAAAGTGCCATTATTGTTACAATTTTAAAAATTTATTTCTCCCATAATGGGATAGAGGTGCCAGTTTTCTTTTTAATGTTTATTTATTTTTGAGAGACAGAGAAAGACAGGGTGTGAGCGGGGGAGGGGCAGAGAGACAGAGAGGGAGACAGAGAGGGAGACAGAATCCAAAACAGGCTCCAGGCTCTGAGCTGTCAGCATGAGCCCTACGTGGGGCTCAAACCCACAAACTATGAAATCATGACCTAAGCCAAAGTCGGACGCTTAACTGACTGAGCCACCCAGGCACCTTAAGAGGTGCCAGTTTTCAAATGAGTGAAAAGCTCTCCCTTAGCTCTGCCCACCTTAATATACAGTGTTTGATTGTTACCACCACAATTCTTGCTATCCATCTTAACATATACCTCTTTGAGGAAAACATTAAAAAGCTGATGCTCTAAGTGGCCTGGAGTTCGCAATGGAAACTGCATAATTAAAAACTATGGAATCCACGTGAAAAATTTTACTATCTACCCTGGACTTGACATACAAGTTGAAGAAAAAAAAAAACACTATGGCATTCGTATGAAACATTTTACTATCTATCCTGGGACTTAGCATATAATAAAAACTTGAAAGTAATACACTATTCCAAGTCCCTAGATTTAGAAACAAAATAAGATTTAGAAACAGTCTAATCATTAGATTGGTGTTGAGGGACACCCTACCAATAATACATTTACTGTGTGTAACTGGTGAATTTGGGGCATGTTATTTGATTTATGTCACACCCAAATCTCTGCAGAAATAATCTGGGTAGTGACAAAGGTCTACAGAAATAATTTTTCAAAATCATTGCACCTTTGTTTACATTAGGAAGCCTTAACTGACTTTCCAGCAGGGCATCTTAAGGATAACTGTTTATCCTTACCTGTCCTTTTTCTTTCTTTTCTTTTGTCTGCCTTCCTTCCTTCCTTCCTTCCTTCCCTCCCTCCCTCCCTCCCTCCCCCCTTTCTTTCTCTCTTTCTCTCTTTCTTTCTTTCTTTTTAGGTGTGGAAGTTAATACTGATCCAAAATTTGGTTTAGGATGAGAAACCATGTAAAAGTTATATATGAAAAAAATAGTAAGTTTCACTTTAGCCAATGTCGATGTCCTAGAAAGACTCAATTTACATGTTGTCAACCACATCTATATAATCTCCCTGCCTCACTTCTCTAATCTTCTCCTCTACCTGAAAAGATAATATGCACCTAAGGCACATGGCAAACCTCACCCCTACACCACAGAATCTTTGTTCTTGAAGAAATGCACGCACGTGATGGGCTCAGCCTGGAGATCTGATGCTTTACCACGAGCCATATGAATCAATTGTTCTCATTTGCAAAATACACAGCTTCGAAATACGTATCTCAAGTAAAGAGAAAACTGTGTTCTTACGGGCTAACAGACCTTTCCTCTTCAAAGTATGCTATCTAGAACACACTGGTGGGAGAGTGGATGCAAAAATGTAGGTGAGAACACAGCAGAACCATGAAAGAAGCAACAGATGCAGCTAATGGTACAAAAAGACAAATCTCGCAACGAAATCCTGAGACATTTCCTGTACACGTGAAGGTGGTAATGTCGTCTGAGGTTCTCTGTAAAACCAATTAAATTAAAACTATGAAAATTCAAGAAATGGAAACTGGTGGTGCCAGGTCCCACACACATCCTTGGAACAAACGCAGGATAAGCGTTTCTAGTCAGTGTTTTATTTATTCACCACTCAACAAGAAACCGAGGGCTCACGGCGTCCCAAATGCTACCTGCGGGTGGAATGCGGAAGAACACATGGTTTCTGCCATCAAGGAGAAAAGACCGACATGGGAGAGCAGCCAATGACCTCTTAGGACTGCTGTCTATATTCGCCCATTATTCAAGCCTCAGCGCACCTGTCACTTAGATGGCGAAGTCTTCTCTGAGTCTGAACACCAGGTCTGTCCTCCCCACACCTCACATGCCTGCAGAACTCTGTACACCTCTTCGTAGCACTCACCATAGTGTGAAGTCACATCACAGCGTGGAATCACGCTATGCAACGACACGTGCCTGAGGGATGAGCTAAGTGCCATCCCCTCTGGACCACAAGCTCCAGAAGTGCAGGACACTCTGCACTTCAAGTTACAGAGCAGAGCCTTCCTTGGTAATGGCTAAACATCTGCCAAATAAATAAAGACTCTAAGCCGATGACATCCAGCTTCTCCAACTATGAGATTTCCCCTTACTTGCACGTGAGTGTGTGTTTTGTTGTAAGTTAAAAAAAATTTTTTTTACATTTATTTATTCTGAGAGAGAAAGAGAGAGAGGGGTGGGGGAGGAGCAGAGAGAGAAGGAGAGAGAAAATCCCCACCCCATGCCCAGCACAGAGCCCAACACGGGGCTTGAACTCACGAACCTTGAGATCACAACCTGAGCCAAAAATCAGAGTTGGTCACTTAACCAACTGAACCACCCAGGCCCCCCCAAATTTCTAATATACTTTTTTTATTGTGGCAAAATATCCATGATATGAAATATGCCACTGTAACTATTTTTAAGTGTACAATTCAGTGCTAATTAGCGCATTCACAATGTTGCTCAATCATTACCACTATGTATTTTATAAGACCCATTTTAAAGTCAAAATTTTTCAAGGAACTCCCAACTGTAAAACACACACTCACACCTCCAAACACACCAGATAGTCCTTCTATTTTAGTATCTGTTTAAATACATAACGATACAGCGCTAATACTGTGATTTCAATGATACTTTTAGATGGCTCTGTACTGTAATAGCAACAGTATTTATTTTACATACATTAGAGAAAAAGGAATACATCCATACGGGAGACTAAAAGATAATGCTTAGCATACATGTCGATCTGTAGACTTTTGCAATAACTCAGGAGCCCCTATCTTGGGAACCTTCTCTGAAAGACAGCATCCTGCTGCAGTGGGGGAAGTCATATTCTTTGAAGACTAAGTTTAAATGTTCCTTCCAAGATTAAGCCCGTTCTCAGTTCTCCTTCGCGGAGCCACCTGTTAGTTGTCACAGGAGACTTTGTTTGCATCTATTCTTGTAAGCAGTTCCACCTTGTTGCAATTTCCCCCTCTCCCTTCATACCCAGGACATAGTTGGGAAGCACTGACAGGGTTTGTTCAATGTCTGACGATACGTCTAGGCATTTGGAAAGACAGCTTTGGGCACAGAAAATCAAGTTCACGTTTCACCAATCCCAAGGAATTTCTTTTCATCAACATAGATTTTATCAGTGCCAGGAGGCTTAAAAGTAGACCTGGGGAAGACAGTATCATGCAGGCTAAATAAAAAGTGGAGAGAAAAAGAGCAAAGAAAGTTAGGAAAGAAGGGAGGGAGGGAGGAGAGAAGAGAGGAGACTTGCTCAGAAGAGAGTCATCGGAATACAGAGCCAACACCAGGAAGGTTCTCACACATAAGAAAAGCTGCAGAGGCACACTTCTGTTTGAGGTTCTCCTGCAGGAGGAGACCGGCGGCATGAAATCCCAACCAGCGGCATGGAATCCCAAGTCTAAGAATCCAAGGTTTGTATATCCAAGACATCTTGGTTCTCAAAGAGCATTAAATAAGTAGTGAAGTGAAATTAACACAGAATGAACAATGGGTAAAGAGCAAGCGGAAATCAGCTATGACAGAGTCTCAAAATGATGGTCTCTCCGTCACCCAGTAAGAGCAGTATGCTTTTAAATTTTTAAAAAACTTATCTTCATTCTGTATTTTAATAACAATTTTACTTATTTACTGAAAACTCATTAGTTGAATTGAATGGTATATTTGTTTTGAAGATAAATCATTGTGAAAAAACTTGACTTTGGGGTGATGGATCCCTGAAAATTCTTAGTGGTCCAAAGCTGGGAGTCCTTGGCCTGTGAGCAGCACAGGACAGAGCAAACTAGACATTAAGTCCCTTCTGATGAGAGCAAACACTATGAAATAGTCTTAACCAAAACAAACAAACAACCCCCCCCCCCCCCCACCACCAAACCTGAGTCTGACCAAGTCAGAGGCAATGTCCAGGTTTTAGGAAATACAGCAGTTAGAGGAATATGCTACACTATGCCAAAGGGACACAAGCAGCAGAATCCAGGCTGAAGGAAAGAAAAGTGTTTTTTCAGGAAATAAGTTGCAAGGCGGGGGGGGGGGGGGCGGGGGGGGCGGGGGGTGGGTGGGTGGAGTGAAAGGGTGCCAGGTGGGGGGGGAGCGGAGGTTCCTACTGATTTTTTAACAAGACGATTGCAATATGTGGATCTTATCTGGATCCCGATTTAAAAAATCGTTAAAAAAAATATGACATTCATGAGGCCATTGGCAACTTTAACACTTTTTGGCTCTTTGAGGATGTTAAGGGATTACTGTTTTTAGGTGTGGTAATGATATTGCGGTTGTGTTTTAAAGCGTATCTTTCAAAGGTACATGCTGAAATGTTCAGAGATGATATAATATGGTTTCTGGTATTTGCTTCAAATATTATTTGGGGGAGATGCAAGGAGTGTGTAATAAACTGGCTATGAGTTGATAATTGCTGAAGTTGGTTTCTTTTTACTGTCTTTCTACTTTAGTGATGTTGAAATTCTCCGTAAGAAAAGAAACCCAGGAGAAACTTGAGGCATCACTTCTGTCATCACTCAAAAAATTTTCTTAACAATATCTCACTTTTTCAAGATAGTATAAGCTACTTCTTAAAACTTATTTTAGTATAAGCACTTACCCAACATTTTATCTTTTCCTGACAGAGTTGTAGAAGGGACCCTCTCCCCATTTCTTTCCATTCACAGATAGTCTTGCCTACTGTGTGAGAAGCCAGACACAGGTCTGTCTGCACCATGGGCTTTTCTTTGAATGTGCTCCCCCCGAAATCAAAGAACACTGCTGTCCTGACCCATCCCAGAGGGATGTGTCTCCTGTCATGAAGAATCCTGTAAGAGTTTTAAGTATTTCTATAAAAAAAGACAGGTCCCTGTTTGTTTCTCACATCTTGAGAACCTCCCCTCCCTTAAGAAAATATAAACTCTGAAAGCTCTTTGTGTGTGTATCTACCTGAAAAGGGCAGAGAAAGGCTGTTGACTTCTCCCTCAATTTCCAAACAATTTCAGTGTATGCTAGCTACATTTTTACTTTCTAATCTTTTCTCACTAGGCCACGCTCTAAGAGAAAAGATGGTCCATACACGACAGGACACGGGCAAGTCTAGGAAAGTCTCATGTATCAAAAGGTGTTCTATTTGTGGAATACAAGGGGCTTATTTAGTAAATCATTTTCTACATCTGAATGTTTACTGGCCTAAAACAAGTCCCAAATGTGTCCCATAGAGTAGCATTTCACTAACCTAAAATGATACAAACTATTGCCCTCAGAGATATTTCCATAACTGTGTAAACCAGCAATGTTTCCAGAGTTAATACGAGATTATTCAATTTGTTAAATACGTCACCAACTTTGCTTAAGATGCTCTTTTAATCTCTTTTAGTGATTATAGTAGTTTGATGTAATAGTTCAGAGCATGGGCTTTGGAGTCAGAGACTCGAATTTGAATCCTAGGTCTCCTTTATTTACAAACATACAAATTTTACTTAACCTCTGTAAACTTCAGTTAACTTTTAGGTAAAATAAAGATAAATTATACCAACCTAACCACACAGAACTGAAAGATGAATGGCAGAGAGTACTGGAGAACTGATAATCATTACTGTATTAAAATTCCTTTAACACCATTATTATTGAAATTAGAGAAGATTAAAATACATAACCCCTTTCATAAAGTTTAGGAGCTGAAACTAAGTTCCACCCGTTTTCCCAGCGCATTGGGCACTCCCACTAACACCATTTAAGCTTTAATTTTAGCTTCCTGGAAGTTTCCAAGTGTAACTAGAAAGCTGTGTTACAGAAAGTAGGAAAAAAAAAACATTATAAGGAGTAATTGCTCTTCTCTCTTAAAAAATAAAATCTAACATTATTACAGGGATTTAAATTCTTAATATATAATTTAGAGGAAACCATTTAATTTAATGGTGAGATGTTTAAAAAGACAAAACAAAACAAAACAACTACGAAACTTCTCAAGTCTTGATGCTACAGTGTTTTTGATTATAAGAACATGTTTTGGCATCATTGACTCAGGGTTTTGATGGCTCTCGGCAGTGAAATTTTACAATTCACGCATCTGGTCTGAGTTGTCAAAAATTTTCAGAACTGAATCACTGCACTTTGGATCTGTCTTCAGAACACAAGGAGGGTGAGCAGTGAGCTGCCCCATCGCGCGGTGACGGCCCCTCAGAGCAGGGAGCTCTGGGCTCCACTGGTGAAATGCCACCCACAGCACTTCATCCAGAACGTCCAGCTCACAGCGACAGGCAGTCTGAACTACAGAAAAATGAGGTCCAAAGTATCTTTATGTTTGACACACATTTTTCTCTTCAGATATTACTCATTCCAGGTTTGAGTCAACTTTGGAAACAGATCTAAGGGGTGAGGCAGAGAAGTCACAGTTCTGAGTACTGACCGTTTGTCCTCAAAAGACTCTCCCTTACACGAGGGGCAATGAGGGACCCAGGGTCTGAATCACCCTGATGATATACTCTGGTCATTTTGGCTTCCTGTGGGGATCGTTGAACCGAGCCCTCTTGAGATCTGCCTCGGTTTGTCCACAGGTAAAAAGGGACATCACCGCATGACATTCTGATAAGACTGACGAGCAGGACTTGGGACAGTCGGAGATTTGTAGAAGGAGGGTGCTTATAGAAATGGACACAACTGTGTTTCCCTTTATTCTATTCAGTTATTAAAATAAATCTCCTTAAATAAAACAATATATGCTGATGTTCACCCAAAATAATGGGGAAATATTCCCAGATCAAGTGAATGATATAGGGAGTATCTCAAATCAGTTGAAGGTACTAGCAAGTAATGTGATGTGTAGTATCCCATGATATGAAATATGGAGACAGATTCAAATCTGGAAGACTATTTTGGTACTCAAAAAAAAAAGTGGGTTAGCTGGGTAGCTCAGTCAGTTGGGCTTCTGACTCTTGATTTTGGTTCAGGTCATGATCCCAGTGTTGTGGGACTGAGCCCTGTGCTAAGTGTGGAGTCTACGTGGGATTCTCTCTCTCTCTCTCTCTCTCTGTCTCTGTCTCTGCCCGTCTTACCAACTCACGTGCATGCGTGCTCTCTCTAAAATAAAAAAAAATTAAAACCACAAAAAACAAAAACCAAAAAAAAAACCCCTAAATCTCTAAAAACTCTCAAGAGAATCTGTCCTATTTGCAGCTGGCTTTGCAAATTTCAGTGAAGCCTATTTCTTTGCCAAGTCCAATAGTCCCAAGTACAAATCCATTATTTGAACAGTAGAGAGGAAACTTCAATTAAACTTAGCTACAGAGTTAATTTTCATTTTAATTGAACAAAAGAGCAGTTCCCACAGGCATTTTTTTTCTTTGTGAAACTATGGCAGATAGCAAGAAATATAAGATACCACCTTTTGTCATCTGTTTCTGGGTTACATTCTATTTTGTTGCTATTTTTGACTTTTTTTGTCCCAGTACACTCACTAATGGTGCATGCTACGTCCATTAAGTGGACATTCAGTGGATGTGGATGGATCTTTCCTAACCTCCTCTGGGACCTTGCACCATCAGACAGCTCCCCATCCCCCAACGTCACCCTCCCCCTCTCTGTGGGCTCTCTCAGTTATCAACATGCTTAGATCTTTTCATCGTAGTGCCTGCCTTGACCACATATCCACTGTCTTCTTTCTATGCCCTTCTCATCTTTAGCTCTTCAAGGAGTGGTCTATGCATCCTGTATTCCCTTCCTCCCCTCTTCGTTTTCTTCAACCACCTGCAATCTAACTTTTCTGTCACACTAAAAATACTCTCTCTAGCGGTCCCAGTGACTTTCCAAATGACAAACCTGGTGACCATTTTTCAGTGCTTTTCTTTCAGATCTTTCAGCTGCAATGAGCTTCTCTTTTTTCCACTTGAATCACCCCATTCTTCAGCCTTTTCTCCTCCCAACTCTTTAGGCACCCCTTCTGTGTGTCCTTCATAGGCTAGTCTTTCTCCTAAAATGTTTCTATTTCCCAGGGCTATCCTTGGAGACTTAAGATCAGTCACGTTCTGATTTTCTTCTGTCACCACTAACATAAAACTCACATCTCAGACCCTTCTCAGACCCAATCAGATCACCTCTCGTCAAAAACTTCCGTTTGTCCTTCAAAAGTTTATTTATCCCACTACTCTTTCCCTGTTCACTCCTATAAGAAGGGACAGCACAGTTTCACTCTTCAATAGTTCTTCTGGTATTCTCTAGTTCTTTCCTTGCAACCAATGTACATGGATAAGTATATATCATTTCCTAAGTAGATCAGACCTTGGACTTTAGAGTCAATCAAACCAGGATATGAATCAGAGCATCAGCCTTGACTACACCATCTTTGGTAAGTTTTATTAAATCTTTGAGTTTCAGCTTCGCTGAAGAACAATGAAGGAGACCACAAGTGTGGTATTAGGAACACGAATCCCAGGGATAGATGGTCTGTGTTGAATGTCAGTTCCACCACTTGCTAGCTGTTTGACTTTGGACAAGTTGTTTAACCTCTGTATCTATGTGAAGTAGGGTAGTAATGGTAACTACCTCCTGATGTTGACATGAAGGTTAATATTATTCAAGTATTAAGAGCAGTGTCTGGCACTGTTTACATAGACTCTATGTAAACACAAACTGTTATTTTTACTCACCTTCTAGGGTTAATGTGAAGATTAGTATATGCCTGAAACATGATAAACAAAAAATGATGGTCTGTCTTATTTCTCTTTGTACAATACATAGCATCAATCATTTGTTCTTGGAAGTTGGAAAATACTATCTATGTATCTATCTGTAAGCTATTATCAAAAATGCCTTATAAAACATACATGTGTTATACATCGTTATAAAGCATATATATACTTTACATAAATACTTTATATTATAAAAGTATATATAAAGGATAAATAATATACTTTATATAAAGTATATATATACAAGTTTCCTCTCCACTGTTCAAATAATGGGTTTGTACTTGGGACTATTGGACTTGGCAAAGAAATAGGCTTCACTGAAATTTGCAAATTTTGGCAAACAATGTATGTTTATACCTTGTTAGCGTGATCTGTGGAGATCAAGACTTGTGCTGGTTCAAATGGTACTCAGAAACTATTTGTTGATCCAAGTGCCCATCAAACGGTGACTAAACACACTGTGGTCTATACACTGAATAGAATTCTACTCAGTAATAAAGATGAATGACTTACTGATACAAAATAAAAGATGGATGTGTCTCAAATACATTATGCTGAGTGAAGCAAACTAGACCCAAAAGAGTACATACCGTTTGGCTTCCATTTATATGAAATTCCAGAAAATGGGAATCTACACACAGATCAGTAGTTGCTGAGGCAAGCGGCGGCGTTACAGTCCATCTGCACGAGGCACAAGGGAACTCATCGGGATGACAAAAAGGACACAAGGAACTCATCGGGAACTGCATCGGGATGCAGCTGGGTTGTGTGCTGCAGACACGTGTATAAGTTTGCCAGATTCATCAAACTGTAAGCTTAAAATCCCTGCAGTTTATTGTATGCAAACTGTACTGCAACGCTGATGTAAAATAAAACGCTTACTGAATGAATGAGAAGCACCCCCGAACTGACTGAATGGCACTGTATTTTCAGGAGACCAAAGCAACTCCGACAGTTATGACTTAGCTTTAGGAATGGGAGCCACTGCCTAGATCCCATTCTCTATTGCCATAGCGAGTCTATCCTGAACATGAACATGGCACTGTTCGCCTTGGACAAGCTCATAATGTTATTCTGTTGGCTGGGAATCCCAGGAAACCTTGGGCAAGTAGGTATGGATCAAGCCACAGGGCTGACATTTATGAGGTGAGACATCGATCCCAGTGTCACTGGGGGAATGTGGGTTTAGGACACCTTGACTGACCAATCTGGTATGTGTGGAGCACTGTTTCAACGGGAAGGAATGAGTGCCACACACTTTCTCATGGTGTTACCGACGGGTCAGAAGCTAACAGTGGTGAGTAGAGACCCGTTCACTCGGCGCTGCAGACGAGTCTCCTCTCGGGTGGAACTTGGTCACCCAGTGCCATCATCGGAACCAGCAGCTAGAGCGAACCCTGAGCGAAGAGGGATGCTGTCATTTCAGAACCAGAATTTGCCACAAGGAGAGAAACATTTTCATTTCTGTTGAAGTTCTGCAGTGTATAAGTATCTTGAATTTTTGTTTTCTACATGAGCTAAAAGAGGCAATTTCATCGGCAGCATCTTCTTCGTGATTATGGTTATGTAAAATCCATAACATACCCCATTTCGTACAACCAAATAAAGCTTCTTAGTCAAAACTTAAATGGTCCAATTACTTTAGCTAAGGAAAAAAAAAAAAAAAAAAGGTTTGGTTTTCTGGTACAATGAAAGACAAACCCAGGGGGTGAAGAGTACACAAATAAGTAGATCCCAATCCTACTTACCTACTCTATCTTTTACAGTGCTATTAAAAGACAATGTTCTAGGGGTGCCTGGATGGCTCAGTCGGTTAAGCGTCCGACTTCGGCTCAGGTCACCATCTCACGGTTTGTGAGTTTGAGACCCGTGTTGGGCTCTGTGCTGACAGCTCAGAGCCTGGAGCCTGCTTCAGATTCTGTGTCTCCCTCACTCTCTGCCCCTCCCCTGCTCATGCTCTGTCTCTCAAACAATAAACATTCAAAAAAAAAAAAAAAAGACAATATTCTGGAACTAGACAGTTTGAAGGCTGTACAACTTGTGAATACTCACTGAACTGCCCTCTTTGAAAAAAGTGAATTTTATGGTTTGTGAATATATCTCAATCAAAAGCAATACATACATTTTAGATCAATCAAAATCTGACTTTTTGTTGTCTTTGATTCTTGGGCATGGCTGTTGAATCATCTTGGAAAAACCTACTAGAACATTCCAGCCCCACTTCCCCCCCCCCCACCCACTTATGTGATTACAATTTACGAATTGAGTAGAAATCCTCAAAGGCATCATGAAACACCATCAAATAGAATACTGTATTCTACGAAATCATTCAAGCTGAAGAGTACTAGATATAAACAGTGACGATCAAAAATACCTAATAAAATGACCTCAGCATGACCTGTGGAAATCAAGACATAGGCTGATTAAAATGACTATAATGCTACAGTAAAGACTGCTGCTGCCTACACTTGTGTTAATCACTTTCAGGAATGTCAAAATGCTAAATGGAAACACAGAAATATATCGCAGTGAATGTACAGATGGGCCTCCAGTGCTTATTACTATGTCATATTATTGAATTTATTATTATTGGCACTTTCTGATACTTTAAAATATGATGGGATATTTTCAAATCATCTTTTGCATTAAAATGAAGTCTCTATAAATAGTAAAAGAAGCATATAATCCAAAAAAAAAAAAAAAAAACTAGACCGAAAATAACTTGAGGAACAACCTTCCCCTGGTTTTCTGGTCTCAAGAAGAAATTTTAATAAACTTCTCATAAAGTCACTGGATATGAAAATTATGGCCTTATGAATGGATGAACAGAATTGGATACTATGAGGTTCAACTAAAAAACCTGTTTTTTTATTATTATTACTTCATTATTCTTTGCATATGGTTTATTTGCTCTAAGGTTCAAGTGAACTTTTACTATCATGGTGCGTTAAATTTCATTTCACTGCTAAGCGTCCAGCTTAACAACCACAAAAGAAATGCTTTTTGTCTATATGATTCCAAGAATATTCATAACAAGGAAAACAAACTTTAAGTTGAACAGCATACAAAAAAAAAAATGAGTTTGTGAGCTCATCTGAAAGATCACTTCATTCAGCAGCTAAATGAAACCTCTCAACAATTATCTCTAGCTTTAACTACAATACTATTTTGTTTCTGGTTAGGGTGATTTTCCAGATTTCTGGTGAATGCCTTGATATATTAAGGAAGGGCTACCAGGCTGAGGTGATTTGCTAAGAAATAGCTATTTTTGAAGTTATTTATTTATAATTTGGAAAATGAGTCCGTATTTTGTCAAGTAGTGGTTTCTTGGTCTCCTTTCAGGACAACGTTAATTTGATTCTATGACTCTACTCGATAGGGAACTATATCTAGAAATTATTTTTATTCTCTGTATATTTCCCGTATTAGATTTGTTGAAGCAAGAGAGGCCTCTATTTAAAGAGGAGCTTGGCTAAAACCACTAGCTGGTTGTCCTTCTGGGAAGCTGACTGGCATCCACAGTGCAGACAGAGAGGCATTAAAGCTGGCGTTCTGCTATTTACACACCCTTAGTCAACAGACATTTGGTTAGGATAGGAAGATAGGCATAGAAGACAGTGCCGAAAAATCACCGGCTTGATGAAGTATCATTACGAAATATCACACGGTTAAGGTTAGCGAATAGCTATCAGGCTATAAACACAACTAATTATATTAGGTTTCATGATGATCTACCACATAAAGATACATACTTAATTAGAGGCAGTCATTCTAACCTTCCATTAGTAGAGCAGCATTTCCTAATTCACAAATTTCTTAAATATTAAAAAGGTTGCTGATTAAAAAATCTGATATTTTCTGATACTGAGAAGTCTGATGATAACTCAGGTATCTAAAGTGGCGAAACACAGGACCATGGCTGAATTCAGTCTCTGTACGTGTCAGAGGTGAAAAAAAGGGTCTTTTATAACTACAAATTGACTATATCCTAACCTGGGTCTGTTAGCTCATTGTATCTGGTCTAAAATCAAAAGAGGAGACTAGGGTGAATGTGCATTTCACTTGCCAAAGGCCTTGATCACTTAGAGCCACAACTGAATTCACTAAAACTGCTAGAACAACTCATTACATATAGTTTGTTGTTGGTGGGCTACCAGTGGACAAGGTCCCGCTCAACTTCAGGGTTAACAGGAGACTTGTCCTGATGCCAGCCTTGTGACATCAGCACTCAGGAGGAGCTGGAAGCCTGAGACACAGGGCCAAGGAACAAAGGTTTGTCAACAGACGTTACTGCCTGAACCTAAAACAACATCAGCGTGCAGTAATGCTGTCATTAACTAATTGCTTGGCCTTTCCATCTTTCTGCCAGCTGGCCGTGACTGGTATTCGCACAGGCTTGGTCTTAAGGCATATTTCATTACAGATTCATGATGTGTGGTGCAATCCTGGCATCCTGGATTCTTCAAAGACTTGCACAACGAGAAGATATGTTGTGCTACCTTTAGTTTACTTTTGGTCTTACATTAAAACAGAAATTGCCTTGTTTGTTTTATGTTAGCAAGCCTGCTAGATCATGTAATGTTATGAAGTCTCCATTCCAGAACAGCACAGTTAGCATCATTATGAATAAGTGTCTCTCACCTCACACCTGTGCTCCAAGCTTAACTCAGGGATAATGTCTGGAAGATCCGGCTTGTATCTTGCCCGTTAACGACTTTGCAAGCAGGTGCTCTCAAGCAATCCCAATAATAAACCCTCCAATTGTCACATCACTGTTTATCATAAACATGTTTTGAAATATCAGAACATGGGGGGAAGGCGAGCACTGCCCTCTTGCTCAGCCCCAGGCTCTGCTAGAGGACAGGATGAAAGTTAGGTGTGTTTTTTCCCTTTTCCAGGTTTCAAAGTTGAGAATAAATCATTTGCTCTCTGAGTAAGTCTTGGGAAAATGAGAATTTCTTGTTCTTTTTGTTGACATTTTATGCCGATAGACCACAGATCTAGATGAAACCCCCAGCCCAATATCCAATTTAGTTTCCCCTGTAGCTCCTTGCAAGGATACCAGAAGCTTAAACCAGAGTGGATTCACTTAATGCATCCAGAGATGTGAATAATTGATGCTGGTATTTCATTTATTATATACATTAGAGCTAGAACTGCACCTGATTGTTAACATTTCATAGAGGAGACAACAATGAGGGATCACATTTAAATGCTTTGTTGGAGGCATAGGCTGGCAACAGGGCTGTGATGAAAAATCAAGTTTCTTGTCTGTCGGCCAAATTAGAGGGAGGAGAGCGGAAGAAAGAGGCAGCCTGAGAAGTGTGGTTGAAAATTCTTGAAGGTACAGACTTCCGGTTATAATGTAACTAAGTCCTGGGGATGTCATGTATAGCATGGCAACTGTAGTAACAACACGCATTGTAGATTTAAAAGTTGCTACCAAGGTAGATCTTAATCGTTCTCATTGCTAGAAAAAATCTTTGTAACTGCGTGGTGATGGTTGTTACTACACCTATCGTGGTGATCATTTTGCAATATATACATATATTAAATCATATGTTATACACCTAAAACTAATACCAATTTGCCTAAAATGAATTCACCTAAAACTAATATAATGTTATATCATTTATATGACAATGATATCTCAATAAAATGCAGTGAGGAGGAGGGGAAGAAAATCAGTTTGACTGACGACTAACTTTAAGAAAATTAGATAGTTCTCTCTCTGAGGTTTGCAATAAATGTAAACACATGGATGGGAAAAAAAGTTCTTGAAATTTTCTGAACTGCTTTACTTAGTTGAATAATCCAGCCTTTCCCAATTTGGGCCACTGGCTTCACAGTGTGGCCTGGCACGATGATGTTCCTACTTGTTTCTGAGACCTCGACCCTCAAGAACTCAGTACGTTTTCCTCTCGGAAAGCTTTTGAAAACCATTCTGTGTAGGCTCAGCTCAAATCCCTGATTTCATTTTCTAGGTTTTCACAATTATATCCAAGTAAGCCTCCAGTATTTTTCTAGAGACACAGTGAGATAGTGGGGTGCTGTCTTCTCTTGTATACTTTCTTTGTTTGCTTCTGTCGCCTCCCAGAGTACAAGTCCCTAAAGGATCTAGACCAGGTCTGCTTAAACCAGCTTTGGTTGTCCTTTCATAGCCATGGAAGATTTTAGGACAGCCATCTGATAGTAACAGTGAATGGCCAACAGCAGGCATCGAATCTCCCTGCTGAAGCATCTATTCCTTTTTTAAAAAATGTTTATTTATTTATTTTGAAAGAGAGAGAGCGAGAGAGCGCACAGGAGCAGGGGAGGGGAAGAGAGAGGGATAAAGAGACACCCAAACAGGCTCAGCACAGAGTCCAACATGGGGCTTGATCTCATGAACCTTGAGATCATGACCTGAGCTGAAATTAAGAGTTGGATGCTCAACCCACTAAGCCACCCAGGCGCCCCCTCTATTCCTTTGGAATGAACACAGTGAGGAAGTAAGTAGCAGGCTGGCCTCCAAAGAAATATACCAGAAGATTTGGTTGCTTGATACCAATTCTTCAATGATGATGATGGTGATGCCTGGGCACTTCGTGGGTGCTAAGGATTACACCAGGAGCTCCACACATTCCCTCTATCCCTCTCGACTGTTCTATGTGCTAGGAGTACATCACATTACTCGAATTTTGCAAATGATAAGAAAGGGAGATTGACTGGCTGCCTCCAGGCCACATGACACTAAAGAGGTTGAATCAAGATTCAAATTCAGATCAGACTGAATGGAAAGTTGTTTTGTCTTTGGCTTTATCCATTCTTGTCCATTAAATAAACAAAGTCAAGATTATGGGTGCTTTTGCTTTTGAAAAGCTGGAGAGTCTTGTTTTTGGAAGAGTTTATTGAGAAGGTAATTGCCTGTGACTACAGTGACAGATGCTATATAAATGGAGAGACTCCTAGATAATGAGAATGTATATTCTGAGACTGTGTCCAACTGCTAAGAGTCAACCCACCTCTCCTCTTCACATATTGCTAAGGTGAAGCAGGTGACCCTATCAATGAAAAATGAGGTATCCTTAGATGCCCCAAGGCAGAAAGCTGAGAATCAGTGTTAGTTATACTTAGCAGATTTGAGGGTATCACCTGCTAAGGAGTACAAAGGACAAAACAAAATCCACTATTATCAGTTTAGAGGTTGGAAAAATGACCCTGAGAAGCACAGGTTCTTACAAAGACATTCCTTGTAAGCTACTATATTAACTTTTCTATCTATTCACCCATCTATCCATTCACTTATTCATACACTCATTCATTTATTCAAAAACTATTTACCGTATACTGTATATAAAGCAGAGTCCTAGATATGGGGACCTGCTGTGTGTGTGTGTGTGTGTGTGTGTGTGTGTGTGTGTGTATGTAAAGATGAATCAGACACAATTATTGCCTCTAAGGAACTTACTGACTAGTATAATGTTTAACTTTACAAAATCTGTATCCCCCATCCACCCGCCATAAAAATATACATAAATATACATTTACATTATGGGCTGGTATACATACACATGACTCAAATTTCTGTTAAGCAATATTTACCCTTCATACCTATACCATACTCTAATATTTTCTATTCTAGCCTACTTTAGTATTCTATTTCAATAAAGACAGTGCAGTTTGCATGAGAGAATGATACAGTGCTTCAGACAGAGATTTATAGGTGTGTATATCCACATTTGCACAGTTCTATGGACTCAGCAGGAAAGAAACCAAGTAAACCTTTTTGATGATGAGGTACTGAGAAGTACCCCAGGTGGGACCTGGAAAGATAGGATGAAAGGCAGCCAGGAGGAAGAGATCAGTGGCCATCTAGGAAGGAGGCAGAGAAGCACAGAAGTGAAACATGGGTTCATAGAGGTGCAGGGGGGAAGAAAGACAGGTGGCCTTTCACAGAGTGAAAGGGTGTGAAATGAAGGTTTCGACCAAGAAAATTAAAGTCCCAAGGTTGTACTTAGGGAAGATTCATCAGGTAGGATCAGAAGAGAAAGAATTGGCGACAGTCTTTCAACTCTTTGTTTTACTCATTTTGCAACCCCCCCCCCCGCCCCCACCAGCCTTGCCATGGGAACTTCTGCTTGCACATGAACCTCACAGTGCAAAGGCCCACCCTCATCTGCATGAGAAGCAAACCAAGAATCCAGCAGAAGACTGGCAGGAAAGTGGACTAAGAAAACTCAAAATCTCACATGCTATATAAGTACTTGGAAATGATGAGTGAAATATATGATTCTTTCAAAACGCCGAAGTAAGTACACAAGAAATGAGAAGGGAAATTAAAAGCAAGAAGTTATGAGGTGACATGGTAGCTGCCCTGGGAGAGGATTACTGGTCTCAGTAGCCTACAGGCCTTTTTTGTTGTCTACTTGGGGACAGGAAACAAAGCTGTGGGCCTTTGAGAGGTGGGACATTGGAAATAAGACACTTAAGTCTAGTTCTAAGCAATGAAACAATGGGCAGGGGAAAATCTATCCACTGGCACAGGAAGATGAAAAGATGTTCCGGCAGTCCCCGCCTGGGTTCTGGGTAACGACAACAACAACACCACCTTCCCTGAGAATTTGAAATCATAGTCCCAAGTACTACATGAGTTTGGGGTTTGCTTTTATCACCTTCCACATACATAAACTCCCAAGCCAACATAATATTTGGCCCCAGATAATGATAACTCTGGGACTAATCTAAAGGGGACACAGAGGTGTCTAGGTGGCTCAGTCTGTTAAGTATCCTACTCTTGATTTTGGCTCAGGTCATATTTCACAGTTCATGGGATCAAGCCCCAAGTTGGGCTCTGTGCTGGCAGCATGGAGCCTGCTTGGGATTCTTTCTCTCCCTTTCTCTCTGTCCCTCCTCCACTCACCTTCTCTCTCTCTCTCTCTCTCTCTCTCCTTCTCTCTCAAAATAAATAATCATTAAAAAAATAAAAAATAAAAGAAGACACACAAAAAATGTATGTTTAAGGTGATCAAAGACATAGAATAGAAACTGTAAACTTAAGAAAGAAACAAAATACACCTAAATAGATTTTAAAAGACAAGCAAACAGCACTCCCAGAAATGAAAAATACAGTCACCAAAATTATAATTCTTAATGGGCAAGTTAAACAACAGATTAGACATAGCTCAAGAAAGTATTAATGAATTGAAGATAGGCCCGAGAAAATTACTCAGACTGCAGTAGCAAGAGATAAAAATAATAAAAGAAGGGTAAAAAGATATGAAATACAGCATGAGAATGTCTAATATCTATTTAATAGGGATGCAAGAAAAAGAGAAGAGGGAAAATGGAAGAATGGCAATATTCAAATAATTAATAACTAAGAGTTTTCCAGAATTGATGAAAGACATAAACCATCAATTCAAGAAGCGTGAGAGTCTCCAACAAGAAAATAAAATAATGCCACATCTAAACACAGTGTAGTGAAACTGAAAAACACTATAGACAAAGAGAAAAACCATAAAAGCAAACGGAACAAAAATCAATAATCCAGAAATAACAAGTCAACCAAAGACTTTCCCCCAGCAGTGATAGTGGCAACATAGTGAAATATATCACCAAAAGTCTAGAGGGAGAATAAATGTCAAAGTAGAATTCTATTCCCAGCTGAACTATTACTGATAGCTGAGGGATAAATAAAGACCTCTTAGATAAATAAGACCGAGTGATTTACCACCCACTGACTCTTACTTAAATAATTACAGAAAACATACTTTGGGAAGAAGAAAATTTATGTATTTATTTAAAAAAATATTTTTTAAAGTTTATTTATTTTTTGAGAGAGAAATAAAGTGTGCGCAAGTGGGGGAGTGGAAGAGAGAGAGAGGGAGACACAGAATTGGAAGCAGGCTCCAGGCTCTGAGCTGTCAGCACAGAGACTGATGGGGGGCTCAAACTGCTGAACTGTGAGATCATGACCTGAACCAAAGTTGGACGTAACTGACTGAGTCACCCAGGGGCCTTGGGAAGAAGAAAATGTAAACAGAGGGAAAGAGTAGGAGACAAAAGGAATGAACATCCCTATTATTTTTTTCTATACTTTTTAAAATTTGAAATAAAAATTTTAAAAAGCCACAGATAGTCCAAGTTGGCTTGTTTAAGACACTTGGCATGGGAAAGGTAAAATAATGGTAGGACTGGGCAAAAGCAAATGCTATCAACTAAGCCCATGAAGTGGGGCGCCTGGGCGGCTCAGTCGGTTAAGTGTCCAACTTGATTTCAGCTCAGGTCATGATCTCACGGTTCATGAGGTTGAGCCCTCACGTTGGGCTCCGCACTGACAGCTTGGAGCCTGTTTGGGACTCCATCTCTCCCTCTCTCACTGCCCCTCCTCTCTTTTCTCTCTCAAAAATAAATAAATAAACTTAAACAAAAAAACTAACCCCATGAAGCAATAAAAGTAGAGTAAAATTACTGACTAATCCACAAATATTAATAGATATGACCTGAGCATCTTTTTTTTTTTTTTCAACGTTTATTTATTTTTGGGACAGAGAGAGACAGAGCATGAACGGGGGAGGGGCAGAGAGAGAGGGAGACACAGAATCGGAAACAGGCTCCAGGCTCTGAGCCATCAGCCCAGAGCCCGACGTGGGGCTCGAACTCACGGACCGCGAGATCGTGACCTGGCTGAAGTCGGACGCTTAACCGACTGCGCCACCCAGGCGCCCCATGACCTGAGCATCTTTTGAGCACAAGGAACAATACTGCTAAACTAGTGAAGAATGTTTGCAAAGAAAAACAAGCTAAAATGTAATTTTGGTAGAATATTTTTCCTTCCTGTCTTTTATTTTCATTAAAGTTAGCTATTTGGATATTGGAAACTCATAGATACAACTTTAATTTTGATGTTGTGTATAACTGATCCCACGCAGGCTGATGTGGAATTTTGAAGAACTTCGTCTTTTGAAAGTAAACTGAAAAATAGAGATTCCTGAGTATTGCCATAAGTAATAAATCTCTACTTCCAACTTTTTGAAATTTACCCTTACCACTCCCCTACAAGTTCCAATTACATTAAAGAAAAAGAAAACAACTTTGTGATTTGATACAAAGCTACATAAACTCAGGCTTTTAAAGGATTCAATGTCTTTCAAATAGACCTATCTGAGCAAGAGAAATAGTAGTGAGCCTTTATTGGAATTCACTTTAAATGTATTATACAAACATCAAAAATAACACCTCTTGGGGTGCCTGGGTGGCTCAGTCAGTTAAGTGTTCGACTCTTGATCTCTGCTCAGGTCATGATCTCCTGGTTTGTGAATTCGAGCCCCGTGTTGGGCTCTGTGTGGGCAGCGTGGAATCTGCTTGGGACTCTCTCTCTCTCTCTCTCTCTCTCTCTCTCTGCCCCTCCCATGCTCACGCTCCCTCTCTCTCTCTCTCTCAAATAAATAACGCTCCTTCTCTCTCTCTCAAAAATAAATAAATAAATAAATAATAAATAAATAACACCTCTTGCTATGGCTACAGAACTAACAAATGCACAGTAACATTTTTTGAATCCAGCAGTGAGCTGCAAAATCGACTCACGTGTATTGCCCCGTAAGCGCACAAGTACAAGGACAAAAATTACTAAGCATTTTTCAGCAGACCAGAAACGGATATGGCACGGAAGCTTACGTCTCTGCCAAAAAGTACAGGGGGAAATAAATAGCCCCTTTTTATAAAAAGCAACAATACTGAAATTTGATTGATACATTTCTTGAACATAATGTTCTTCTACCTGGCACTCAGCATCCAGTGGCCTGTCACTCTAGGCCCACAATAAAGATTTGCTGGTGAAAAGGACTTACACTTTTTCTTTCCCATTTTTCCTGTTTAGGGACGTTTAAGGCGTCTCCCTGAAAGGAACAAAATTGTCTACCTCTAATTAAAAGAATGCTATGGCACATAGATTTTCAGACGTGACGTTTACTCCAAAAAGAAAATGCCATCCAAACAAATGCCAAGCTGAGTGAAGAAAAAGTTAACCCCAAACTACCCCACTTAATAAAGTTTCAAATAATGGCATTTAAACTACTATTTTGGAAAGAGGGATGGCTCAAAAGATGTCAGGGCCTAGTCTTAGCATCTCTTTAAACTTTGGTACAACTTCCCAGCTCCTTAGGGAAATGCACTATGACAAACAATTTCAGAGACCCTGATCTGCCACGGTGAAGGAATAACTCTTCCTTGTGCCTTACTGCTCTCTCCTCCTTAAACTCCCCCGTGACCTCTGGACCCAAGCTGGCTTCCCACCCTCCGCCAGGGGAGGGAGTCCGGGCAGCCTCAGAATCTACCCAGGCGCTCAGAGGGTTCCAGGGATCAGCACAATTTTGGGCAATGAGAATTTGGGTACTTGATCTTTGGCCAGTTTAAGTTATAGGAGAGCTCTGTGTTGGTTGGTTGTAAGACATTAAAGAAGGTATCTTCACGTGAGGACGTCCACGTAAAGACGCAACAGAGTGTAGAGGGTTCAGAGGCGGGCTCTGAAGTTACTAGGCTTGAGTTCATATCAACACTGTGTGGCCTTAGGCAACTACTTCGCACTCTCTGTGCCAACGTTTCCATCTATAAATGGGGATATAAATACTACCTACCTAAGGTTATTGTAAAGGTTAAAGGAGACACTAAATGAAACACAGTGCCAGGCACACAGTAAGTACTCCAGGAATATTAGCTATTATTAGCAGAAAGAGTAGCAGAAAAATAAATTTCAAAAATAAGTGAATGTGGAAAAGGTACTATACTGAGGTTTAAATGATTAGAACTATAAAACCAAGAAACATTCCATAATAGGAAGGTAGAATTCATAAAGATAACCTCCACTGATCTAATAAAAACTTTAAAATGCAAAATTTGTAACCGTCAGGCAACCATATACTTAACAAATATTCTTGAATTTTGTTTCCCAGGTCTTCAATTGTGATTCTTACAAAGGTCATTTTTAACAGATGATGTCGAACATCATCTGCTATGTATTTGTTTAGAGACTTGTTGTGGTTTTAACACCATCATACTTAATTATTTTAAGCTCTGGTGCTGCAAAGCAAACCTCTCAGCATCTTCTTATGCCCCAGGATCCTCTCAGGAGGTACAAAGCCGAGCTTCATAGAAAAAGCTGTGTCACTCTGGATTCCTAGCCTTTTCTCCTACTGGGTTTCTCCCGCCAAGGTCAGAAAACAAGTAATCTGAATCTGCCCATTGGCCTTTCTTCCTTCCTGACTGTCCTTTTGAGGTTCAGTACTCTGTCTTTAGAGCCCTTGTTAGAGCCATTAACATAAGGCTGAAACACATGCCTTATTTTGTAGCAGAATCATCTGCAAAGAAAGATACTGACGTCCACAGACATTATCTGTCTAATAAGGGACCTAAAGGTAAGTGAGCCGAGGATCTCCTGTCCTCCGACTTTCAGAAAACAAAGAGGTGTTTCTGAATGACTCACCAAATAACTTCTTCAGACAATAGATTGCTGAGACCCTACGTTCTCAAACTGGAAGTCCAGGAAGCCACTTGAAGAATGATTTTTTTTTTTTCTCATTTACTTTAAAAACAGACAAAAGATTCCGACTCAAGTATAAATGCATGGCAGGGACTCTGAACACAGTTTTTCTAGGACTCACACTTCCTGTTGTTAAGTTATGCTTATTACTGTTCAAATGCAGTAATGAAACATGCCACGGAAATGTATTTGCTAAGGATTCTTTTAAAGTCCTTGACTCTCATTTTTTTTTTAAGTTTATTTATTTTGCGAGAGAGAGCATGAGTGGGGGAGGGACAGAGAGAGAGAGAAAGACAGAGAGAATCCCAAGCAGGCTTCACACTGTCAGTGCAGAGCCTACAAACCGTGGGATCATGACCTGAGCCGCGATCAAGAGCTGGAGTCTCAACTGACTAAGCCACCGAGGTGCCCCTCTCATTTTTTTCCCCTCTAAATCGGGAAACTTAAATCATAATCTTTTAAAAAAATCACCTGTGGAATCAAAAACACCTTTGGAAATCTGGGGGAAAACAATCCATCTTTCCTCAGAGCTTTAAAGTCTACTATATTTAATATAAAGACGAATTGAGACAGGTGTCGTGGAGCATACTCACCAGAGGCTCTGCCATGATGATGCGAATCTTGCGCTCAGCCTGAGTGGTAAAGTTGACGAATAAACTCTTGAGGACATATTCTCCTGGTTTGCTGTCTGGGTCCACGTTGATGGGTAACATGGTTGGCGGCCCTTTCTCTCTCTGTGTGCCAGAAACAGGTGGAACCGGAGGCTTGATATAACCGTTGCCAACTGGAGAAGCTGAAAAATACAACAGATGTTCTTACCGGCTGAAAATAACATCCTAAATATCCAGATTGGCTGTATTAAGCCATGAACGTATGGATATGAATCATATGAAGAATGCTGCATTTGATGTCATAACCTGGCCGTGTTCTTTAGGAATGGTGTCAGGGGCACTTGAGTGGCTCAGTTGGTTAAGTGTCTAACTTCAGCTCAAGTCACAATCTCACGGTTGGTGGGTTCAAGCCCCGCATCTGGCTCTGTGCAGGCAGCTCAGAGCCTGGAGCCTGCTTCAGATTCTGGGTCTCCCTCTCTCTCTGCCCTTCCCCAACTTGTGTGCTCTCTCTCTCTCTCTCTGCCTCTCTCTCTGTCTCTCTCTCTCTCTCAAAAATTAATTAATTAAAAAAAAAGGAATGGTGTCAGAATATAACTATTTCGATTACATTAAGTTTGCAGTATGCCATGTTTGATAATCTCAAAGTATTTCTGGTTATTACATTGCTTTAGGTAAACTATGTTTCTTTTTTAAATTTTTTTAATGTTTACTTTTGAGAGAGAGAGACAGAGTGCAAGTGGGGGGGGGGGGGGGAAGCAGAGAGAGAGGGAGACACAGAATCCAAAGCAGGTTCCAGGCTCTGAGCTGTCAACACAGAGCCCAATGTGGGGCTCGAACCCATGAACCATGAGATCATGACCTGAGCTGAAGTTGGATGCCCAACCCACTGAGCCACCCAGATGGCCCTAGGTGAATTATGTTGTAAGCATACAACATAATTGTTGATGTTGAATTATGAATCCTACAACATTTAAGATGTTTTTTGCTTGTTTTTTATGTGCCAGGGAAATGGGCTAAGAAAATGTATATGGAAAAAAAGTGATTTCCTGTCCTGGTTTTTCTAATGGCCAGGAGCTCTCCGTGCTTCATTCTAAAAAAGGAAAAGACTTCTGGGGTGGTGACTTCCAGAAGTTTCCATGACCCAGAAGTTTCAGAAGCCCATTTGGCTCTTGCTCCTGAAAGAGATGCCCCTCTTGAAAGATAAAAGGCTCAGGCAGCGCCCCATCTATGCCATCTGAGATGTGCATTTGACTTTTCACTCACGCCACCATTCGGCTCAAATTGGGATACCTCTCCTCACCTCTTCTAAAATGTGCAGGTTCCCTGCTTGTATTAGATCTTGAACAGAGGCAGCTGTGAGAGTCCCTAGTGAGTGGCCTCCTTTTAGAATGCAACAGAGTCAGACAAGTATTTTAATTTGATAGAGAAAGCAATTTTTATTCATAAATGAAAATTTCATGTCTCTCTACTTTTTACTGTACTTTGGCACGTCAAATTCTAACATGCGCTATCTCCTTCCACCTAAGTACTTGTGACATGGTTGGTCATGATAGCCAATGAAAGAAATGTTGAGTTAAGTGGCTTAGGACAGGATGATGATAAAGTAACTTTTTCCAAGTTTATTTATTTATCTTGAGAAAGAGAGAACAGGGGAGGAGCAGAGAGAGAGAGAGAAAATCCCAAGCAGACTCCACACCGTCAGCATAGAGCCCAATGCGGGGCTCAATCTCACGAACAGTGAGGTCATGACCTGAGCCAAAATCAAGAGTTGGATGCTTAACCAACTGAGCCACCCAGGCGCCCCAATAAAGTAGACTTTTTAAAGGAAGGCTCTCCAGCTCAGGGTGGCTGAATACGAAGATTAAGGAAAAGATGAAGAAAAAAGGGGACTTCATTTGGATGCTGGTTTGGATAGTAAGAGAAGGGTGGCCTGTCACTGATAATGAAAGAGGAAAAAAGTTCTCCAGGAAAGCTGAATACTTTTCTCAAAACTGAAAATAAACTCAAGTCTTCTCTTCCCTTCTTTCTATCCCAAGTAAAATTCTGAGGAAGCCAATGAAAAATTGTATTTATTTTATCGGATGACAAACACGTCCTTGTGTTAGGGTCTATCTCCTCTTTCCCTATGCTCCTTTCTCTCTAATCCATTCGACCTGCCACACAGTTGAGGGGTCCCTTACATCTGGAGGATCTTCCCATATCTCAACTACCACCACACTTTATGGCTTCTCAAGTTATAAAACTAAAACATGTTTTATGTATATTATTCCATTTCTTCTCCATTCTTATGAGCTCCATCCTGGTCCAGGCCTTTGGAAACTTATGGCTCAATTACTATAGCAGCCTCTGTGCTGACTTTATATTTCATTCCTTTCATATACCAAATTTTTCTTTACCATGGCTTTACATTTTTTTTCCGTTTATTTATTTATTTTGAGAAAGAGACTACGTGAGCAGAGGAGGGCTAGAGAGAGAGGGAGAGAGAGAGAGCGTCCCAAGCAGGCTCCACACCATCAGTGCAGAGCCCAACACGGGGCTGGAACTCACGAAACCATGAGATCACGGCCTGAGCAGAAACCAAGAGTTAGACGCTTAACCAACTGAGTCACCCAGATGCCCCTTCACCATGGCTTTAATTATAACTTTTTTTTTTCTCAAGATTTTCACTGGCTCTTAATTACCATCCAGCCTTCACACATGGTCCGGTTTTGATAGCCTTCAGCAGTTTGCTTCCACCCTGTCCCCAAGCCAGGCTGATACCCTGGCTGGCCCAGGAGCACACTCTTCTTCCCTATGCCTTCCTCCTTTCTCTCTTCCTGCTCCTTTCCACTCTTCTCTGATCATCTAACTCTCTTGTCCTTTCAGAGCCACGTGTAGATCGATCTCCGCAAAACCCACCTCCACCTGCCCACTCTTCCCTGGTAAGTCTGTATTACCAGATTTAGGCACTTAACTCATGTTCTTTGGCCTTTTACATCCTACATTACCTAAGACTCAGAAGATAGCTGACAAGAGAAGTAATTATCAGTTGGTCACACAGTTTTGCCAAGGCTTGGCCCCGTAACTGAACCATATACTCTTCTCCGTGTTATCCTCTGAAAGTTCCCGAATAAGACTGTAGCCTCCTAGTCTAATACAGAGTTCTTTATACAGATAATACTCAGTAGATCTCCTTAAGTAACTACCTGAAATGACACCTTACTTTATTTCTGTACATCTTGACTCATAGGGAGGGAGCTCTCAGAGACGAATCAGTAGTTAGAGTCATTAAAGGGAGAGGGTGCAGTATTTGCAAGGAAGAGTCATTAGTTAAACAGCACTTGAAGCTGCTTCCTAAAAGGCATGATTGATTCTAATCGGACATATTCAAAATCAGGTGATGCAAATGAAGTTCTGGTCACTCCTCTGCCTTTACCTGCTTCTCCTCAGTGCAGGTGCCTTTTGGAAATGGGAAGCCTGGGATCCCAAGACCAACTTAATAAAGGGACTAAGGTCTCTACGAGGTATTGTCGTCATGTTTCCAGGGCATTGTGCCATAGGGCTGGAGATTGGAATAGAAACTGAGAAAGTCTAAGTGAAGGACAATCTTTCATTACCTTTAGTTTTCCACAGGATTTAATCCATTTCTAGAAGACAGCACTAATCAGCTTGATGTAATACGTAATTGCAAGATCAGATCCATAATTAAAAGACTCTGGGGCCTAAAAATCCCGACCCCAGTGAGAGAAATTTCAAGAGTGACCTCCGGCAGTCTTCTGAAATGTTGCATCTTGAACCATATAGCTGAACTCCAGATACCAAGATGTGTCTCTGGTTATGAGATGAATATGGAATGAATATGGAATGAATGGAATGAATATTCCATTTAAACGGCCAAGGTACCAATTCACTGCTGTCATAAAAAAAGTTAGTCACCTGTACCTCAGAGCCAGACATCCTTGTGAGTGCAAGAGTCTACACAGCCTTGGAGAGGAACTATCCTAGCCCAGCAGAGCCCTGTGCCAGAGCTGAAAGAGATTCAAGGGGAGGGCGCCCATCATTCCTGTTTTAAACAGATCAGAGGGGCATATAGAGATGCAGTAAAATTTAATGGGGTAAATGTCCTTGAACAAGATCCACTCTGTTTTAATAGCTCTCTGTATCCTACCATAATTGATTCATAACAAATCCTAGCCTTTTGTCGGAATAATTTTCAAAAGTAAACATATGACGTAGCACCTTTCAGGAGCTCAGTTATTTGGTGACAATACATATTCCCTGGTAGTCAAAATTGAGTCACAAAGTCTCTACTAGTCTAAATATGAGAACATTACCACTAGAAAACATCATTAGATTTTTCCCTGTGTACTTGCTTTTAATCTACACATAATTAAGATCCACTGTCCAGTTTTGAAGTTCACAGTAGTCTGGAAAGAGAAAATTACAAGGAAAGACGCAACATCTTGGGTAGAAACTCTAATAGCAAAAGAAGGGGGGGGGGGAAGGCACTACTCTAAAAAGGCTCTGTAACTTAAAAATGCAGTTGTGTGAAGCCATTTGGCACAAGGCCAAAGAATCAGACACTCTGACAAGTGTGGGGGCAGTGACAGATCCATCTAGCATGTTGTCACAACTAATATTCATGACGATGACCTTAAGTCCTATGGAAAAGCTAAAATAAGTTTGATATGTAGTCCTGTATTTGAGAAGGTGGGAAGAAGAGTGATGTAAATTTCCAAAAGGTAAGCCTAAAAAAAGGTTTGGGGTATAAAGGGTAAATAACAACCTTAAGAATTTCACTCTGAAGAATTAATCTCTTTCTTCATAGGTCTGATTTTTTTTTTTTTTTGAGAAAAAGAGACAGAGAGACAGAGAGACAGAGACAGAGAGAGGGGGAGAGAGAGAGAGAGAGAGAGAGAGAGAGAGAGAGAATCTTAAGCAGGATCCATGCCCAGAGTAAGCCCTACTCGGAGCCCTGATCTCATAACCTTGAGATCAGGACCTGAGCCAAAACCAAGAATAGGTCACTCAACTGACTGACCCACCCAGGTGCCCCATAAGTCTAATTTTTAACTGGAACTTATTTTTTATTGCAACAGACAAACCACCAATGCAGTAATAGTCACACTTTGGCCCCTTTCTGGCTCTGCCCAAGCAGGCACTACTGTCTGAATCGACTCTTCCCACCACGGTGTTGCCACTACTTTCTGTCCAGCCAGGCAAGCAAGTCGGCCGGAGGTCAGGATTCCCTCCCAGACTTCTTGGAGACCGTGCCATCCATGGTGCCTCCATGGTGGGGCCTCTGGAAATAGGGATCCCTGATGATGAAAGGGTCCTGACAGGTCACTGTTATCTTCCCCACCTAAAAAGACATGTTGAAGGAACGATTTAATTTGCTAGATTAAACGCTTTCTCGCATTTAAATTTTCCTGCATGTGATAACTTTTTGAGCTTCCTCTCCATCTGCTTTAACCATCTCTCCTTCTCTTCTTCAGCTCATCTCCCTATTTGTACACATCAGCTCAACGTCCCTAGATAGTCACTCAGACCTGGGTTCCCGTGGGCGGGGAACGGAGGCACGGGCCACAAGGGCATCACGTTCAGTTATTAACCAGGACCTTCCTTACTGAAACTTTTGGGAATTTGCTTTCTGTTTAGATTTTCTCATTGACATTTTCCTCTTGGATTTGACACGTTTTAATTTTTCTCCATTGCCTTCTTGTATCTTAAACGGGTTTTGCCGATGCCATTATTTTAGCCCAAATTCGGTTTCTATTTGGGTTTGCAGGATGGCTTCAGGAGCTCCTTCCCCTTGTTCCCTGAGTCTCTATTTCTTCTAGTAAGCAGGGCCCATTCCTTAGTCTGGAAGAAATCTGTTTGAGGCTTTTGTGGCCCATTCATTAGCTCTTTATTAGATCTATTTCTAACTGCAAACGATGATCTCCTGAACGTGACTATTTTTTTCCCCAGTGTCATTGACTAGTAACATGATTTTTAGGCTGGCCGCTCTTAGCTGGCTAAGGTCTTCAGTAAACTTTCCCTGAATTGCCAACATTTCCAGGAATTATTAACTTCCAAACTGCGACACCAATACAAATACCCCACAACTCATAGTTTGGCTACATTTTTATTATGTCACTGAAAGGAAAGTTAATGTCATAATGAATTTCCTCATATGAATGTCCCAGAGGCTGTAAGTGGCCCCACATGTTACAGGACAACAACTGGTTTTCTCAGTCAGATTTTCAGAGAAGTTGATCCCCTCACTTGTTAAGGCTGTCATTCATTCGTTCACTCATTCATTTCGACCAATATTTCTTTAACGAGTACCTGGGCTTCCAGCACTGTTCTAGGCCCTGGGAAGGTAGCAGTCAACAGAGAGTTCCCGCCCTCACAGAGTTTACGGTTTGCTGAAGCAGGACCATACAATCCGCAATGTTTTGGACACACACACGCACATATACACCGCAAGTCAAACTGCAAGTCAGATTGCAGTACGTTCAAAAATGAAGGGAAATTAAACACAGTGAGGGAATAGAGGAATGTTCAAATGTTGGGTTTGGAACTGCCGTGGAGAGCAACGAGAGCCGTGTGCATTCTTGGTGTCTAAGGAAATCCAAACACACTTGGCTTGGGCAGGATCTGCTTCTCTGACCCATCCCTTTGACCTGCCCATTTTTGCGTCTGTTCTGGTTGGGAATGAGAATTTTAACCAGGCTGTGAAGAGCATGAATCAAAATGCCCATTGGACACGCAGCCTTTTCACCTCCCCTCACAAAGTATATAACTCAGGAAAGAGGCCCATCCTTGCCGGCTTCTTTCCCCACTTATAAAGACAGACAAGCGCAGAGTTAGTTGTTGACAATATTCAGTGCTTGCTCTGATGTTCCCAGAATGGGAATCAGACTCTGAGCGTTTGAAATAAAGAAGAAATGGTTCCCTTTTCTTTTGAAGTGCCCCTGAGATTATATGGCGGTCACTGTTCAAAGTCGCTACTCCTCTTAGAAATGGAGGTCCGTTGGGGCGCCTGGGTGGCGCAGTCGGTTAAGCATCTGACTTCAGCCAGGTCACGATCTCGCGGTCCGGGAGTTCGAGCCCCGCGTCGGGCTCTGGGCTGATGGCTCAGAGCCTGGAGCCTGTTTCCGATTCTGTGTCTCCCTCTCTCTCTGCCCCTCCCCCGTTCATGCTCTGTCTCTCTCTGTCCCAAAAATAAATAAACGTTGAAAAAAAAAATTAAAAAAAAAAAAGAAATGGAGGTCCATTTAAACAACCCTACTTCCTACAGATCACTGTAACCTATCTTTTAACACAGGAGTAGATTGATTAGATTTCTTTGTTCACAGTTGGATATATGTTATTCTTTCTGCCAGTTCTCAGCACCTCATTCGTTTTGTGGGTTCTAAGGGCAAATCCTGTCAGTACCCAAGTGCTGGGATCCTTCTTGAAGACTTGATGTTTCCCCCCCCCCCCCCCATCCCTCTTTTCCTGTAAGACTTTTTCTGTTTACTGGCATTACAGGAACATTTCATAAAACATAACAAACCCAGAATGACGCAGCTACTGTGAGAACATGTCACACTGTGTATAGAACTATAATAAATTGTCCACTAATGCATTTATAAGGGTGCTTAAGAAATGGTATTTTAAAAGGTACTGCAAATACTCAAAGTGACCAGAAACTTTAAAAGTCATGCAAAATACATTAGGATAAAAAGAAGAAAAAATCCTGCAAATGTGATAGGAAGAATTATTTTCCTCTGAAGGGTATTCTTAAGAAACAGAAAATGTTGAGATTTAAAGAAACAATTAGTTTGAGCAACAGAAAAACATTTCTTAACAAAGAGATGGATAACTCTTAATTTTATATGTTTCAAAACTGGTCAAGAAGAGAGTACAAGGCAAAAATACTCAGAAATGCTTTTTGCCTTGGAAGAAAAATATATTCAATGGCATGCTAAGTTCCTCTTAACTAATTTCTGTAAAATTCTGGTAATGTGAAATGTTCCTTGTGTTTTCATTGATGAAATGCATTCTTCCTTTCTCAGGCTACTTCACTCTCTCCATTCTCTAGTCCTCAAATTGTGTGCCTTCGAGTTTCAGGGTCCACAAGATGGCTCTAAGATAGTTACTGTCTCTTTTATATATATATATATATATATATATATATATATATATATATATATATATATATAAATTTTGTTTTTACATTTATTTATTTTTGAGAGACAGAGTGAGACAGAGCGTGAGCGGGGGGAGGGGCAGAGAGAGAAGGAGACACAGAATCTGAAGCAGACTCCAGGCTCTGAGCAAGAGTTCAGCACAGAGCCTGACACGGGGCTCAAACCCACAAACCGTGAGATCATGACCCGAGACGAAGTCGGATGCTCAACCCGACGGAGCCACCCAGGTGCCCCATGATAAATAATGTCTTTAATACTCAAAAATAATCTTGGAAGGCCAACCCCTCTCACTTTTACAGATAAGACCATGTAGGTAAAGAGAGGTTAAGTGTCTTGCCTAAGGTCACAGAGTGGTTGACCCAGGATCTGACCCCATGTATATCTTCTGAGCTTCTTGTATGATCCTGAATTTAAAAACAAACCAGTTGTTTATGAGGAAGACTAAATAAAATAAGTTCCCTTACCCACAGTTTGGCCCTGGTATGAGCCAGTTTGGGGACTTCAGGGGACGAAGAAATAAAATACAGATGTTGTGATGTGGAGGATGTGCCAGCCACAGAGGTCCATCCTGCCAAGTTCTCTGTCCCCTTAAACTTGAATGCATCTTTTAGCTAGTATAAGGGCTTTGGGAAGGCTAAGAGTATAAAACAGAGCCAAGAATTGAAGACCCATAAAATATACGAAATCTGATTACTGACATACATTAGAAAGATCTAGAGACCATTCCTTCCTAGATATACTGATGATATCAACTTTAACTGGTTGTTATTCTAACAAGGAGCAAGTGAACTTCTGTTCAGTCTGCAACCTCTCCACACC
Source organism: Leopardus geoffroyi (assembly GCF_018350155.1). Lineage (NCBI taxonomy): Eukaryota > Metazoa > Chordata > Mammalia > Carnivora > Felidae > Leopardus > Leopardus geoffroyi. The sequence continues at coordinate 11,242,253 of NC_059326.1, read as the reverse complement.
ATTTTTGTCTTTGGTCTCCTAGAGACTGGATACCCGGGAGAGAGTGAAGGAGTTCAATAAAGAGAAAGTAGGCATCGAGTCACTGCCCTGTTTTCTTTTCTCTCTTCCTTTGACTTACAGTATTTTATCTTACAGAAATGACAGGAACACTTCAACGATTGCCTTTCTAAATGTCTGTCATCTGCTAAGATGCAATTACATGGACCTTCCCCAATTTTCAAAGTAGGTACTGTCATCAGAGCCTGAACAAATGTCTGCCAAGATCTGTGAGCAAGGGAAGATGAGGTTACATTGACATTTCAAGGTCCTTTCTCACCAAAAGGAGATCGAATAACCTTCTAGAGGCAGGATAATCCTGAATTTCAACTTCCTTCTTCTCAGCAAAACAGACAAACTGCTCTCATTCATGTGCCCTCCACTGACTGGCCTCTCTTCCCTCTCTCCTTTTCTTTTCTTCTCCATTTTCTTCCTCTTCTGGCTTATTTTGTGCAGTACAAATCTCATTAATTTGCAATGCATTAAGTCAAACTTTAGGATAAACTGGACAAGGCTTTGTGTTTTGTTTTTTTTTTTTTTTTTTTTTCAACGTTTATTTATTTTTGGGACAGAGAGAGACAGAGCATGAACGGGGGAGGGGCAGAGAGAGAGGGAGACACAGAATCGGAAACAGGCTCCAGGCTCTGAGCCATCAGCCCAGAGCCCGACGCGGGGCTCGAACTCCCGGACCGCGAGATCGTGACCTGGCTGAAGTCGGACGCTTAACCGACTGCGCCACCCAGGCGCCCCTGTATTTTGTTTTTAATGGTAATTTTCAAAAGGCTATGCTGATTTACAATGTGAAGCGGTGGTGATCAGAATCTCGGCATGTCAGATTTGCCTGGAAGGCTGCACCCCACCTGATTCAGCAGGTCTGGGATGGGGCTCAATAACCTGCATTTCTAACCAGTGACAACCAGTTCTAACTAATCCTAACTAGGCATAACCGGATTATGCCAATGCTGTTGGCCCTGGAGTATAGTTTGATGTCTCTGATATAAATAAATGGGAAAACAAAGAGAACCAATTAATCCAGTTAATAACATTGTTTTTCATTCCATTTGCCTACAGATATGCTTCATTAACTTTAACTAAGTTAATGCTCTGGAGGCAAAACATAGGAAGAACACCAAATGGGGAGTCAAAGGTCCTAGTATGGCTCCATATGAACTTGGGGGATGAACTTGTACCAACTGGGCTTCAGTTTCCTTATCTGTTATTTTTAAAGAATCCAGGCCAGGTTGTCCTTTCTAGCACCAGTATTCATTCTATGACTATATAAAATATATAGTCAAAATTAATAAAACATCACTTATTCAATACTTGCACAGTTCAAAGAATTAACACTTACCCATCAACAGATGAATGGATAAGGAAGATGTGGTATGGATGTATGTGTACATATACCTACGGTGCATGTTTCATGGCATTTGTGACAACATGGATGCACCTGGAGGGTATGATGTTAAGTGAAATAAGTCAGACTGAGAAAGACAAACACCATATGATTTCCCTCACATGTGGAATCTAAAAAAAGCAAGCAGAATCAAACCTATTAACACAGAGAACAAACTGATGGTTGACAGACGGGTACAGGGATGGTCAGAATGGGTAAAGGGGAGCAGGGGGTACAGTCTTCTGGTTATGGAGTGAATACGTCACAGGGATGAAAGGCACAGTATAGGGAATATAGTCAATGGTACTGTAATCGCTTGTATGGTGACAGATGGGAGCTACACTTGTGGTGAGCATAACACATAAGCTTGTTGAATCACTCTTGTACACCTGCAACTGATGTAACATTGTATGTCAGCTATACTCAAATTTTTTTTTAAAGATTAACATTTGCTTTCCCTTGAATTAATATGAATTAGTGAGATTCTATCATCTATCCTCTCTATGTGGGAAAGCTTTACGAATGATCCTAGCCTTTCCCCTTATTCTCTGGCTCCACTCCCTTTCCTGAGACTAGCAAGTGAGACTAGTCCTGACCACTAGCAACTTCCTCTATTATGGGTGGACACACAAGGAAGCCTGTCTTTATTCCTAGTTGTAAACCCAAGACTTGTGTCAACATTAAAAAAGAATTATGTACTGAGAGTCTTTCACAAAACCCTATACTAACTAGGAATTATCTCTTTTCTAGGCCATCGATTAGCCAGACATTATGGAATAGATGGCACTCGACCCAGGTCTTGAAGGATTCTGATAGGTAGAGATGAGAAAGGGGCAACCCAGGCACAGGGAATAGCATGGCAGGTGCACGCGTCTGCTAAGAATCTCTCCTCGTTCCTCCCTCCTCTCATCCTCCTACCACATATCCCTATCTTAGCACACATGTTCAAACTTTCTCTTCACTAAGTGACTGTAAAGTCCTCAAGATCAAGACTACATCTTGTCTTTATTCCATGTATTTAGCACAGTATCTGGCATACCTAATTAAACAACTGTGCTTGCTTAATCTTTGTTGAATGGAACCCATCTGATTCCGTAATACAGTCTTCGTGTGAATGAAATAATGGAGCAACTACATATATATGAAAAACTTAAACTCTCAAGTCCTATAAAAAAAAAAAATAGAGGTGTTTAGTTCTTATTATTAGAATTAAGGTTTTGAAGGGCAGGCCAATGTGAGTTTAGACTATATTTGGAGGACAACTGGGAGTTAGCGGATTTCTGGGAAGAATGCTGAGCTGATGTTATTGTGTAGGGTGGGCTCAAGAAGGGCCGTTTGAGGGACAACACAAATTAAAGACCATTGCAGCTACTCTGGGGAAAAAGAACAAAGATGGAATCTGAAACAGGATAGAAGACAGTGCATCTTACACAAGTGAACCTGAAATCCAGTCCTATCACTATTCCCCAGTAAAGAAAACATGCACCGTAGGTTTCCTGATGCGATGTTACAATAATTAAAGTGTTTAAGAAGCATTTTTAGAGTATCAACTCTAGAAGCCTTTTCAAAATTCCCTACCAGTGGCAAGATATTGGCTAGAGTTATGACACTCAACCACTGAAAATGATGTTGGCTGTGTACTCCTGAATGACAGAGGGGCTCTCAGGCTCCTACCACTGGAACAGAAATGATTTTGGCAGTGTGGCAGACAGGGAGCTGTAACTTGCCCTATGTCCATGTTCATCAAGTTTTCAAAACATTGTAACTAATGTCCATTTACCAAAAAAACAAACAAAACAAAACAAAAAACAAAACAAAAAACAAAACACCATGGGGCTATAGGAACAAGTTAAATGTCACCCTAAGGAAGCAAAGCAATAATTCAAAGGTAGGTACATTTTACAAGAAAACTGCACTAATTTCTACAAGTCAATGGAGGAGATAAAAATGGGTAGGATGATTAAAGACTTAGGAGACAGAACAACCAAATGTAATGTGTGGACCTTGTCTGAATCTTGATGAAAGCAAACCAACTGTTAAAAGACATTTTTGAAAATGACAATCAAAGCAACTTGAATGTGGACTAGAGATTAGGTTACATCAAAGAATGGCGGTCAGTTTGGGTACGTATGAAGTTAGCACTGTGGATAGGTAAGAACGTACCCATATTTTCTAGAATGTACATTGACTGCATGGCATTCACGGAAATGATACCTATATTTGATTTGAAATGCTTTAACAAAGAGAAAGGAGGTATAACTGAAGCAAATCTGACAAAGCCTTGTTAACTATTGAACGTAAGTGATGGCAATATGTTATATATCATACTATTCTTTCCCCTTTTGTGTTTGTTTGAAAAATTTCATAATCCAACTTTTTTTTTAAAAGATAAGCCTCATTTGTAAAAAGTTCCCTATATCTTATAATGGCAATAATGAAGGGATAATAGCATTCCTTCATTATTTCATTGAACTAAACTCAATTAAAAAATACACTGAAAAATCAAACAACACATTTATTCCAGGTTCGATCACATAGGTTTTAATGTTCACTCAGATTTCAGGCCCAACAACATCCTTCCACATTAACTAAATGTGTGGGATGGGTGGTGTGGGTCTCATGGGTGTTTACACTTACAATACACGGCCAGGATGAACGCAGGCAGGATGCCATTTACACAGGCATCCTTTATGATACCTATGTTACAATAATATAGTTTGAGCCTTTTCAGAAATATCTGGGTCTCAAAAGTGTCTGAGTGAGATCAGTTAATCAATTCACTAAATGGCAAAGTTCCGCTGATCCTTGATATGCATAAGTTACACTGCAAAATTCTGTGGGGTGGTGCAGAATTCAAAGATAAATTTAAAAAGACCACCTGAGAGACTCAAAGAATTCAGTGCTTTCAACTATAAGATGCCATGAGGCAGTGTCAGGTTGAAAAGCCAACCGATGAGTACATAAAGGTAGGAGAACATTCGTTAACTTATTTATTTCACTGGTTCATTTAATCAGTCATCAAGTATTTACTGGAGGCTCCGAGCACTGGGTCAGCTGCTGGGGGGAGCTGGTAATATGCAGGGAAGACAGGTATTATGTCCAGAAATATAATTACAAAAATGGGAAGTGCCGTGAAGATTGTTGAAAGAGAGGAGCAGGGGAGACGTATCCTTGACTGTGGGGTCAGGGCAGGACTCTCTGGGATGGTGGCCTTAAAGATGAGACCTAGAAATAACTGATGATAGATACAGTCAAAGAAGGCATCGAGGCTGAAGAGAATGGGGGCAATGGGATTGTAGGAATTCACGTAGGTGGGGGAAAAGGGCACTTGATGGTGTCTCACTTCCTTCTGGTTTTATTAGAGGCTGTTCTGGCCAGCCACTTGATGGCACCTCCCTCTAGCCCTTTACCCAGCTCTGCTCTCCTGCAGGGCACTGACCTCCTGATGATATATGATGACACATTATACACTTGTTTTCTACCTGTCTCCCCTACTCCACTTAAGTGCAACAAGGGCAAGGTATTTGTTCTATTCCTTTTGTAACCTCACCTTCTAGCTTAATACCCAGTACTCAATAAATATTTGTTGCGTTAAGGAGTAAGAAAGCATTAAGATATACAACGCCCTGAATACCCAGCTTAGAAACCCAACATTCAACCCGAGACTCACATTAAGTCTATTGAAAGAGCTATTTCTGCAACCAAGCAAGATGCTGACAAATAAAGCACCAATCTGCCCAGGAGTAGAATATAGTATCATGGATGACAGCCTGTCATTTCCGTAGAGAACTTGACTATTGGTGTACTGAGTATGCCTGGCTTATGGAATCTTTAGAGAGGGACGTCAAAGTACAGGTTGTGACCCACTACTCAATCATGAAACCTATTTCCTGGGTGCTAACCAGGATGATTTCAATGAAATAGAATAGAAAACTCTACAAGAGAAAATAGTGGGTGATGGCACCCTGCAGAGTGAGGTTAAGTAAGCACTATTTCACAAAACTTGTGTTTTCAGTCTCTGTCTGCGTCTACAGATATGTACGGTGTGTGTGTGTTCTGAGTCATAATAGAAAATGTGTTTGTTTGTTTGTTTGTTTGTTTGTTTGTTTTTCTGTGGGTCCTGGTCAAAAAGGCACTAGGTACAATATACGTTTTAATATGCAATCTATTGTAAAATATATACATATGCATACGTATACAATAATATGCATATACATATGTATGATATAGAGGTCACTCAATCATGAAACCTATTTCCTGGGTGCTAACCAGGATGATTTCAATGAAATAGAATAGAAAACTCTACAAGAGAAAATAGTGGGTGATGGCACCCTGCAGAGTGAGGTTAAGTAAGCACTATTTCACAAAACTTGTGTTTTCAGTCTCTGTCTGCGTCTACAGATATGTACGGTGTGTGTGTGTTCTGAGTCATAATAGAAAATGTGTTTGTTTGTTTGTTTGTTTGTTTTTCTGTGGGTCCTGGTCAAAAAGGCACTAGGTACAATATACGTTTTATTATGCAATCTATTGTAAAATATATACATATGCATACGTATACAATAATATGCATATACATATGTATGATATAGAGGTCATGTATACGCATTATATAATACATATGATTAACACAAGACACATTTCCAACATCTACAGTGAAGGAAGAACACCCAGGGCGGGATACACAGAAGCTCAGTCAGCAATTGTTAAAAAATTAACTGAATAGGTGAAATTCTTTGTAGTCTAGTTTTTTATTTTGTCAACAGCAAAACATTTATTAAATTCCTGCTTCATGTGCACTTATTTATTGAGATGCCGGCTCATTTAATAAAAAAAAAAAGATTCTAGGTTTCATTAGATTCTTAAATAGCTTACGGACATGTACAATGACTACGTAAAATTCTCTTGAAATGTGCCTACCAGAAGTTCATAATCTAAGACGGTGATAAATCTGTGAATTTGCAGAAATATTTGTTGGTAACGATCCCTTGTATAAGTTAAGTTATATTATTTATTGGAAGTAAGAAAGGCAGTGAGTGAAAAAGGACTTAAGATGGCTGCCAGATCATGGGAGTGGTCCATTCAGTGGAAACACAGTGAGAGTCAGTTACATTTACAAGACATCAAACAAAAACAATACTGAGTAGTTCACATGAGTCCTATTACGATATAACATTTTTCCAAATATATGAAACTCTAAGTTTTATCATTTAACTTGTATGCTTGTTATACATCAAAAAAAAAAAAAAAAATCTCTTGAGAGGGGAAAAAAAAAGTTCCCTAATACACAGTCAGCTTTTATAAACTACAAAGTAAGGAGTAAATTAATGACTATTAGAGACTTAATTCCTACAAACAGAATTGTATCATATGTAAATATCTAATAGTTTCACTAAAGATAGTGCAAAAGAATAATTAACAAGTAATTAAATCTCCCAAATCATTAATAAACAAAAGGTTTCTCCTTTATTAGAGCAATATGTTGTGTCCTTACTATCTACAAATTTACTTTTCCTACCTTCATTAAATCGAAAGTTAAACAGTCGATATCTAAGATGCATGTAATGAACCCTGTGTCATGGAATTTCCTCTCATTAATTTTTCTGAACTCTTGTACAATATTTCTTACAAGGTTATGCTAGAACTAACGTAACCAGGCTATTACTCTGATAAAGGAAAAGCACAGGCATGCAATTTGGACCCATTTAATGTTGGTTTACCCATCCTATCCTGTTTTTTAATTAATACACAATAAAAGAAAACATTTTATTTGTTTTCTTGTTGGAGAAGGCTAAGCCAAAAACAAAGGAAAAACTGCTTCAGGTTTATTTCAATGCTTTAAACAAAATAACTGAGTATTTACAACATTAATATTTAGAAGAAATCAAGCCTAAATCCTACCTCTGTTGTAACATAAAATGCAATGGTATTAACTATCTTCCAAATATTGAGCTATTTTTCAGATTGCAATTTTGCAGCACAGATAATCGTACCAAATCTTTTAGTGAAACTTCGGTGCACAGAAAAATTCCATTACATCACAGCTTGTTGTTCCATAGACTTATATACAAAAAATCACCTCTGAAATACTGCAATCCCAAACAGAAACTTAAAAAGCATTATTCCTGCCTCAGAACAGTGACATCATAAGTAAATCACCACATGCAGATGCAACTGCCTCCCCCCCCCCCGACTCCGCCCCATCCATTGAAACCTTTAGGAGAATCTTCCCTACATTCAGCACCTTAACTGAACAACGATCCACGCCATACATGCTAACAGCCTTTCATACCTACCAAGACCTTTTATGAAGCTGATCACACAGGATCGTCTCCAACAAGCTGTTGTAATCTCCATGAGCCTGAAAAGGAACCCAAACGAACAGTCTGGAACTGCTACACAGACTATGTTCCAAAGCAAAAAAACATAATGACGGACTCCATGGTCCTGTTGCTCGCTGGCACCATAAGCGTCTCAGCGGCAAGGTAGGGCTCTCTTATTTTTGGCCCAAGGTGTATTTTTAGTCAGGTGCTAAAGACCTACAGTAGAAGACAAACTAAAACAGGCCTTCCGTCCAGGGCAGACTCTTCATACCAATGGGACAATTTTTAGCTGCACAGTACGACAGTGACCTACAACTCACAGAGTGCGCGTATGTCTATATTTATCCACGAGAACATACTATGCTGACAGATTAGTAAAGCTGCTCAGGGCACTCCAGGAACATGAGCCCGACCCACATGGCTCGTCATAGTCATAAACAGTCCATGCCTACCGAACACACGCGTTACCCACAGATCTAACCCACCGGTGCTGTTGTGTTCCTGTGACTGAAGAAACGTAAGAGCAAAGATAACACGGGGTGGGTGATAAACCGTTGCTTTGGGAACTAGGAGCTCTTGGCCACAAGTACAAACAGCTTTAAACAGCTTAAATTCTTACAGACAAAACCAATAGCAGAGAATCCCTATTTGAAGCCAAGAGTCAGTGAGAAACCATACACCCTTAAGGAAAAATGAAACGCTGAACATCTGTTGATGCAACTAGTAAAGAAAAGTGATTGGGTTTAAATCTAGAGTCATATTATTTGAAAGCACAGCTTAAATCAGCTTGTTAAAAACTTAATTTATAAGACCAAGAAGAAGCCAATATTGGTGAACATTAGGTATTTCACCTCCAGAAGAAAACAGATTGAGACCAGTGAAGAGACCGAGAAGGAAAATGTAGTTACTTGAAAACAAAATAAAAGTGTAACTAATTGATCTTTCAATGGGCATGATTTCCGACAGAAGACTTTAATGAGGGTCAGGGAAAATCTATTTCTTCACTAACATAGCCGCAAAGAGCACGAAACCCAAGTCGTTTTCTATTCTTGATTTGCTCAGGGTCACTGAAGGTTTTCTTTAGCAATATAGATTGGAATTACAAAACAGCACGGTATGGGGAATTGATTGATGAACTGAAGCATTTCACAGGAAGGGGGAAAAAAAAGTCCAGATTACCCAGATGAACACTTCAGTGATTCAGGCAAGCTAAATGTGAGCAAAGATGCCCCACGGTACCACTGAGTCTTACATATTGAGGGTTTATAACCTTTTTTAAGGAGTGGACTAATGTGCACGTGTGGCATTCGGTTTATTTTTTACTAAAAAGGGGTCCAAACAATTATAATATGAGAGTGTGCCTATGGAGGTATCTGTGTTTTGAGTAACAAGGATTCTTTTTCAACTCTCTTCTTTCCACATCTAAATTGGAATCAAGACTTGACTGAAAATTTGCACTTTGTCAGCTTAGAATCTCTGGTGCTATTATTAGACCAGCCTTTCAAATGATGTGACTGTCATTCAATTAAAAGAACATGACTCAAAACAGCCTGATAGAAATATGAAAAGCAGTATTTGTCATTTTATTTTTCACTCTTTACAGATACCCTTTACCAAACAACATTTAAGGGAAGTGAAAAAAGCCAGACAAACAAAAAATGAAAAAAACCAAAAAGGCAGGAAAGAGAACATTAATGGGGTACTGAACTGGATGCAGGTACTCCACTGGGCACTTTTCACATAACATTTCATTTGGCCCTCACAGCAGCTTTATAAGGTAGGCATTAACACCTCTGGCTCAGTGTCCATGGAAAGGAATAAAAATAAGAATGTCCAAGGTCATTCAGAGGCAGCTTTGTCGGACTCCCAGGGTCACTGCGTTTATTAATTTTTATTCCAGTACTTTCCTTGACATGAATTGAAACTTCTAAGCAGTGGTTGCCTTAGTGTATTTGCCTTTGTATATATTGAAGAACAACCCTCAGATAATCCACTTTTTTTTTTTTTTTTACCCAGAAATTTCACCTATTCAAGACCCAGCTGAATTCCAGAGATTACAGTCTTATTCAGTGCTCTCCACAGTCTATTCATCCTTCTGTGGTAGCCAGGCACTTACTGGTTTGGGGGAGCATCCAAAGGGCATGAACCACATTGTTCTCATCTTTGGGTCCCTAGGGCCTAGTAAAACTTGAATTAATGAATAATCGAAGGTGTCTTTATAGTCAAAACAGATGGCACGAAGTCCTTCTATTAAAGCTCAGAGTCTTTGATACTGAGTTTCCACCTCACCCCATCCATCTCCACACAGAGCTTATGTCTCCTATGGTGGACACTATTCTAACACCCTAATTTCAATTTATGTTAGATTTCTGTTAGATTAAAAGCAACAAATCATGGATGGGTGAAGGCTCTTAAAGTCAAGCATGCTGACAGCTGAGTAAGTGACAGTTGTCAGCTGATGGCTGATAGTAATAGAAAAAGCAGAAGCAACAAAAAGCAGACATAAAACTTATGAAGGGTAAGAACCGACAGATAATTTAGTATCAAGAGTTGACCCTTAACATTTTAAGAACTCCAAAGGTAACCATATATTATAGAGTCTTTAATAATTCATACGTGTGCTGATGATCTAAATTATGATAGCACCCCATAGTCACAGATATAATATAGAAAATAAGGTAATTAATGGAAGGAATCCCATTCAAAATTATTGAGCTAAAATGTTTTGACACTTCAAGGGTTAAACTTCACGACTGGGAGAAGTTTGCTCAGAGCTCATTTGTTCTCTGATGATGCTAAATAAATGTCATGCATTTTAAACTACATTAATATAATCTAAATTTAATAAATAAACTGGATTACGGGCATGTTTAATTGATAGTTCCATAATAACCCTCAAATCTAAATTAAATTATTACTTTAACAGTTCATCTAATGTTCATAAAAATTTCCTTTCTGTTTCTGGGTGGCCTGGTGGCATGACCACAAATATTTTTAAGAGCGAGTGGTAGTCCAAACCCAATACATATACCTTTACAAGCTTAGAAGAGGCAGGGAAGCTCCTGGGTGTCTTTAGTTAACCTCACTGCTTCAGGAAAGATTGTTCTTGGGCTACTGGCTGACTGATAGCTACTTTATTAGCATGAAGGTTAGATCATATAACCATTCTCATTCAATGTAGCTTACCAGTCTATTCACCTTCCTTAAGGTCAATGTCAACCTATACTACTTGCTTATGGGAGGAAGCAATAAATATCCTTTAGACACCAACCAAGAAATTTTTTCCAGTTTGAAGAAAAAAGCCAGCATTTACAATCATATTTAACAACTACCTATATCATTCAAAACCCTAAAGTGATAAGAAACTTAAGTTGATGAGGATTCTTGTTTTTTTTTTAATCATTGGTCTTATAAATCCAATATTTCTCACTGAGGCTTTAGAACTAGTTTGTGATACAGTTAATGAAACATTTCACTAATAAAGTAGCTACACTTTATATGCATAACAACATATCTATTAGTTCTGGAAATTTCTGGACATTTAGTAAATACAAGTGCTAAAGTATGGTCATGAAATACGGCAGGAAATACAGTTAACAATAGATGCCAGTGTCACAAGGATGATATCTTTTCACTATTTTTCCGTGATATAACATAGTACAGAACATTTCCATTCATCTGCATTAATAAATCTTTCAGAGACAAAGAACCTCTGAGGCTGTCTTAAGGTAGGAATCAAGTAAAACATAGGAATTAAGTACAACATAAGCAAACCTCACCTTCAGCCTTGCCTCTTCCCTGTAGGAACCATAATAACACCGGAGAACCCCTAGAAGACAATGTGTCATTGTGCTTGGAAGCAGTGTCTATCAAAGAGGCTTCGAGTTGTAGGTAGCTTTTGCCAAGCATGTCGTTGCCTCAAGACATATGTGTCAAACAAACGGACCTGAAAATGTTTACCAGGAAGACCTCTAGGAAAATACTGGCTTGTCTTGGCACAGGCCGCCTCTGCAACCAAGCCACTGTTAAAAAGCAGTGATCCACCAATAGGCGTGCGATGCTTGTTGGGCACAGATGGTCTGAACCTACGTCGAGGCTCTCTTTAAGCCTCCAGGTATCACCCGTTCTCTTATAAATTACCGGTGGACTTAAACCCAGCCTTGGGGAGGAGAATCAGAAGGGATTCCATGTGAATGGGAAGTGAAAGGACTTACATGTTACATGTTCTTAAATACTCTAAATGCTTTTTCTCCAAAGAGTTTCTCCCATGACTTCCATTAGTCAGTTTACAAACATTCCCCTGTTCTATAATCATAATCCCTAACTGGATCTTTCCCCTGCCTACAATCTTTAAATTATACTATTTTGGACAACTATTGTGTTGATCTTGTTTCTTGAATTTAACTCATTTATTTGGGGCGGGAGGATGGGCCTGACAAAAGCCCCGAAATTATCCAAAGCTGGAGAGCTTTATAAAAGGTACAGATTCCAGGGCCTCATAAAGACCTATAGAGTCTCAGGTTCTGGTGAGGCTAGAGTCTGTCTTTTTTAAAGGCTCCATAAGTGATTCTGACGCGCAGCCAGGTTTGAAAGCTACTGATGGCCTCTGGGAACATATAATAATAAATGATAATTGAGGATCTTGTAACTGTCTCCCTAGACAGAGGAATGCAGAGGCAAGTTTAAAATAGTTACTGTCTGAACAGAGCTATCAAGCTGCTAACCTCAAACCGACAACTTCCAACATAATGAAGCATCAGGAAGTAAGCCTAAAAACCTTCGGGTTTGTTTATTCTGTTTTTATTTTGTTTCTTACCTTAAAACAGCCTCACAGGTTCCTTTTCTCTGCCCCAAATAGGTATCCATTCAAACTCCAAGTAGTTTATACATGGACTAACACAAGTTCTCGCTCCAGGTCTGACTTTTATTTGCACACAATTCAAGTAGGCTTATTTAATTTTTACACCCTCAGCAAATGGGATGCACTAAATCAAAAGGCAAGATGCAACAAATGATCACTGGATGGATGCAAGGTTTCTTAAAAGCACTTGCACAATTAATGACAAGGCCAACCAAGGCAGGGCAATGCCATGCACTTTAGAGTAAACCTCCTGGAGTCCATTAATAGTCCATAAAGACATTTCTGAATAGTGTCCCACACACACAAAAAAACGTGGGAGTGGCATGTGTGCTAAGGGACATGGTATCAACAAAGGGCGAAAACTTCTGAAGGATTTTCATATTTTCATCCCAAACATCTAAATACTTAATAAAATGAACCTGACTGTGGGAACTCAGTTCTGATAGACTCATTCACCGAAGGTCAGGCAAGCATAGCCAGAATGAGAGTAAATACTTGCACCGAAGACAGCATCCTTTGCACCAAAATTTCTGAATTTGAAGTTTCGACTTAAGGCATGAACCTTTCCTATAAAGTATATAAAGTCTAGTGACATGGTTAATGCCAGGAGCTCAGGAGATAAGCTCAGAGCCTTTTTGGCCACTCAGTAAGAAAGTGTATAGAATTCAACAGTGTCCGGCGGCTCCTCAAAAAGTTAAAAATAGAACCACCCTCTGATACAGCAATTGTACCACTAGGTATATACCGAAAAGATATAAACATACAGATTCGAAGGGGTACATGCACCCCAAAGTTTATAGCAGCATTATCAGCAATAGCCCAACTATGGAAAGAGCCCAAGTGTCCATTGACTGATGAACAGATAAATAAGACGTGGTGTGTGTGTGTGTGTGTGTGTGTGTATCTATATATCTCTCTCTCTATATATATACACACACACCATATACCATATTCCATTGTATATACAGCCATCAACAAAAATGAAATTTTGCCATGTGCAATGACGTGGATGGAGCTAGAGTGCATTATGCTAAGCAAAATAAGTCAATCAGAGAAAGACAAATACCATACGATTTCACTCACGTGTGGAATTTAACAAAACAGATGAACACATGGGAAGGCGGAGAAAAGAGAGAGGGTAACAAACAATAAGAGACTCTTAATGATAGAGAACCAACAGGGTGGATGGAGGGAGGTGTGGGAGGGATGGGCTAAATGGGTGATGGGCATTAAGGAGGGCACTTGCTGGGAGGAGCACTGGGTGTTACAGGTAAGTGATGAATCACTGAATTTCAGTCTTGAAACCAATACTGCAGTAGGTTAACTAACTAGAATTTAAATTAAATAAAAAGTATCTTTCAGCTCAAAAAAAAAAAAAAAACCCAAAAGACTAACAGTGTCTAAGAACAGGCTACACTTAATGTTAGGGACCCATGTAGCTAAATATCCCATGTCCGTTTCCATTCAATGAATCATCTATACTGGTTTTATTTAGAGGCAAAGAAAAATTTCTAGAAGAGAAATTTACACATAGCAATGTATGTAGTAAGAGTACCACTCTTCTGGAGGCTATAATTGTTTTTCTGCCAAGTTAAATTTTGCCTTTACAAGTGCAGCGAAGGAGTGGGGAGAAGGCACGAAGCTTTTTACTACTAAGGAATCCTCGTCCCCCACCGCTTTCGTCTTCATAACCTTGCTCTGCCGAAGGAGTCTTTTAGGTAACTCAGTCTGCAACACGTTCTCCTTGTATTTGGGGTTATTAATATTTCTAAGAACCCAAAAATACGGCCCAACAAAGGGTCCTCCTTCAGGGAAGACATTGTGTCCAAGGCAGTGCATCAGGAACACACCCACACCTAAAGGAAGCAAAATACAGATTCCATGGCAGCATGGATCCATACGTCCACGTGTAAGGGCTGTTTCTGCCACACAACTAGCCGCGAGACCTTGGGTAAGTCACGCAGCCCGAGGCCCAGATATTCATATGATGAATTCAGACTTATACTATGGAAAACCAACAATTCTTCTGCAGCATTTTAGAACTAAACATCCTTGAGGCTAATCTAGAGAGTTTCATTCAAAGGAGATCTCATAAATCTAGCAGGCAGAATGAGAAGCTGGGTGTCAGATGTCAGCGCTAAGCACAGTCAGTATAAGGCAACTCCCAAAATGAGTACAAGTTTGGAAGGTCTTTATTTTGATATTATGAAATAATGAAATGCTTAAAAGACCAAGATCTTACTGAAAAACAATTCAGGACAGTTTTACCTGTGCTGTTTCATACTAACCACATAGAGCAATAAAGCACTTGAAGTGTGGCCAGAGCATATGAGTTACTGAATTTTAATTTGTTTAAATTGAAATGTAAAACGTGAGGCTTGATTCAGTTATTGAAAAAAATTTAGGTATGTTTGTAAGAACTGCATATGGGAGACTGTATTTAAGCATAAGTTTTATGAAATCGAAATAAATATTTTGACCAATTTGATGTCCAAACTCAGATGTGCTGGTCGTGTAAAATACTTATTAATAATCTTATGCTGATTACATATTGGGATGATATTTTTGATATATTGATTTAGGCAAAATATTTATCAAAATTAATTTCAGATGTTTTAAGGCTTGGTTTAATGTGGCCATTAAAAAACTTAAAATTGCATGTGTCTGGCATTATGTTTCTATTATACATGCTGTTCTCAAGACCAATTATTGCTTTATAAGACAGATATATGGGAAACCATTTTTGTCAATGACCATGGGAAGCCATTAAGAAAAGCCACAGTGTTGCATATTCATGAGTTAGTAAATGCCAGGAGTCAGATATATTCACAAATAAATGGTAAAAATATTGATTTATTGATTTAATAAGCCAACATGTATTAATCACTTTAAAAAGTATCAGGTTGGGAGGGACTGAGAGGTGATTACCTTTATCCCCACTTGACAGCTGAGAAAATTAACTTGTCTAAGATCGCACACCCAATAAATGCTAGAGCAAAGGACTCAAATACAGCTTTTCTGGCCCAGAATCTTGTGCTCTTTCTACTATACCAGATTGCTTCCTAGAAGTTGAGAAGCAAAAACACCATAAAGGATCTCTCTGATATTAAATGCTTCCACATGGCGCCCGAATCCATATAAAACCAAAATATAAAACTGGGGAACAGATTTTTAAACATCTTAATAATCCTTTAGCACAATTACCATCCACATTACAATTAATCCCACACCGATTTGTAATAGCTCCTGTATTGCCATCATCATTCTTACTAAATATCTCACGGATTTCCACCTTGCCTGCCTCCTTGGGGTAAATACCTCACACTTCTTTGCAATTCACCCAGGCTTCTACTGCATTGTTTTTCATACGGTGGGTTCTTAATGATTTAATTTTTAATTATTTTTAAAAAGTTTTTAAAGTGTATTTATTTATTCTGAGGGGTGGGGAACTGGGAGGGAGAGGGAGAGGGGGAGAGAGGGAGAGAGGAAGAGAGAGAGAGAGAACGCATCCCAAGCAGGTTCTGCACTGTTAGTAAAGCCCGAAGTGGGGCTCAATCCCATGAACCGTGAGATCATGACCTGAGCTGAAATCAAGAGCTGGACGCTTAACTGACTGAGCCACCCAGGTAGCTCAAATCTTTAATTTTTTAAAACCACATCTCTGTGGGAAGGAAACCTGGTGATACTGTAGAAAAGACTGTGCCTTCCTAATACAGACTCCCATTAGCCAAACAAGCGCACCGCTATTTTGATTTATAGAATCATTCCATCATGTGCATGTAGTTTAGTGTCTTGGAGTCAATATCCTCCTGAAAATTCAGCAGGAATTCAAGTGCTGGGGAAAATGGGCTCAACATTTAAATAGAAAGCGAAACTGGCAAGTGTGCGTATGAGTTTTTAGTGAGCTGCTTTTTTATTCCAACAGGCAGTTCTGGAATCCCTTTCCATCTGCTCTGGCCAGCCATCAAGTCCTCTTTTCCTTTGCTTCTTCCACTTTGAACTACACACTCTTTTACTTGACATTCCTTTTCTTCCCAATCCTACTGACCCATCTTCTCTTTCAAAGACCTTTTAAAAATTCCACCTGCGCCGCAAAACCTCCCTTAACCAAATAAGAGGGAAACAGTTACTTTCCTCACCCAATTGCATGCCGGGATGCAGTAATTTTAAGCTCCCAAATTGGAAGGGAATGGAAATATTTAAATACGTAACTATATGAATGGAGTTTTATTACTGCATAACCTCTTGGCTTGAATTATTATCTCTGTTCTCGACTATATTCAAGTAGGTTCTTCTACTTTGAATAATCTTCATTATTAAGGAGGCTTTGTGGAATTTGTTGACATGCTGACCTGTCTTCCCGAAATACTGTGTGGTGAATATATAATTATAAATTAGTTTTAAGTTCATTATTTTGCAATATGCAGAAAATTGAGAGTACACACGACAGTATAGGTTTTTTTTAAATTTTTACGTATTTTGATAGAGAGAGAGAGGGAATGTGTGTGTAAGCATGAGTGGGGGAGGGGCAGAGAGAGAGAGAGAGCGAGAATCCCAAGCAGGCTCCATGCTGTCAGCACAGAGCCCAATGCGGGGCTCCATCTCATGAAACATGAGGTCATGACCTGAGACGAGATCAAGAGTCAGATGCTTAACTCACTGAGCCACCCAGGCGCCCCCAGTATAGGCTTTTTTTAATCGAGTTAGGTGCATGTCTGCATTACTTTCTTAAGTGATGACATATCACATGCCATTATTTACTGTTACCAGAGCACTCTACGGCACTCTGAAATAGTTACTGTCATGCCCTGGCAGCCCATAAAAGTTACTGCAACTTCCAGAAGTTTCATCATATAAGGGCAGGGAAGGAGGCGTTGGGACAATCTGATTCAACTAGCTTAATGGGATGGAGTTTGAGTTGGCATAAAAACACAGAAAACTATGTCATCATCAACTTGCCTACGACTGGGAGAAACCTCCTCCTAGAAGGATTTATACAAGTATACATGGCCTCAGAAGACACACTACTCTCCCTAGAGAGTCAAAGAAAGTCAATTGATAATTCTTGTCTACTATGGCAGGAGCAAACCATGTATGGCTATGAATACAATCAAAAGCAGCCAACAGAGATCAAGTACAAGCACAAGTACAATGCAAGATCAAGTACAATGCAGTACAAGCTGCATTAGAAAACTTAGATGAACTGACACTCCAACACCACTCCCCCCCCCCCCCCCAGTATTCCGGTGGGCCCTGTGGCATTCCTTATATGCTGATTTGTACATTCAAGTGATTCAAGGTCATTTGGCCATCTAAATGGTATAGTTTATTGAAAAAACAAAACAAAACCAAGCCTGTCAATCTGTAACCTGGGAATAACCATGAAATTCAACAGAGGCTCTGCAAAGTAGCTGTGCAACACCTCTGTGTTACCTTGGCGCCGTAAATCACATGAGTATTGTCAAGAGATAACGCGACCGTCCCCTTTTGTCCTCAACACAAATATTCTATTTAAAGAGCACAGTTCCTATTCAACACATAATTTCAAAACACTGTTCCTCAGGTAATTGCTTCTGTATCTTTCTCTTTGAGCAGCTTGCATGAGCTACATAATCATACGTGTTTTTATCGTACGTTAAAATAAAGCACAGACTGGATCTAGTGTAGAAACTAAATCCTGGCAATTCTACCTCCAACAAAGAATTTGAAACTTCTCCCTCCTCGCCAACACATCTGTTACCACCTTAATTTGAGTCCTTGTCATCTCTTTGTTGGGTTATCCCTGCAGTGACTCTCCCCACCTCCATTTTTAGCTAGGACTCCAAGAGTGAGCTGGGATCCAGGTGCCTGGGTGGCTCAGTGGGTTAAGTGTCAGACTCCTGGTTTCAGCTCAGTTCATGATCTCACGGTTTCGGGAGTTCGAGCCCTGCATCAGACTCCGCACTGGCAGCGGGGACCTGTTTGAGATTCTCTCTCCCTCCATTTTTCTGTCCCTCCCCTACTCACACTGTCTCT
Source organism: Leopardus geoffroyi (assembly GCF_018350155.1). Classification (NCBI taxonomy): domain Eukaryota; kingdom Metazoa; phylum Chordata; class Mammalia; order Carnivora; family Felidae; genus Leopardus; species Leopardus geoffroyi. Next base: position 11,223,625 of record NC_059326.1, on the reverse strand, counting down.
GTCTCTCTCAAAATAAACAAATAAACTTAAAAAAAAAAAACTTAAAAAAGAAAAGAGTGAGCTGGGAACTGACCATGTTGCTCCCTTAAAAACCAGTGGAGGCTGCCCAGTGCTTTCAGGATGAAGCCCAGACTCTTCAGCAGGTCCTTCAACATTCATCATGATCTGACCCAACTTGTGTACCCCCTGTCCTTCTGACAGGGACCCTGGAATCCAGCTGTCAGCCTGAACTGGTCACTTCCACACCTCCCTGCATTCACTCATGCACTTCCCTCTGCCCCTTCCCCTCCTCTCTGTAGCATTCTTTCAAGTTCAAATGTCACAGCCTCTTGGAACTAGTCCTAGAATCCTGCCTCCCTCTTAAAATGATGAATCACTTTCTCTTCCTGAGGATTCTGTCTGTCAGTCTCCCTAAGTCCAGGCACAATGGCTGGCACAGGTAGAATGTGTATTTGGATCAATACTTGTGTTTTCTCTGCAACTTGCTTATATCTCCCCTTTCATCCAAGTAGGCGGTCTTTGACCAGAAAGCCCATGGAAGAGCGTGGCCTGCTGAACCACAGTGCACTCTCTCTGTGATGGTGCCCTACACGAGTAGGCATTCAATGATTTACAAGAAAGAAGGGGAGGTTGCTAATTCACTCTCAGGGGCTTCCTAGAACTTATTCAACCATGTTCAATTTGGGCTGATGCTTTGAGTACATCCACCTCAATTGTCATGAGAAAGTCTTCGGGTTCAGTAAGGCAATCCATTTCTCCAGATAAATATGAAACAGCAGCAGCTCTCACATGGGAAAAGACGTTGGTCAGTAAAAATTACATTAACTGAGTAGATTTCACCAATAATGGTTGCCCTCTCATTGGAAAAAGTGGCTAGAAGGCTTAAAAGTAACGTTAAATTAAATCCATATAACTTAAATGGCATTTAGCCAAATATAAGTTAATGTTTCTACAGAGAGCAATCTTTGACAGGGTTAACAGATTAAAAAAAAACAAAAAGGGGGATTTGCAAAATGGGTGAAGAGGGATGGGAGTTACAGGTTCCCAGTTGTGGCATGAATAAGTCAAGGGGATGAAAGGCACAATATAGGGAATAGAGCCAGGGGTACTGTAATAATGTTGTATGGTGACAGATGGGAGCTACACAGTGGAGAGCACAGCATGATGTACAGAGTTCTTGAGTCACTATGTTCTATACATGAAACTAACGTGACACTGTGTGTCAACTACACTTCAATAAAAATTCTTTTAAAAATAAGACAGGGATGCCTGGGTAGATTAGTTGGATGAGTGTCTGACTCTTGATTTTGGCTCAAGTCATGATCTCAGGGTCATGGGATGGAGCCCCGCATCGGGCTCTGCCTTGAGCACGGAGTCTGCTTAAGATGCACACACACTCTCTCTTTCTCTTTCTCTGTCTCCCTCTCTCTGTCTCCCTCTCCCCCTTCCTCCCTCTCTCCCCTTCCTCTCTTTCGCTCTCTCCCTCCTCCCTCCCTCTGCTCCTCTCCCTGCTCTCTCTCTCTCTCTCTCTCTCTCTCTCTCTAATTAAAAAAAAGATAAAAACAAAGGCAATCTATCACAGAAATATTTTCTCTTCTTGGCTGATCACTACCTAAATAAAAAATTATTTTACTCTTTTTAACTTCATTTTGAATTTCATGGACACATCTACCCAGAGTTCTGTGAACACAGTGGTACAACTGAACTTGTTGAATTTACTCCAAGAAAATAGGTAAGGGTCACACAAGGAGAGGGACTTAAGTTACTGTTTGAAATAAAAGACTCCAAAATACAAAACTCTTGGTATTGCTTGCTAGGGACTGGTCTACTGATGGGATAAACGCCAGCCAAGTTGTCTCTAAACCTCCCACACCAATTCGGGTCCTTTTATGCAGTCCATCAACACTTAACAATTTATTAACAATGGCCAATGTGGTCTGAAATGTGCTGGGGAATATGACAATGACAAGACGATTGATTTTTAGTCCGGGGGGTGGGGGACCTAGACAGGCAAAGCACAGTTACACCACGTTACTGTTGCAACAATGGAAGAGTGTAGAAAGCATAGGGGAAGTGGGGCAGTGAGAGAAAACTTTGCCCCAAAGGGGACCCTTGAACTCATCATACTTGGGAGAGGAGTTTGGCTCAGGTACAAAAACCACATGCTTAAGGTTTAATGCACGTGACACAGAAAATGTTGTAATCGTAGCATATACCAACACCCTGCTACGTTATCACTCTACGCAACTCTGAATTTGAAAGAAAGGTGTTTTGCCTTGGATAGCTTCAGATGGTTTATTTTCTGAAGTTCTAGATACATACCTCTTTACCAAAACTATACAAAGTGGTAAAGACCAGATTGCCATGCCAAGAAGATGTCACAGAGAACCACAGGGCTCTTCATTCAGTTCCTGGTCATCCTGCCTTGGCAATGAGCAAACAAGATAAAAGCATTAACTCATAGAGGAATTTAGACAAGCATGAAATAGGTAAGTTAATAATAATAATGGCTACCATTTACTGAGAAACTGCAGTAGGGAAGCTGTATACTAAACACTTCAGAAACATACACTTATTTGTTATAGCTCTATGGATTGATAGATGTATTTATAAAGACATTTATAACAGATCATGCCTTTTTAGGGGATGAGTTTAAGTAACTTACTCAAGGTCGCATGGCAAGTAAGTGACCGAGGCGAAGCGTATGTTCACAAATTCCCAAATCATATGCAAAAAGGAAATAAAACAAGCTTAAAAAAAAATCTTTCCGGGGCGCCTGGGTGGCGCAGTCGGTTAAGCGTCCGACTTCAGCCAGGTCACGATCTCGCGGCCCGTGAGTTCGAGCCCCGCGTCAGGCTCTGGGCTGATGGCTCAGAGCCTGGAGCCTGTTTCCGATTCTGTGTCTCCCTCTCTCTCTGCCCCTCCCCCGTTCATGCTCTGTCTCTCTCTGTCCCAAAAATAAATAAACGTTGAAAAAAAAAAATTAAAAAAAAAAATCTTTCCATATTTGATATCATAATCAAAATTAGTGAATCCAGCGGTCAAAGAGGCAGAAGAATAAAGAGAAGACAGAACGTAAATCACAGGCCCTCCATCTCCAAGTAGAGAAGGGTTCCCATGTCAGAACCCCTGCTTTGTGGCGCTTTCCAGTGTGGGTATTTAACCTCTCCTCACACCAGGACACAATGAAGAACTCGGTTTGCATAATGGGCCTTTCTTCTTTGTGCCACGTGACCAGTGTTGCATCATTTCCCTCTGCTGCACGGCTCAGTGAAGAGTGTGATTCACTTCTCTGTTGAGCAAGGAAAAAAAAAAAAAAAGCAAATAACCCAAGTGGGATGATTCTCCTGGCTGACTCTTCCAGGCTTGGTTAACTTTCCAACCATTTCTTGGTCAAAGTGGAGGAGGCAGAAACTTGCACTCAAGCGCTGAGCTCATGTGACTCTGCCAGCTCCAGCACCATGGGGCTCGGATAGGTCTTTGACATTACGTTCATGCTGTCCATAAAAAAACCTTCTAACCTTCTCTCCCTTGTGTAGGTCGATAGCAGAAACTTCATGAAAACACTGAGCCGGATAAATCAGCTGAGTAGTCACCTTTCAATAGGAAGCACAGCCCAATAAGATGCAGACTGAAATGGGGAGAGATGTCCTAGGGGAGTATCAACAATTTACGTCTATTCTTCTCCCAGAGCCCAAAGAACATTTTCATCCTCCTGGCCCAAGAAGTGACAGTCTCTTAGTCACTCCCTAAAACAAGGGCCTTGTCTGGCAGAACAATATGATATTTAATGAGCTCACTGCACCAGTTTAATAGCTGTTATTTTGTGTATGAGGGACACTTGAGAATTGATGAGTGGGTCTTCGGTCGCTGGAGTGTGTCCACTTCATGGCTAGTTAGAGCCTCTGCCTGAGCTCCCTTTACCAGATAATTATACCTAACTTTTGGTTTTTTCCTTAACTGTAGGCAGCCTTTCCTTCATTTCTGCATCATGCCTCTCAAATCCAGGTTTCTTCAATCTCACCAGCATAAAAAATCAACAGAGTAATACACTCTAGCATGACAACAATACTCTCATCCCACTCCCGGCCCGTGACCGTGATTACAGACTGTGGGTCAGGGATCAAGTCCGTTTTTGCATTCCAAAGAACTCTTAAGCCTACCAAAACAACAAGTTTGGATACATATGGCCTATGAAATGAATTCAGATGAACTGTCCGTTCATAATGACATTTTAACTCTCCAATGTGTTTGCAACTATGAACATCAAAAGCGTTTGTCGCGCGATCCCTACGTATGGATACCTCACACTCAGTGCCAACACACCATTACAAAAGAAAGGTGAGATCAGTGCTCAAAGCTGTGGCAAGGACAAGACTGTCCCAGAAAAGTGGTGGCAGCACAGAGGTGGGCCTGGAGGAGCTGTGGATTCTCCAGATGGGATGCTCCTTGCGATGAAGCCCTGGAACCAGGCCTTGGCAGAGGTGATGGTGACAGAGATCCAGATGGGGGAGAAGTCACTTGGGAAAGGAGGCATGACAAGTTTTAGTGATAAAGAAGGGCTGAAGAAGACTCCAGTTTCTTGCCTGGGACTGACCGATAATGAAATTCAGCATTTATGATGAGGAAGCTGGGCAGAATAAATGACCTGGAGGAGAGCGATAAAGCCACAGCTTTACCAGGCTGGGAAGAAGAGATTCAGCTTTGGAGAGAACTATAAGCAATATGGGAAAATAGTAGGGAAGATCTGGCCTTAGGGGTCAATGAGTAATATTTACGTAAAAACAATAGTCACTCTTACTCATATGCACAACTCGCCTTTCAGGAGGTTGGTTACCGATCATATTTTGTTGTAATTATAGATTTATGTAGGTCTCTTTCACTAGACAATCTTCTCCTTAAGAGCAGGACCCTGGTTCGTGTTCAGCTACAAGTCATTTCAGGGTATCCGAATTCAAAATTTTTTTCTGCTGTCTACACAAATTGTGTCCAAAGGCTGGAAGCAGAAGGTCAACGAGAGTGGCAAAAGATGCATTTCTCCTATTTTCAGGAAGAAAAATACATTCCAGAAATTCCCCCAGCAACTTGAATCCCCAGTTGCAAGCTTGTGCTGAAGGCTGAGAATAAGTGAGCACCTGCCTCTTTCAGACATCCTGGGGTAAATGAACACTGGAGGGAGTCGGGAATGGCTCCTGCTGGGCAGCCAATAGGAAGAGAGGCCCTGGGGAGGGGGGGGGGCACCTGGGTAACTGTCAGTGAAGCATCTGACTCTCGACTTCGGCTCAGGTCATGATCTCACAGTTTGTGCATTCGAGCCCCACGTTGGACTCTGCGCTGACAGTGCAAAGCCTGCTTGAGATTCTCTCTCTCTCTCAAAATAAATAAATAAACATAAAAATAATAGAAGCTTTGGAGCCAGAAGTAAATATGAATTTAGTTGCCAGCACTTATTGATACACCTTTCCTAGGGAAGTCTCTTATTTATTTTTTAGTTTTTCACCTGTACTGTGGTATTTGCCTCAATAGGATCTGATGAAGATTAAATGAGATAGTGCTTAGAACAGTGGCTGAAACTTAGCAGTCCTTCATAAATGCTAGTTATTCTTCTTAGACCATTCCAAGACCTAGCTGGAGGATGCTGCAGATAGGTAAAGTGAGTCAATAAAACCCTTTCAGATTAACAGCTAAATCTGAACAATAAGACTGAAACCTAAACCTCTCTGGAAAATACTGATATTTCTGCATAAACGGAAATATCTGAAAACAGGAAAACATTTTGGTCATTTTTTGGTGACGACAAAGTGTTTCATCCACTGCTGTTGGATGGCATTCAGATGAATTAATACTGTATTTGTTCATTTTAATCTAATGACAGATTTCAATAATAACATTTTTTCTTTTTCATCTGAGATCTGGGTACAATCTTGAAGGGCTCAAGTTTCTGATTTAGTGATATTCTTGCTTATAATTCGCTTTAAGAAAGCCAAAAAACAGGGGTCCCTGGGTGGCTCAGTCAGTTAAGCAACCCACTTTGGCTCAGGTTATAACCTCATGGTTTGTGAGTTTGAGCTCCACGTCAGGCTCCGCACTAACAGTGTGGAGCCGGCTTGGGATCCTCTCTTGCCCTCTCTATTTGCCCCTCCCCCACGGTCTCTCTTTCTTTTTCTCTCAAAACAAACAAACAAACAAACAAACAAAAACTCATGGACATTCTTATGAGCATAAGAAAAACATCAAGAAATGCTCTTTTTTCTGACATCAGAGGCAGACAGATACAGAATTTTTATTTGGGAACTCTCAGAACACTTTGCCACTGCTTTATGACAAATATCACTGTAATAACTTAGCAGGGAATACATGTCAATATCCTTCTGCTCCTATCCGAGTTTCATCAATTTCTCTTCATCAATTTCTTTATCTTGCAAAGGATGATGAAAGGTAGCATCGTTTAGCATTTACCCTAGATGCTAGGTCTGATTCCTGGCTCTGTCACTTACAAATAGTTAAGTGTAAAAGAGGGTCATGGTGAAGATAAGAGGAAATGATGCATGTGAATTATTTAATATAGCACTTGATACTTCATAAGGGCTTATAACTATTAGCTATTATTCTGTGCTTAATGCAATGTTATGTAACAAAAAGGGGGGAGTTTTATTAATAGTCATCTACCAGTGTATGCTATCTACTTTACAGCAGTTTCTATTGTTGTCGATGCTTCTGCCTTGGTAACAATTTCTATTTTGCTCAAGTAGCAGGTAGCAGTCTGTTCTCTTATAGAAAGTAGACCCACACCAGTCCCAGGGCATGTATCTTGTTTTGTCTAAGCCAGTGCGGTAATTTCATTCAACTTTGCCAGGATTGATGTATCACCCCATTCCAATCAGGAATGCAAGAGGAAGTTTGCTGGAGTCTTTGGCAAACTTATCTCCTTCTTGCCGGAAGAAAGACCTAACCTAAACTCCTTCCTTCCCTGGCTTTTTTCTTTTTAATTTTTTTTTTAACATTTATTTATTATTGAGAGACAGGGAGACACAGAGCATGAGCAAGAGAGGGGCAAAGAGAGGGGTAGACACAGAATCAGCAGGCTCCAGGCTCTGAGCTGTCAGCACAGTGCCTGACGCGGGGCTCGAACTCGCAAACCGCGAGATCATGACCTGAGCCGAAGTCGGATGCTCAACTGACTGAGCCACCCAGGCACCCCCCTCCCTGACTCATAAGCAAAGCAAAGCAAAGCAAAGCAAAGCAAAGCAAAGCAAAGCAAAGCAAAGCAAAGCAAAGCAAAGCAAAGCAAAGCAAAGATATCTGGAACTGAGGTGGCCATCTGTGATCATGCAGGGACAAGCCTAAAGACTGGATGGTCTGAGTCCTTGAGCTTTTAAGTCCCCCCGGAACCACCCATCTCCTGGCTGTGGGTTAGGTAAGCTAATTAAAAGTCTATTCTTTTAGCCCTTATGAAGTTATTCTAGTATTTATGGCAAACGCATCCTAAAATGATACATATTTCAAATTACTAGATGCCAAGAAAAAGTTCTATATATTCACTATACCATTATACCTGTGAACAGCAGGCATGTTAGTGTATCGTGATTAGTGACAAGAGAGATTTAGGATTTTGAATGAAAGTCACTGATCAGAATCCTATACTCAATCATTTCCAATTTATGTTTCTTTTTTAAAGTAGAGCAGTTGACTAATTTCAAAGATAATAATCCGACTTTCAACTCCTTTGCTCTTCTAGGAAAAGGACAGTAAGCATCCAAGTGGCAAACAAAATGGTTGGTAAGGGAAAGGAAAGAAGCCAAGTTAAGACATTTTTGGATATTTAAGATGTGGTATAATCTTCATTCTCATTCATAATTTTGACCTTTCTTAAAATTCAATTACTTAACATTGTTAAATTTTTTTTTTTCAGCCGAAAATTTGGCCAGGCTTTCAAACACCTTCAAAACTCATATCTCAATTAGCATAAACTAGGATTAGCTTTCCCATAATGATAAGGACTGGGGGGTTGTTAGTAAATGGAAGCAAAAGTCAGCAGGCAATACTAAAACTTCTCTCACTTTCCTATTTTCCTGCATTTGTATGCAGTCAAATAAGATAGAGGACAGGTGGTCTCTGTACTCTCAGCCTGGAAGACAAGATGAGAACAGGACTCACGGCCCCCATCAACCATGAGGAAAGTGAAACAGAACACCCAGTGTGGCCCAACACAGGACTTGGCTTCTCTCGAAACTCCCTTAGGAAGCTAAAATACTCATTACAAAAGTAGAAGATTGGGGCGCCTGGGTGGCTCTGTCGGTTAGCGGCCGACTTCGGCTCAGGTCATGATCTTGTGGTTCGTGGGTTCGAGCCCCGCGTCAGGCTCTGTGCTGACAGCTCAGAGCCCGGAGCCTGCTTCGGATTCTGTGTCTCCCTCTCTCTCTTGCCCTCCCCTGCTCGCACTCTGCCCCTCTCTCTCTCTCAAAAATAAACGTTAAAAAAATTAAAAAAAAAAAAGAAAAGTAGACGACTAATTTGGGGATGCTGAAATAGTACAAATGATACTATTGCATAGACTATGTTGTCATTCAATAGCAAGGCCTCATTTTTAGGGGAGATCATTAAAAATGTGGTTTTCAAAAACTAAAAATTGAAAAGCTGAGTGTTTTCTTTTGAAAAAAAAAAAAAAAACCCTGCAATTTGTCTTCTAATTGGTGTTTGAACTTGTACATTTTAGACTAACCGCTTATAATTTGCTAAAGTCATAGGTGATCTATTCACTTAGAGCCACATTGTTTAGTTTTAAAATTCTTTTTTTAAAGCAATCTTTGTGTTCAATCTTTGTTTACAATTTTTTTAATGTTTATTCATTTTTTTTGGAGAGAGGGAGAGAGAGATAGAGAGAGAGAGAGACAGAGTATGAATGGGGGGGGGGGCAGAGATAGAAAGAGACACAGAATGTGAAGCAGGCTCCAGGCTCTGAGCTGTCAGCACAGAGCTCGACGTGGGGCTTGAACTCACAAACCATGAGATAATGACCTGAGCCAAAGTTGGATGCTTAACTGACCGAGCCACCCAGGCGCCCCTAAAACTCTTTAAAGCTGTCAATGAGAGCTTTCTACCTAGTTGTGGGCATAAAGTGAAGGTGGCTGGTTTAACAAATCTGTGTTTCAGATAGATGTTTTTAAATACTGTCTTGATCCATATGGCCTTCTTGATTTCAACATGGCTCAACTGAAACGTAATCTCTACCAAAACCTAGGAGAGTATCCTTTGACTGTCCGATCGTACGCTATAAAGCTTCCAGAATGCCGGCAATTTCTATAAGCACCATATCTCCCTGTGCAGAAAGAAACGCTTGTCTTCCGATCAAGAATGCCAGCACTTCAGATTGTAGACAACCCTGTTCAAATGCACGGAGTTAGATACACAGTGACTTCACTGTAAAAAATAACAATAGAAAGAACCCGATAGGCTGTGTAGTGTGACACCTATTTCTTATTCAGAATACTCAAAAGCAGACCAGTCCAAGAAACTGATCGAGCTTAGAAAGACAGAGATCCTACTCTACTTATCAGTCAAGTTCAATAATGTACAACTCAGCCTCCTTCAGTTTGGCTTTAATGGCATGGGGGAAATAACTGGCATGTATTAGGATGTTTACATAAACCTCATTTTTCAGGGGAGGTATTCAAAACCCTTCACATTAAACAGGTAGAGGCAAGGTGGCATGTTTGTTCCTTTCACATAAGGAAGCGGGGAAAGGAGACAAGGTCACACACAGAAAAATAACAGAAAAGCAGGCAAGAAAAACCTAATCTTGTATTTAGACAATTGAAGCATGTCATTGATTTGACCCTTATGCAGTAAACCATTTTCTTGATTTGCCAGATCCTACATAAATATAACATTCAAATGGAATTTTACTCAAGCAATGCCCTGGTTAATCTAATACCCTATCCTTTTCATGGCTGCCAAAATACATATTTACCTGTTTAAGTCTAAACTCAAAGAAGTCGGCCTAATGTCTCTTAAGCTTAGGCAAGAAATTTTAATGGAGATTTAATTGTATATTTCCACAATGTTGTGCCCATGGCATTAGCTGAGAAATTCTGGAAATTTCAAAGCTGTCTTCCACTGCTAAACTACTTTGCACTTTGCAATTGATTAAGGACAGCAGAGGCAGTCAGAGTGGTGTATCAAATTAGAGTTGATAAAAGCTCTTAAAATAGGTTTGAATGCCTTCTTGAAAAAGACTTCAACTCCCTTAAATTGACATGACAACAAATTCTTACAGCAGCATAAAAAGTATTAGCTGAAATGTTATGGCTTTGGCTTAAATTTCCATCTGCAGCTCATCAAATGACTACACAGTAGAAAGGAATTAAACCAAAATCAGACTCATTGTAGAGTCTGATATGCTGGCAGAATATAAACTTTCACTGCTCAGCAGCTGGAGATCTGGGTGACTAATATTTAAATGTTTGTGCCTGTATGTTCCGTGAAGAAGAAGACGTGTTTGTAACGATATAGGTGAGAGGTAGGATCATTACACTTACAGAAATATATAATTCTTGCACATACCCCCTTTCTCTTTAACCTCAATGTTCTGGAGAGTGGGAGGACCACTCAAAATGAAGGAGGAACTGGTTTTCAATTAGTCCCAGGTCCAAATGCTGATAAACACGGTAACTCATCTTTACCATTTTCTGATGAAAGGAATGCCCACCTGAGACACTTGCTGCCCCAAATACTGACACCTAGTCCAGTCGAGTGTCCCAGGGTGAATAATTTGTTTCCTCTTCTCCTTCAGCTATCCTGCTAGGAGGGGTATTTGAAAATGTTCTCATAGGAATTTGCCTGCAACCGCCAGGTTTCCAACAGTTGTCTAATGCCGTCAAAGTATAAATCCATAATATTAAAGTCAACAGAATCTATCACACATACTCAAATAAAATTCTCTAGGGCATACACTGTCTCTGGAATACCACTGGATCCTCTCCCTCGGATTCTTTAAGTCCCGGGAACTTGTGCATGAATAGTTCTGCATTCTGAAACTAACAAGGAAGGAGGTTAAGCTCTGAGATCCCCGATGGTAAAATCCAGTCCGATTCAGTTAGGAAGTCCCCAGTGTGTCACAGTGTGCTCAAAAAGAAGTCCTGAATAGTGCTGGCCTTGCTTCTCTGAAAATGTTGGGTAGCAAGGTATTTGGGGGCCATAACCAAGAAAAGCTGAAGCTAAGATAGAAAGTTTCTGAGTATAATCCAATATGGAAAAGGAAGTCAAGATGTTGTTATGGAAAAAGCTCTTCTCATTGCTCCTTCAAGCCTGAGAGATTCTTTTCAACTCAAAGTGAGGACATTTGCTTACTCGTGCAGCCAACAGTTCTACAGGGGAGAGATATTTAAATGAGTATGATAAAAGGAATCTATCGAATGACAGAGATCGGGAAGAAAAAAGATGAGATAAAGCTGTGTACTTTCTTTTTCACAGATGCCATGCACCTTTTCAGGAAGTGGTCGTCTGCTCAATCTTCTGCACAGAGTTGTGTGCAGATAGGGGGTGATTCTCAGAAGGTATCACGTTGTAGAAAATTAGACATGTTTGAGTGTTTAAGAAAAAGATGACTAAGAAATGGTAGGGTACAAATAAATCCTGAGAATCTTAATGCATAAGTTTTTAAAACAAACTCACCTCTATCTTAAGTAACAGATGCCAAGCTATACAGCACTTTTTTTTTTTTTTATAAAAGTCTTATTCAAAGGTAAAGACCATGGACGAAAATCATTATTTGTTCATTTGAAGCCGATATGAAAGCTCACAAAATATACTTGTTGCCGTATGTGTATCTTATACCTCCGAAGTTGAACTTTGGGGTAATGAGGCTTTATCATCCCAAACCAGAAACATTTTAAGAGGAAGCTAGTTTATTCATAATCAATGCATCTCATTCATCAAATGAGGTAATGTTTTTAAAGGTGCGGAGCAAACCACAAGGCACTAAATAAATGCAAGATTTAGTACCGGCAGAGAACCTGCACAAAAAGCTTATGTATGGGGCTGACAATCCACAGAACAGCCCCAACTCAGAAAAATGTCATTTCTCCGCCCAAACTCTCATCGGAGCCCAATCATTTTGAATATCACATGAAGCTCAAAAATACAGAAGTTACTAGTAAGATGATCAGGACATACGTAACCTCTTCAATTCCTCCAACTGTACCCAGAAATGAACTGGTGAGTCATAGGTATTAAAATGTTTTGAAACAGAGGTGTTTTAAATAAAGAGAATATTTCATGTTGTATCATCTAAATGTTCAGTTGAAACATCTGAATACTGGCAACTTTCTCAAATATCCTGGGCTGTTTCCAGATCGTAAAAGTACCCAGGTCATCTCTCCTTGTCGCCTACTTCTGTTTGCCTGTTTCAGTTCTTGTTGTCACCTTTATACCAAGCAGCATGCCAAAGTAGGCAAAGAAGCTGAAACCAAGTCATTCTGTGTTGCCAGTCCTGTAGAAGGCTTTACGGTGGCCGAGACTGGCACTATCAGGTCACGTGAGATATCCGAATTATAGATTTCCATTAGTCCTGGAGATATTCTCCCTGTCCTCACTGCTAAAGATGATTAGGAGTTTGCCACCATCTCCCAAACAGAAATACAATATATCTGAGAAATCTCAGCCAGGTAAGCAAATGACCATTCTCAAAGAACTAAAATCATTAGTACCTTTTCTATTTACGAGAGCCATTTCAGTTATTTATTTATATACACTTTTATTTTTTTTTTTTAATTTTTTTTTTCAACGTTTATTCATTTTTGGGACAGAGAGAGACAGAGCATGAACGGGGGAGGGGCAGCGAGAGAGGGAGACACAGAATCGGAAACAGGCTCCAGGCTCTGAGCCATCAGCCCAGAGCCTGACGCGGGGCTCGAACTCACGGACCGCGAGATCGTGACCTGGCTGAAGTCGGGCCCTTAACCGACTGCGCCACCCAGGCGCCCCTATATACACTTTTAAAAAGAGGGAAAAATCAACATGCAACGGGGCTAACGGAAGAAATGTACCTTTCTGCTATAATCTTTTATGTGTGCGTTGTGTGTGTTTAATCAAATGACCATAGCGAACAAACTGTATTCTTTGTAATAATAACGGTGAAGACTTGTCAATACTGAGGTCTTGTGCTAAGGAGATGGTGATCTCCAGCACGGGCTCTTGGGGGAAGTGGGCAGGGGGAGGAAGACTATGAACAAACTAACTTCCTCTTAAATGTTCCTAGTTTTGAATGATAAGGCTTTAATTCCCCCAGAGTTCAGCTTGTGAGCTATGAGATACCCAAATGGCATCATGGAGGTTTATTTTGTGAGGTTTCAGATCAGAGTCAAATGAACATATGACTTCGCGTGGGCTTGCACGTGAGCATACCCAAATTTCAGGGGTGCAGCGGGAGGGAGGGGGCCAAGAGTTGGCAGTGACCTCAGCCAACAAGAATGAAAGCACCTATAGAGCACTAAGTTCCCCAAAGTGTTCCCGACCCTTTGATCACCCTATGCGTGATTCTTTAAAATGTGATTATCAGCTGGATTGGGGGAAAGGCTTATGGCACTTACTAGTACCCTGGCTTTCAGCAAATCGCTTTCTCTCTCTCTCTCTCTCTCTTTCTCTCTTTTTAAAATTTCATCTGTAAAGTGTGGATAAAACATAACCTTGCCGAGTTATTGGAAAGAGTGAAGATAATAAACACAGTGGTCATATGGCCTTCTTTGCCCAGGGCAGTCCCGGTATAATTATTAACTTTCACTCTCAAAAGTGTCCCAGTTTGGACAAATAATGCAGTGGTTGCCCCACATATAAATTACCAAGCATAACAGCTGACACGGGGTGGGCCCTCGGTCAATGTGACAGTCATTGTTATTCTCAGACTGTTCGAGCATTTTAACAACAACAAAAACAACGCATAAAACAAACAAAACCCCTACTTGTTATTTATCTTCATCACAAACCCCAGAACAGGCTCTTTCTATTGAGAGCAGATGTTTATTTGGGGTTTCGTTTCTCATCAGGACAATAAACTACTTTCGCAGAAGTGACCCTCACCTGAGCGAGTGCACGCAGGGTCAGACATCTACTGAGTGACAGGAGCACTGGAGTGACTCCCTCCCAACTGCCTGGATGGGGCTGGGCGCTCCCTACTCGTACAAGAACACTGAGGTGCTCTGCACTTGAGCGTGTCTGCACTTGAGCGTGTCTGCTCTGCTGGATTCAGGCAACTTGGTTCACGTCATTAGTTTTCTACCTCTTCAAACCAACTCCACCAAGAGGTTAAAACTAACCCTTTGAGGTTTCTCTCAGGCCTTTCCCGTGGGGTCTTTGAACTACACTGATGACAAAAACAGGACTCAGTAAGGACAGCTCTGCAGTCAGTCAGTGGTGTTTCCCATCCGCACATGCGTGGGATCTTTGTCTCCAGAGTTAACCTGGTACTAACCAGCATTTCTATGTTGGACAGAAATATCGTCCTTATCACCACAACTTAATGCACTACAGTATATCTGAAAAATGCCACGTCCAATTTCACTGATGCAGATACTTCTACAGTGACATTAGACATTTCACAGTGCACACCAGCCCCTTCCAAAACAAGCAAAGGGCTTGCTCAGTGCCGCAGACCAGTTTATTTTGCCAATGGAAGTCTCATTATCTGAAAGAGTTAACAAACTTTCAAAAGTTCCTCTCCGTGGGGTAGCAGGATTTGACAGATGTTGTAAGAAAGATGCCAACTGCCCTGGAAAGATCGAGATGTTGAATAGGTTCTGAATGTACCTTTGTTCACTGGGCCCTGTGTTCGTTTGGACAACACGGGGTAGATAGAGACACAAGGAATCCCGGTGAGAGGTTTCAGATGGGTGAGAGAGCCCACATGCCAGCTCTCTACATCAGTCTAAAGCCAGCCTTCCTTTCCTCTGAAATTGCTTGGAACCATCTGCTCTAAACTTTTTCCATAGCAAACCTGAAAGGCCAAAGGGACTTACTGACGAGAGGATGTTGCCAAACCATCTCCCGTGCTGCTGGGAGGTATTTACTTAGGGAATGTAGGAATATTCTACTAGAAGCTGAGATCGAAAAGGGGGGGACCGTTAAAAAGTAAATCTAGAAAAAAATGGCTGAAGGCAAGCAACTATTTTTGGCACAGTCACACAATTCCCTTCTCTAGGGGTGTAGCAAGTGTTGACTACACATAGAATAATCCACAAATGGTGTCAATACTAGGGGGAAAAGGGATCTGAGTCTGATTTTAAGTGGGTTTAGAAGTGAGAGGAGCATTGGAATACATTAATATTATTTTAACATTGATTGTTTACGATGTGCTAGATCTTGTTCTAAGTGCTTTAATTCTTAAATACCTCTTTTACTTCTGTGAGGTATCCATTATTTCTGCTTCCGTTTTACAGATGGGACAAATGAAGCAGAGAGGAGTTAACAAATTGTCCAAGGCCACGCCAAGTGCAGGAGATCAGAGACCAGAACTAAGCCTATCTGGTCCTGCAACTTGTGTGTTCTAGGTGAGGGCATGCCAGATTAGGAGGCCAGCGTGCGTACAGGCATGGAGTGGAGAGCAAGGTGGTAAAATGCAGACAAGGGTGAGCAGATTAAATCTGGCTGGGGAAGAAAAACAATCTGAAAGGATGGATGAGGAGCTCAAAGAGAGTCTTGAATGGCAGTTACATGCTCACGGGCAAGAGGGATCTGTGGCATGGTCTTTGAAATGCTGGCAGAAGCATCCCTAGGCAGCTCTACGTCAGGGGGCCTGTTAGGAGACCACTAGAGCGTTCCAGATGAAACTGAGAAAGGCCTGTGGAGGCTATGGCCATGAACACCAAGGAGAACAGTTGTGAGAATCACTGAATGGTTGGGGGAAAGTCTGGATATGACTGGGGAAGAAGCCGTAGGACTTCAGTGGCGGGCGGTGTCCAAGCAGCTAAGGAGAGCCTCACGGTGAGGTCTACAAAGGACATTTTCTTTCCAGACATCAAGGCCATTTTTAATTCCCAACTCCATTAAAATGAAAGGACAGCCTGACAGAGTGGGCATGCCAATGAAGAAGAGTGTCAAAATGAACAGTGAATAAAAAGCTAATACATCTCACCAGGCAATGACTGATTTAATTGACTTGTTAATTCTCCAGAGGAGACAGACATACACGAAATTACATTTCCCCCACAATGTGCCCTTAAAAAAAAAAAAAAAAAAGAGAATGGCAATCTTAATGGGCATGCTCACAGAATCATCTTTCCTCTTACTACCTACCACCTTGCAAAGCAGTCGGCCATAGTCACACAGTTTGTTTTATTGCTTTTTAATTGTTGTACTTTTATAAATAAGCACTGCTATATAATTAGGAGCCTGATTCTCCACTCAGGTATGTGGGCGGGCATCCTGGCCTCGAAAACCTATGATGCTGGCTGAGGAGTTGCTTGCTCTATGATGCATCCTCTCAGCCAGGTTACACTGAGCAGGCCAAAACCCTAAGGCTACTTTTTCCTATGGACAGACAAACTCCCTTCTCTCTTTGCTACCGAAAATATGTAAAACTGAGAGCTAAGCTAGGTTAAAAGCAGGTTAGTGTTGCAACAAGCTCAAAGAAGACTAAGCATAAAGTGTATTTCCTCTTCCTCTTTCAAGAAAGGACTGAAAAGCATTCTGACTTCCAAAGAAACACAAGAGAATCACCAAGTTCACTCTTCTGTGATAAAGAAATTAGGACAGAGGGCAGGTAGGGTGTCTCATTCACCTTTGCAGCCCCATAGCCTGGCATAGTAGGTGTGGAATAAATATTTGCTGAATGAATTGAAAGAATTCAGAACTGTGTCCCAGATGCTCTCAAAGTAGACATGAACAGTCATTTTGAACCATTTCCTGATGTGAGGGAGTAAGTGTGTGTGTGTCTGGTGTGGGGTGGTGGTGGGGGGGGGGAGTTTAGGAAAGGTAGAGAGAATGTACACTTTGTCTAGAGTCATTTGAAAATTGACAAGGGAGAAAGGTTTTAAAAGAAATCGCACTGGCCTCAGTATTGTCACAACATAATTTTCTACCTAATGAGACAATGACAAAAAATGATAGGAGAACATAATATGGCCTTGGCGTACTCAAAATGATGATTCAAAACCACATACCGAAGTCAAACTCACAGTAAGTCTTTCCAGTTATCGGAAAACTGCTCCATCAAGAACCCTGTGTGTCAAACCCTTTTCATTAATCAAAGGGTGGATAGACAAAGGCAGATTCATCCTTGAGTGTGAAGTGTTATACAAATAATGGACCCAAGACAAATGAATTATGACTCTAACAAATAAAGGAATGCTATTTGGGTGACAGCAAGGCTCCCAAATGGCTTCCCACTTGTAGAAAAACAGCTTTAGACGAGCCCTATAGTGTATACAGTGGTGCAAAATGACCTGGGGAAAAATGGTTTCTATGGAGATCATTGAGAGATGCATATCCCTGAATACCTTAAGGCTGAAGGTACTTTGGCTCTTTCCTTAGAGCAATTATGGTAGAGGTTCCTCTGCCCAGGTTTTGTTTACATAAGAACAATCTTGGCCACAGGTCGTCTGTGTAGGAGATAATTCATCACCAGCTCTTTGAGCACAGGTAGGCTAATTAGTATGCACGTAATACAGCACCAAAATTTTTCCTGGAAATTTTTTTTTTTTTAATTTCAAACAATTAAGGATCTGTAATACCTGCCGGCCTTTTATCCAAAGCAAGCACAAAGGCTGTTGGTGAAATAGAGAAGACTTTGTTTTTCAACTGTTCAAAAAACACAAGGCATCACTGATCACCTGAAGGCCTCATTTTAATTCTGATTTCAGATCCATGATGCCTTAGAGGTTGTCTTTTTGAAATGTGTTATTGCTAAAATTATTAAGTAGGTCAGTAATGGAACTTCAGAAGCCATAACATTCTGATATCCTAATAAATGATCAGGGTCAGAACCTCACTTGTTTATATTTCAGGAAAGCATGTTATGAGTTTGGACTATAACACAACAGGATTTTATAAATCCAAACATTAGATAGCATTCTGAACATCATCCACACAGACAAGGGAGAGATACATAAACCTGCAAATGCCTCTAGTGCAAAAGAGATGAGACTTAGGTTTTAGACTGTTAAATACTTTTTTTCTTTAGACAATACCCTAATAAAACAATTATGAAGTACTCTGAAACCCTGCCACACCCCTTTGATTAAACCACACTTCACAAAATACTTAGATAAAGCCTGATCAAATAAACATTAAGGCAGAAAATGCATCCTGTGCTCTGACAGTCTGAAGGGCCATCTCACTTGAAAATTTAATCAAACAAAATCTACTGTGATTCCACTGCAGCCTTTGCACTTAAGGAAAGCTAGTTCAGTCTCTGACATTTTGATTTTCATAGCAGATGGAACCAAAAAAACTTCCTTGGCACCCAAGCATATGCCTCCAGTTGAGATTTTATTTCTCGAACCTTACGCAACATCCAGCAAACAAACAAACAAACAAACAAAGGTTATTTTCTAATTACTCACTATTACTCCAGGATTTCAGTAAATATTTGATACTGATCTCAAAGAAGCCGGAATCCTGCTGGCTGGCCATGTCGGCGGTATACAAAGAGGCTCCTGGGACTGGACTGGGAGCCGCTGGAGGAGCAGGTACCAGGCGTGGAGATGTGCCTGTCACAGGTTAGTGATGTAAGCGGGGGGTCAGCGGCGGAGAGGAAGCCTCTGCAGATCTACCTCCGGCACTGGCAGGGAGTCCTCATTTAAAGGACACGGAGGAGCGGGAGAGAGATGCTCGGTGGCCGCTGCTGCTCCTCCTCCTCCTCCTCCTCCTCCTCCTCCTCCTCCTCCTCCTCCTCCTCGGGGTCTAGGACTTGCTTCTTATTTGCTGGGTGCTGATCTGTCTGCAGCTCTCAGAGGTGGCGGCGGCCGCTGCTTTCATTTCGGGGCTGCCATAACCAGAGCCGCCCGCCGCCGGCCGCCCACATGCTCTGCTCCAGCCAGGTACGCTACCGAGGAAGTCCCCACCTGAACTGCGATCCGTTTTCCCCTGGGAGGGAGGGTTTCTTGGCTGGCCTCCCTGACACTGTGCAGGCAGCCACGGCCCACACAGCTCTCGGCAGGGCTGAGGGATGGGCTGGGAGCGCCGCCCCCTGCCCCTGCCCACGGTCTCAACCTGAGCCACCACTCAGCCCCGGACTCAGCGGGAGGAGGAATTTCCCAGCTCCTGTGGCTCCTCTCTCTTCAGAAATGCTTCCAGGGAGCAGCCCGCATGAGCACTGGCTGCTACTTCCCCTTGTGTCTGTCCCTGAAATATACACAACTGCATCGCGCTGCAGCAAGAAGAGCTGCACCCCTGGATCTGGTTGCAGTGACGTTTTTTTCTAAAAGCCCCATCTGTCAGCCTTGTTGCCGTAGGAAAGCCGGGTAACAACAGGACATTTGCCTGGGCTTTCTCTTCCCCTTCTTTCGTGGGCACAGTGGAAGCTGCACTTTGTGTTTCCCCCTCCCAGAAAAGCTTGTCCCTTCGAGAGGCACTCCACCCCTAACGTGTGCATGTGAAGGGGATGCTCAGTGGGCTTGTTTACGGAACGTTAGGCTCCAGCACGGATCCGTTTCTCAAACCGCTCATTTCTAAGAATCACCAAGCCCAATGAAGCTTATTTATTTGTATTAAAAGGATAAGAAGCAAAAGCATTAGATTCCTTGCTGTACAATGCCTTTTTAGTTCATGAAGCCTTGATATCAGGTGTCCTGATTTCGGTTAGCTTTATTTCATGTTACCATTTGGCTTGACTAGGGGATTAAGTAAGAGTATTATAATTTTGACAGGCTGCGTTTCGGTAGGTGGGATTTGGCCAACAGTCTCACAAACCATGGAATACTTCTTTTTTCCAGTACATTTCATATTAATACTTTCCAAAGGAATTAATAGGCCATATTAATAATCATTGAACATAAAAATGTTGGGCAACTCCCCTCAAGTCAACACACAAACAGGACTTTTTAGACTAACAGTTCTTTAGAGAAATGGAAAGGCAAGAACACAAAATACTTTTAAGACTAAGAATTACTATGTCCTGAAATGCCCCAAGGCACCATCAATATAAGCTTTTCCAACTCCTTACACTTACACAAAAGGCTAGCCCTCAGCCACCAAGATCTCTAGCTCCAATCAGTGTTTTATTCTTGTGAAATTTCTTATCAGATGGACTTATTTTTCATTTAGAAGCACACTAGAGTTGATAAGCTAATTTTATCACCTGTACTTTGTATGGATTCCAAGTGAAACAGGACCTAAAGATTTTTACCTCAAAACAGCTCTCATATTCAAAAACAAAAATTAATATCCATACCCACTTTGCTGAGGCCTCCCCATGGCAACGAATGAACAGGGAAACTGCATGGTGCCTTGGAGTTCATGAACACAAAGTCTCTCAAGACAGGCCCCAGATTCCCACCTGGCCCCAGACTGTACTAGCTATGAGACCTAAGGCAAGTTATTAACCTCACTAAGACTTAGTTTCCTCACCTGGAAAATGGGAATAATAGTGGTACCTACCTCATCCAATTGTTGGAAAGATTAAATGACATTATGAATAAAGTGCTCAGCATAACATCTAGCGTATAGTAAACAATTAAGCTCTACCTATACTGATATTTATTAGGAACACTTAGGGACGCCAGCATAGAACTTTTTTAAGTTAAGCACATGTTTGTACCACTGCTGGGACTTAGAAGGTATATTGCTTTTGAGCACCAATGGTAACAATTTGGGGCTAGCAAGTTGGAGACACTTCAAATAGCTGCTGTAAGTAAGCAGGCTATTAACTATTGTTACTCAAGCCTACACAGATTCTCTTGGTTGACTTTATCAAATAGACCTTACCTGGCTTTTCAAAGATTTCAGTCCTACTCTAAACACACTAATTTGCTGAGAACGCCACTCATATATATTTTGAGAGGAAACTATCCTAAATTTCTAGGTGGTATTAAGAAAAGAATGTTTTCAATGGCATCTCGTTTTCCCTGTGAAGAGCGAACCAGTAGCTAAGAGCTCACTTTCTGTCCGTTAGAACCTGAAATCTTGCTCATGTGTGTTTTTCCTCATTTGAGTACCTTAAAAGAGAGCATATATTGTAAAAGAACAGAAAAGGCCTTTTGTGTTGTTGAAAGGCCTACAAATCAAATAGAATGACAGCTGCTGCAAGCTGGGATAAAACATTTATCCTTTTGTCTCCTCTCTGGCGGGGGTGGGGATGCTTATTAAAAAAAAAAAATGTAGGGGCGCCTGGGTGGCGCAGTCGGTTAAGCGTCCGACTTCAGCCAGGTCACGATCTCGCGGTCCGTGAGTTCGAGCCCCGCGTCGGGCTCTGGGCTGATGGCTCGGAGCCTGGGGCCTGTTTCCGATTCTGTGTCTCCCTCTCTCTCTGCCCCTTCCCCGTTCATGCTCTGTCTCTCTCTGTCCCAAAAATAAATAAACGTTGAAAAAAAAAAAAATTAAAAAAAAAAAAAATGTAGTCAGAACAGGCACCTGGACAGAGGGACCTAAAATACAAAATAAAATCTGAATTTGTCCCTGGCTTGTTATGAGATTTCAGACGTCATTTAAGAGGAACAAGGGACCTTTCCTTAATAACATTAGGAGAACACGTAATGAATCTTAAAGCAAGGAATTAGGCACAGGTGTTGGAGGCTCAGAGAAAAGTAACAGTAATACAGGAAAGCTGAAAGGCCTCACGAAGTAGGTGCAAGAGTGGGGGAAAAAGAGTCAGAAAGTGACCGGAGACATGATAATAGCACCATCTACATTTATTCAGCATTACTATTGTGTTTCAAAATACATATTTTATCATATCTAATCGTCACCCTCAACCTATGAAGAACTATTAATAGCCCCATTTCATAGATGAGAAAATGGAGGCAAAAAGAGATAGAGAATAAGGTCAAGGTCATAAAGCTGGCAAAATTTAGGTCTAACAAATTTTAGAACCAGTCACTTATTTTTTTTTATTTATTTATTTTATCATAAGCAAGCCAAGAATCATGGTTACCTACTCCTTTTCCAAACTTCAGGAAGATATGCTAAGACCCTCGTTAACACCGCATAATAGGAATGCTTTAGGTCCAGGCCCCATTGGCTCTCCAAGACTGCTTACTGCCTTGCTGTCAGGCTCTAGCCTGGGGAACGAATTATTCCCTGGGGCTTTGCCCCGTCCCAAAGAAACCTACAGAAGAATGCTATTATCTTTCGCATTAATTTGACTCTTGGTCTGTATCAGGATGCCTGACCTGGGGTGGGGCTGGGGCCACTGAGGGTGGCAATCTAGTCTGAAATCCACTCTCCAAGCTGTAAAGAGGTAGAAATGGGCTGTGTCCACCCTGATGTGTGCCACACATCTGCCCAATACTCAATGCACAGGAAGGGGGGCTTAATTGTGATCAGTATAAACTAACAGACTCGTGGTAGCCTGGGGTGGCGCTGTAGGGACTAAGAAAACAGCATTTCAAGAAGGCAGAGGCCAGTTGGTCACCTGTGTCCTAGGTTGCTGACCGGCAGGGTGGGGGCAAAGGCAGGCGGTAAAGGGTGCGTGGATTGTAAATTACAGTCTGTGGCATTCCCTACTCTCTCTTCCCTCCCTCCAGAAGAGCCATGTGTCTCTCATTTGTGTATCTGTCACAGCCCAGCACACGCTAAGTTCTCATGCAAAGAACACATAGAGTGAGTCACTGAATGAACAGACGTGACATGCATGCCTAGTGCTAGCTGTTGACTGTGGGGAAAAAATGTGCAACAGAAGTGCAATCGGTTTGTGTTTTGATTCGTATTTAATTTTCTCTTTCCTGGCATTTTCGACAATTTTTTTTTGAGATTAAAATGTGTGGTGTTCAAAAAAATGTGACAACAAAGCTAGGCAAACAATCTGGATGCTTGCCAACATCAAGAGCCATCTCGGAATGGTCTTAAAAAGTCTGACTGAGTTGATTGGGTTAGGGCTGGAATCCGCCCCCTTTCCCCGTGGCTGGCTGCACGTGGGCACACATGTGTAATTATTGTCAGAGTGACAGGTACATTCATGCATGGAATGTATTAGGCAGAAGAGAAATGTTTTCCTCGCATCCTGAGGAAACAAAGGAAAAATCACTAGATGTAAGGAAAATTGCTTTATCAATTTTTGCTTAGTTTAAAATTCCAAGGAAGCATTAAGAATATTATATTCCTCCTATTAAGTATTGTTTCTTAATAAGAACGGTTCCAAATCAAATTAAGCATCACTTGAGATCAATGGTGACAATTATGGAGAAAGGCCTTTTGTTTCTCTTTAAGCAGGATGAGGCCTTTTAGAGGCGAAGAAAGCACCAAGAGAAATCGGAAACTTTTTCGATATATTTTAGATGCATAATTTGTGCCCATGTATCTCGTGCTAAAACATAGCAGAGAAAAAAAACTATGAAGCGATGCCACACAATGTTCATTTTGTAAACAGAGAACTCAAGAAGCATTCCCTTAAAAAATCCAACCCACATACACAAGTCTTCACAAAAATAGATTCTGCAGATTTTGAAGATGCTTACTCCATTACTAGTCAGTACAAATAATTTTTTCCAAATGAATTGAAATACATTTAAATGTTCTGAATGTACCAGAACTTCATTAGAGCACAGTTTGTTGTTGCACACACGTAAACAAGGAAAATCGTATCTCCTAAAATTGTCCCCACTAAAAATTAGCAGCAGAACCCATTTTTCTTCCCTACTTACCTCCTCTGCAAAGGAGTTTTATAAGGAACTGTGGGCCATGACAAAGGAATTGAAAGTCAGTCTAGCTAATGGGAAGCCCTTGAAGGACTGAAGCAGTAAAAGGCATCAGATGGCATGGAGAAATGGCAGCAGAGAGCAGGGTCAAGCCTGAAGTCCATTCCCTTGCGGCTCTGTGCAGGGAAGTCCCTCTCCATAAGCCCGTTGTCACCCAGGGTGTGTAACAAGTCTAGAATAGGGTAGGGGGATTCACATTAATTGAGCTCAACTTGATGTTGAGACACCGCTAGGCTGTATTTCAAAGGACCTGTACGGACGAACCCAAGCCAAGGGCCACACCTGCTAAGCACCTGCAAGTAACCTCTCTAAAAGTGGTGCTGAGATATCATTAGAATGACTTGGGACTAGGGTGTCAGTTAACTCAGGTCTCTACCCCCCAGCATCTTCGTAACTGGCGAGATAAAGCTCAGCCCTCTCTCTCAACACTGCTCCAGACAAGTGAATGGTGACTTCAAGAGCAAATATCCCAAGGATATTACTTAGATATTAATACACAGCATAGTATGCCAGAGCCAAGGCCCTACTCTCCCGTGCAGGTAGAGTTGCTTGCAAAGCTGCTGAACATCTCCCAGTCTCAGTTTCTTCATCTCCAAAATAGGGTTTTATCTCATGGGTCTGTTGTGAGAATTAAATGAGCACAGAGCCAGAGGACAACGGGTAAATAGCAGGTCTATAGCCAGCAATGAACCCAGAATACCCAGCACGAGATGTCCCTCTAACTCCACAGTCAGGTTAGGGAAAGGGGGAGAGAGAGACCCTGTTCATGGCGGAGGGCTCCCGTCTCCAGCACCCCTGCTGCCTACCAGGGTAAGGCCGAAGTTCTGCCAAAGTGAAGGAAGCCTAAACTTGTACACATACAGAAAAAGGTTTATTTAATATTTTAGTGCTTCTAACTTTCAGTGGCCCGGGTAAAGCTGGGTGGGGGTTCTGGTTACCTTAGTAGAGGCTCAAAAATTACCTAATTTATTCTTCTGGTTAACCTCTCAAGGTAGGGCCTATTTGGAGAGTTTTAACCTAGAGCCAAACCAGGAGATGTGGTTCATACGTATTTTGTACATATCAAGATTTGACCTCAATTTCTGCAAGGCACAAGTAGTATTTAATATTGTATTTACAGATAATATTTTACGGAAAGAGAAAATATGGGTTATTTCTACTGCTTTTATCGTCAAAGCACCCAACAGTACCGATAACCTTCCTACCCTATTTTTGAATACCACCAGCAACCAGAGAACTTTTTTATACAGAGATACAAACAGATGCAATATCACCAGCTACAACAGGAGCCAACAATATACGATTTTAAATTATGTCCTTTCTGAAGAAGCAAATACATGGCATTTGCTTTGCATATCATTATTTACCAAAAATGCACAGATTTATAACGCTCAGAATAAAAAACAGGGGCGCCTGGGTGGCTCAGTCGGTTAAGTGTCCAACTTCGGCTCAGGTCATGATCTCACAGCTTGTGTGTTCGTGCCCCGCGTCGGGCTCTGGGCTGGCAGCTCAGAGCCTGGAGCCTGCTTTGGATTCTATGTTTCCCTCTCTCTCTGCCCCTCCCCTCCTCACACTCTGTCTCTCTCTCTCTCAAAAATAAACATTAAAAAAAAAAAATGCTTAGAATAAAAAACAATCACCACACTTCCCAAACACTGGTTGCCACTTAAAGAACTAAGAAAATAGTTTTTTTTTCTCTATAAAAATGACAAATTAACAAACAAAAGAGGTGCATCCTTATGGTTGCATTTAAACATTTTGCCTATGGTAAGCCATTTTCATTTATTAAGTGATTAAAAATGAAGTAACTTTTAGGGTAAGAACTAATATTCCCACTAATGTTCCCAATTTCATACATAAAAATAAACACTAGATTTTAAGTCCTAAGGGGCAGATCAACTTTCCCTCAGAGGTACCATTTAATATATAGTTATTGAAATCTAGAATTTTAAAGTCAAGGGAATCGGGAAAAATTGGAAATTTTGATTAGTTTTTTATACACTTGCTACTTGAACTTTACACATACTGAACATTTTTTTTCTTTCCTTTAGGTATGATCGTGTGTTTGCAGTTACCTACTGACAAACTTTGATGGAATGAGTCAGGAAACTATTTTCCTCCTTGTTCGGACCCTGCTACCATGACCTTGGACAAGTTACTTTCTACTACATGAGGAAAGCTGCTTCTTGTCACCAGACTGTCTCACCTCCCAGGGCAGGCCAGCCTTTGATTTTCCATATTATTGGGAGAGACCCTGGCTCAGAGAAAGAACACTGCATAATAAATTATGGGATGTCAGTCTTCGGCATACGTTATTTGAACTTTTGGGCAACAGATTCACCTTATCAATTCTGTTTTGATAAAGCTAGTACCAAAAGTATCCCATACACAGCACATCCTGGCTGACTAGGAGGAGAAGCTGAGAACCAAAACAAACAAAAAATTGGCAATCAGAAAGAGATAAACCGGTGTGAAAATGATCGAGGGGTCCTGTGAAGTTAATAAGGCAGTATCAGAGTACTTTGTTCCGCTTAGAGGAAAACGGATGCACACTCTACAACTGTCCAAGTCCTGGAAACCAGGGATAATCCGTAGCTGAAAACCAGGTCATTGTCACGGAGATGAAGCGTTCAGCTAAGGAATTAAAGATACGTAGAACAGCCCTTCCTCTGAAACAAAAGCTTTAAAAAGAAGGATCTACCTCATAGAGCATCGCTGATTAAACCCTCAAAATGACCATCTGTTCCTGGTGCTACGTGGTTCAGACCCCCTGATCCGGCATTTCGAGGAGTGTGGTCTGAGCCCAGCAACGCTGAAGTGGAGAAACACATACATTACCTTCTCCACCCATAAGCACAGTTCGAACGTGGTAGAAAATGTAACTGACGGCACAAGTAAATTTTGAAGGATAGAGGAAGTCTTGCAAGGCATGTTTTCAGAAAGGGTGGGGAAATCACCACCCTATTTTGACCAGACAGGCAGAGCTTTGTGTGGGAGGGTGGGGCTACGAGAAACTGTCTGAATGATGGGAGGGGACAGTTTAACAAGCTGGTGGTGAGAGCAGTTCCAAATGCACGGCTCAGCTAAGAAGCCAGAGAAAGAATAATGATCTTTGCAGATGGTCATGGTGGGTGAGGTCACTCTGAGAAGCCCAGGGAAATAGAGGTGGAGGGTCAGGATTCTGATCCTCACAGTGTTAGTTAAAGAGAAACCCAAGCTCCTGTCAGCCCTCGCTCCACCAAGTACTGGCCACAGTGATCCACTCTGGTGTCTGAGCGATTCCCTTCTCATTTACAAGGGTACAGGTGACACTGTATGATCTGCTATCTACAGAAGGAAGGTTGTTTCATGACCTCAAAGGAGATTCCGTAGATGAAAGGGTTCTTTATTCCCAGGGTGCCCATTTTATGATGCTCAGGGTTCCGGAAGTGTAAGGATCACACAAAGGGGCAGGAGGTCTCCTCTCAGCTCTTCCCTCTTAAAGAAACACACAAGCCACCTTCTGGCTATTGTGGAAGCAGGCTAGACGTTAGCTTTGGGTTAAGGACATACCAGCGTTGTCCTGCTCTTTAAGTGGCCATTTGCAAACTCCAGGAATATGCCGGTGGTTTTCTTGTGCCTTATCCAAATGCCACTTAGGTCCTTCTGGATAAATACAGGATGGGTGGCAACGGTAGTCTGCCTACTACTCCACCCTACCTCAAATTTTATTTTCCAGCTTCTTTGCTCTCCAAAAGAACTTTTTCTTATATCCTTTATAATTTTTTTTTTAAATTCACTTGGTCTATAAATTGTTATACCCTCATCTTTATATATCACTTTCATGTATATAATTTAAATTTTGTGTTCATTACAGCAATGCGCAGCAGAAGAGTAAGGGAAGGAGATGCGGACATGGGCCTTCTTTTAGACTTTTGGATACGATTTCGGGATATTTCTGATAGTAAAACGGATTAGCAAGAAGGCAAATCTGGAATGAACATAGTAATCCTCTCTCCTTTGGCTTTATATCTACACATACAGATGAGGACACTGAAATTTATGGGGATCCAATAGCTAGGACACGGCAGAGTGATGACAACAATAATGAAGATAATTGCTGGTTATGTGATAGGGCCAAGATTGGAACTCAGATCTGATGCTAGTCATGTCCAACAGAAGTATAACACAAGCCACATATGCCATTTAAAATTTTCTAGTATGTACATTTGCAATAACAAAACAGATGAGATTAAATTTAATATATTCTATTTAGCCTAATATACCCCAAATATGATCATTTTAGTATGTAATATATGTATGTGTGTATATATAATTATTAGTGGGACACTTAATTTTTTTTTTCATTAAATATTTGAAATCTGGTGTATATTTTACAGCATATTTCAATTTGGACAACCACATTCCATGGGCTCAATAGCTACACATGGCTAGTGGGTCCTTTAGCGGACAGTGCCACTCTAGGGGGTTCTCAACTATTTTTGGACCCTTTTGGTCATCCAGCAGGGCCAATGGGTTCCTTCTCAGAAGTAAATGAGAGAACATCCAGGAGATTACAATGGAAACCAGTTATTTTGAAATGCAGTTACCAAATTACCTTAAAAACCACAAAACTGTGTTATTGTAGATAATGCATTTCTTGGACAGATACCATATGTTTTCACTCTTATGTGGATCCTGAGAAACTTAACAGAAGTCCATGGGGGAGGGGAAGAAAAAAAAAAAGAGGTTAGAGAGGGAGAGAGCCAAAGCATAAGAGACTCTTAAAAAACTGAGAACAAACTGAGGGTTGATGGGGGGTGGGAGGGAGGGGAGAGTGGGTGATGGGTACTGAGGAGGGCACCTTTCGGGATGAGCACTGGGTGTTGTATGGAAACCAATTTGACAATAAATTTCATATTTAAAAAAATAAAAAATAAAACAAGAAGAAATAAAAAAATAAAAAAATAAAAAATAAATTACAAAAAGCAAAAAAAAGATAATGCATTTCTTTAATAACACCTAACATAACCTAGAGATAAGCCTAATAATTATAATAATCTTTAAATAAAATCAAAACATAACCAATATTGAAATCTAACTAAAGCAACTGTAGCGTAACAGAAAAAATCTGTGAGTTCAATTGGTAGTGAAGTCAAAGGTACCACTAATACTATTTTTGTTGCCTATATTTGTACTTGAAGAAAATAGTGAATTTCAGGTAGAGGTTAATGAGAAGCAAAATGTAATTTTTTTGCCCTCTTAGCCCTTGGATCCCCACAATCCTACCTGTGGATCTGCTCAAAAGCATGTGCTCTAACCACTCATCTCTATTCTTCCCATGCACCACTCCTTCCAGGAGAGCTCAGTTTCAGGTGGTTCTTGAAGATGGTCATAAATCATTGCTGCAAATTTGAGAAGCTTCTCATGCTTTTTCTCCCCATTTTCTTGATTCTACTTCTTTCCTTTCTCTTACTCTTTCTGCCATCCCCACCATGCTCTCCAGTATCTTATTCTACTCAACTGGGCATTCAATAAATGGTAACATGTATCACAAAGATTTTCCCAGAAGCTACAGGTGCAATACTCACCAAATAATTTGTTGCTGGGCTCTAGAACACCAGCTAATTACATGGGGCAGCTGGCTGGCTTAGTCAGTTAAGTGTCTAACTCTTAATATCCGCTCAGTTCATGATCTCATGGTGGTGAGATCGCACCGGGCTCTGCATGGAGCATGGAGCCTGCTTGAAATTCTCTCTCTCCTTCTCTCTCTCTCTCTCTCTCTGCCCCTTGTCTTCTTGTCCTCTCTCTCTCTCAAAATAAAGAAATCAACTTAAAACACTATTTTTTTAAAAAAAAGAATACTAGCTAATTACAATCCTCACACTCTGACAAGTACCTGCAATATAACTCACATTTGTGTGTGATCTAAATTGCATGCTTGAGAATATGGAAAATATCATCCTCCCAGGTTCAATAATGTCTCCTCTCCAAAGCTTATATGTATTGATAAGTTGATCAATGATATCCTAAATTCTTTTACTATCCAAATGGAAAGGAGGTAAGTTATGTTATTACATACACTTAAAAAAGTACTCTGATTTTCTTTATAGAGAGAGAGATAAAGAGAGAGAGTGTATGAATGGGAGAGAGGGTCAGAGGGCGAGAGAGAGAGAGAGAGAGAGAGAGAGAGAGAGAACCCCAAGCAGGCTCCATGCTCAGTGCAGAGCCCAATGGAGGCTCATCCCACAACCCTGGGATCACGACCTGAGCTGAAATCAAGAGTTGGACACTCGGGGCGCCTGGGTGGCTCAGTTGGTTAAGCGTCCAACTCTTGGTTTCGGCTCAGGTCATGATCTCATGGTTCATGGGTTCGAGCCCCACGTCGGGCTCTGTGCTGACAGCATGGAGCCTGCCTGGGATTCTGTCTCCCTCTCTCTCTGCCCCTCCCCTGCTCGCTCACTCTCTCTCTCTCTCTCTCTCTCTCAAAAATAAATAAATAAACATTAAAAAAAAAAGTTAAAAAAAAAAAAAAGAGTTGGACACTCAACTGACTGGGCCACCCAGGTGCCCCAATAGTATTCTGATCTTAATAGCTAATTTAATCTTTAATATTTCACTTTGCTTTGAGGCATGGAACTCATTTGGTGGATCAAACCAGCATATTTTTCTAATAGAACCAGAAGGAACACATCAGTGTTCATCATATGGGGTGAGCACAGTTTCATAAAACTTGTGATATATATATATATAAAATGAATACATATATACATGTATATGAATACATGAATATACATATACATGTATATGAAGACATATGCATTATATGAATGAAAATGTACACATATGTGAATGCTGGGTTGTGATACAAAATATATATCTTATTGTAAGTCACAGTCAGAAAAGCTTGAAAATCTTATTTCTACGTTGCTGATGGGAATGTAAAACAGTTTAGTTGCTACGGAAAAGTTGGACAGTTTCTCAAAAAATTAAACACAGATTACCACAAGAGCCTGTATTCCACTCTTGGGTTACAGATATACGTACATCCGTGTTCATAGAGGCACTATTCACTGTGACCAAAAGGTGGGGACAGCCCAAAAAGTCCACCAATGGGTGAGTGAATAAATATACAAATTGCGGTAGGGCCACACAATGGAATATTCAGCCATAAGAAGGAATGAAATACTTACTGATCCACACTACACGGACACACATTGAAAACATCATGCTAAGTCAAAGGAGCCTGACATAGAAGGTTGCATATTGTAGGATTTGATTTATAAAAAATATCCAGAATAGGAAAATCTATAGCAACAGAATGCAGATTGACTACTGCCAGGGGGTACAGAAAGAAGGAAATGGGGAGAATCTGCTTAACGGTTCGGGATTTTACTGGGGAGTCAGAGAATGTCTTAGAGGTTGATAGAGGTGGTTGTCCAACACTGTGAATGTATTAAATGCCCCTGTATGTCACTTTACCATGGTTGATTTTGTTATGTGGATGTCACTTCAAGAAATTATTGAAAGAAAAAAAGGAAGTCCGAATGCCCCAGCTCTAGAAGGCTTGTCATTAGGTCTGCTTGCCATTTGCATGGTGACTACTTGTGGTGCTGCTACATCTCCACCTAGTGGCCAAGGTGCCTTCTGTCTGGGCTCCAAGACTAAAAACGCCTGATTGCCACAAGAGCCACTTCACGTCAGAGGTAGTTTTTGAAGCAAGTCAAGGCCAGCACCTTGAACTGGGGTGTCTACTTCACGAGTGTCCAAATGATGCACAGCGATAACCTCCAACCACTTTGAACTTCGGGCAAGGAATGAGGATGGTTTCAGTCCTGGCCCTGAAATATTTCTCAAGAAGTCTCTCTGCGATTCATTTATCTGTCTTTAAACCAGGACGAGCATGCCCTACAGCAGGATGAGGGTTCATGTCAGATAGCACAAGGTATGCACCCAATGCTAGTTTCCTTCTTCTTCCTTCCTTGTTTCTGAAGATACTTCCTATGGACCAATGAACCCCAAACAAGAGGATTCGTGTCTCCAAGGGAGCTCTCCTGCCTCAGATTGTCAGTGGAAGAAACATAAAGACTGTGGGTGTCTGGAGCAAAGAGATATGGATCTGGAGGGTGCAAGCATAGAACACAGAATGGAAACAACACAACACAAGGCCAAGAGACAAAAGCAGCAGGGACCTGGTGAGTACCAGGTACATGACAGAACAGGGCGACAGAAAGAAAGGAGAGATCTAGCAGATATTCTAGTTATTGCCACAAATGTTGCCCGAATGGAGGGGGAGAGAGAGAGACAGAGACAGAGACAGAGACAGAGACAGATACCATCTGTATGTAAGTGGGCTCATCACATATTCTGTAAAAATTAAATGAAAAGCAGACTGAAGTGTGACATGTAATTACAAAAAAACAAGAAAAGACAGGCACAAAGTCATGTGCTTTTCAAAGGAGAAGGCCAAAGGTTATAAGCAAGTCAAAAGGTAAAAGAAAGAACTTGGACGGAAGGATCACGGAATTAATTGAACATAAAATAGGGAGGGGGCACCTGGGTGGCTCAGTCGGATGAGCATTTGACTCTTGATTTCGGCTCAAGTCATGATCTCATGGTTCATGGGATGGAGCCCCATGTTGGGCTCTGTGCTGACAGTGCGGAGCCTGCTCGGGATTCTCTCTCTCCTCTGTCTGTGCCCCTGCCACCCACCGATCTTGATCTCTCCCTCTCTCCCTCTCTCTTGCTCTCTCTCTCTCCCTCAAAATAAATACATAAACATTAAAAAAATAAAACAAAATAGGGAGGAGAAATTGCCAGAGCAACATGTACTGCTCCCGTGTCAGAATATTCAGGATTTATAGACAATTACATGAAGTGGTGTAATTTGGCACTGGGCAACTGCAGGAAACAAAATCAAAATACTCTTTTTACATACTTGTAGGAATGCTGACAAGGATCAGTGGGGTAGGTGATGAGCAGAAAAGAAAACCCTTCGGGCAGGTCTGGGGAGCACAGGCCCCCTCCCCAGGTGGGATCCCTTGCCCTGCAGCCTTGCTTCTTCCTCTCCACAGCCGTCCTGCTCCGCTCCTCCCATCCCATTCTCTGAGACGTCTCTGCCTCCTCGATGGCAGTGGATGTGAGTTCTCCCATTTTTCTATCACCAAATCCCCAAGACCGCCTTCCTGCCCTATTACAATGGAGGAAACAACTTTTCTGACCCCATCTCTGCTCCTTTCTCAGGACCTCACTCCTTTGGTCTCTTGTATCTTAACCTTTTCCTTTCTGAGATCTTTCGTTCAATACCTCTCATCTGAAAAGCAAAAAATAAACAAAACAGAAACCTTCCCTTTATTGCACAAGTCCTTCTAATTGCTACCTTAGCTTCCTGACTTCCCAATCATAGCCTTGTGTCTCAACATAGTTGCCCTTATACGCAACCTCCTTCCATTCCCCCTCAGTCCGGTCCGGTCGGTCTCTTGTGGCCACACTCTTACGAAGGTGACCAACAGCCTCCAATGAGCCAGTGGACACTTCTTAATCCTTAATCCTTAATCCTCTGCAAACTGGATGCTGCAGAACTGCAACCTCCTTCTTGAAACTTCTCTTTGCTTTCATGACCTGGTAATCTCCTGGCTTCCCAGGTCTTGCACAGTCAGCCCTGCCTCCCCCTTCTCCCAATTCTCTAGCCACCTTGCCCTCCTCCAGCTCAGGGTGAGGAGTACTGTTCCACCTGGCCACGGGCTCTTCTCCATTCTCTTGCCCTAGCTAAATCCTGCTTGTTCTTCCAGCCACCCAGGTAGCACATCTTCAGAGAAGGCTTCCCTTGACAACCTTGTCTAATTCCAGGTCCACTGTTAAAATTTCTCCCAGCTACTTTTACTTGTATTTACTTATCACACGCAGTTACACATTGATTGTGTTAATTTTTGTCAATATGCTTTTCTCCGTCTTTGGACTATCATCTCCACTGGGGCAGAGTCCATCTTTATTGTGTTCAGCATTTTACTCCTTGTGTCTTAGGATACTAGGTAAATGCGGTCAACACAGCAATAATAGCACTCGGTATGTAATTTTTAAATGAACAGCCATTTGGGTAAATGAATGAATGAACAAATATTCTGACCAATGGCAGGGAGTCAGAGCACATTAGTGACTTTACCCTGGTTCCTTCGGGGCTTTAATCTTCTCCATGCAGAAGCTGTTAATCGTTTTTTAGGCTTTCCGATATCTGTTTGAACAAATCCCATTTGGGCCAAGAGAAGCATGAGGGAGAGTCAGCTGACAGCAAAGGGAGATGAAAAGCCAAGGGGGACGTAAGCCAGATGACTCCCCATGTTCCCAGTGTTTCATTTTTTGTTTCCCTAATACCATCTCTGACCATGTCAGGTGCAAATGGGGCCCTTTCCAAGCAGTGGACTATGGACCTGGGGGTTGCAGAAGCTGTATGTGTAGGAGAGGCAAAGCATGGGAAGGGGAAGGGAAGACAAAAAGAAGCTTTGAAGACAGAATCAAAGTCCAGTGGACCTGGTAGAGGTGGGTTTTGGAAGTCATCAAGCCAAATTTACTCACCACATAGATGAAAAAAGTCAAGCCTGAGTTCAAAGGGAATCACCCAAGGTCTCCACTGGTGGGAGAACTGGCTGGACTGAACCCAGTGCCCTTTCGCATACCACCAATGCCTGCTAAGGTGGAGAGCCAGGGCACTGGCCCTCTTACTTCGTGCATGATAAGGGAGAGACTTCTCATTGGACTATTTCACACCCATCCTGTTCAAAGCAGGGTTTTTCTTGCATCTAGACTGCTTGCATCTAGGCCATAGATTGCTTGCTTCTAGGCCAGAAGACTGCTTGCATCTAGGCCATAACATCTCTAGTGAGATCCGAACACTCTTTTCTACTTAGGAATAATGGGAGATGCTAGAAAGTCCCAGGCAGATGTCTGACCAGGACTGAGTTTAATGTCAAGTTTTTGACCCTTATTGTTTGAACAATGCTGTTCAGAGCCCATTGATTTGAAAGGTGACCACAGGGACAGAGAATTCCTGGCTGCACTTGGTCAGCTAGGCTGGGGAAGTCTACTCTTCCTAATCCCACTCACTCTGCAACCTGCTTCCTTCCAGCTTGTCGGGAAAAGCTCATTGTGACTACCAGGGCCCAAACCCCATGGAACCTTCTGAGCCTCCCCCAACATGCCTCCTGGCAGCATTGGGCACTGTTGGCCAAGTTGCCTTTTTTGACACTTTGGTTTCACTTGGCTTCTGTGGCATCAGCCTCCTCTGTTCTCTTCCTACCTCTGTGTTTGATCTTACCGCCTTAAAGTCTCCTCCTCCAGGAGGAGTAGCTCGTAAGAGTAGCTCAGAGTGCCACATGGAGCCCTTTTTCTTCTCATATATAAATACTGCCTACTAATTTCATTTAACCCTTAGCTTCAACTGTTGTGTGATGTTTTCTCATTTCTATACATCAGATCTTGCCGAGGTCCACATCCGCACGTACCTCGTTACGCCTTTCATGGTCTGTCTCCACCTAGATACACTTCAGGTGCCCGAATCCAATGTGTCTAAATCGGAACTCACCACTGCCCTTTCTCAGTTTCCAGTTTCTCCACTATCACCTGAATGACACCACCATTTACCAATTCACTCAAGTTAGAAAGCCGAATTTTCACCACCACCTGCCCCCCTCCCATGTGCAAGGCCCCAGAAAGCCCTGCCAATTCTCTCCCTTAACCGTTTCTTGTATCTGTCCGCTCATCTTCAATCCCACCGCCATTGTCCTAATTCAGGGACTTTTATTCCTTGCCTGGCTCAAAGCTGTAGTCTTCTCTATGCATTGTCTCTACATACATGTAGTCTTTGTGCATACTGCTGCTAGATTGGTCAGTAGTTCTCGATCGCTCTGGGGACAGAGCTCAACCGTTAGCGGTCATCCTTGACCCTCTCCTACTTCTCCAACCTCATGCAACGTGTGCCTCAGCCAGACGGAACTGTCCATAAGTCCCCCAGACATCATGCAGCCCCGGGCTGTTATCCTCTGCACTGTGCATCCTGCTTGTTCTTCCCGCTTTCTGCACCCAAACCCTCACCCACTCTCCTGAGAGGCTCTGAGGACTTCCCCAAAGTAAAATGCTCATCTGCCTCCAGGAGCACCTGTTACACAGTTGTGTAGTTATTAGGTGACTTGTCTGCCTCCCACTGAGGTGTGAGCTCCTTGAAAGCCATGGAAGGATGCGCCCCTCATCTCTGAGTTGCCAGCATCTAGCATGGTGCCCAGAACAAAATGGATTCTAAAAAATGGCAGCTGAGGTTTATTTTTTGTGGGTGAGCCCACGAGTAATGGAGATGATAACATCCCTCTCAATACGTTAAATGCACATACTACATTCCTTTGCTGTTCACCTGTCAAGTGATTTTCTCTAGAAATCTACAGAAACAATAGAAAGGGAACAATTCATTGTTTCATACAGGGTGATGGGCATTGAGGAGGGCATCTGTTGGGATGAGCACTGGGTGTCGTATGGAAACCGATTTAACAAATTTCATATTAAAAAAAAATGTTTCATACAAACCAAAGACTAAAAAAAAAAACCACATGACAATTTGGAACAGCCTGTTTTCATTAATATTCGATCAGATGTAAATTCTAGAGATTAATTTTGAAATCTTCAGCCATCACCACAAAATGTCCTTAAATGCCACAGGCTCAACCCATACAAACAGCAAGGCAGATGAAGAATGCGATTCGTGAAATCTTATAATGTTCTGCAAATACCTGTCAATGACAGGACTTAATTTTACTGGAAGACACTTACCAGCTGATCATTCACAGAAGAGCAGCTCCAGCCGAGAAAGAGCACCACACAACTCACTGTGACTTTCCTTTCCACGAAGGAACCAAGAATTAACATACCTTCACCACGCGAAGGTCCACTAGGTGTTTGAATTTCACAGGTGCAGAAATTGAAGCATTTAAATAAGATGGTTATGGCCAAAGAATGAGTCCAAACACTGTTCTCATATTTGCAAACTTTCTTCTCAGAACCAACTGAAGTTATACTGGTGACATTTCAGAGTCTAACTATAAAGCAGTTACAGCTTTATTCGTTTGCTCTCCTTGTCCCCCAAGTGTTCTGTTATTCTCTGAGGTCACTGGCATGTTGGTGGACAGCCATGGCCCCATTGGGCTGTTGGAACCACTCCAGCTGGACCAACAGCCCGGTCTCCCCAGCACAACTTCACCTTCACACACTCTGCTCCCCGCAGAGCGGCCTCTTAGAACCCGATACGTGGAAACACTCAGGAGCTTGAAAAACATTTGCTTGGTAACGGAAAGAAATTCCCAACATTTCTCAGGAAGTGTAGTGCCCAGAGATAGGCTACCGGGAGCTCAAGTAAGGCTGACCGTGCTTGAAAAGAAGACTGACCTCAGGAAGCAACCACACGCCAGATTTTGCTTATTAAATTGTCTGCCACCAATGGGATTGCTCCCTCGGTAAACACAGGTGTGAGGAAACCCATAGAGAATCAGAGTTCTTACATCTCTAACTACTTTAGCCCTTACTCAATTCCTGTGCTTTATTCGGAGTACCTGTCAGAATGATTGCTAATAACAGACTGCCTAAGAGACTACCAAGGGTTTTTTAAATTAGGTAGATGAGGAACTCTCACACTCTCACACTTACGCATAAAAATGTCTGTCTCAGGTGCTCTCCTGATTCATTAAACATACATATGCATGTTTATACATAATACGCGCGCACACACACACACACACACACCCCGGGACTAACTCTTCAGCCAGTTAAGAACATAGAATAAAAACACTTTTTTCTCATGTACTCTGAGTTAACAACAAAAACAGCAGCAATAACAACACAGGGCAAGTCTAGTGAAGAACCAATCTGGTTTTCTGTTACACTTTCTGAAACACCAGCAATGAAGAATAGTGCTATGGGGCGCCTGGGTGGCTCGGTCAGCGAAGTGTCTGCTTCGGCTCGGGTCATGATCTCACAGTTCGTGAGTTCGAGCCCCGCGTCAGGCTCTGTGCTGGCAGCTTGGAGCCCGGAGCCTGCTTTGGATCCTGTGTCTCCCTCTCTCTCTGCCTCTCTCCTGTGCTCTCTGTCTCTCAAAAATAAATAAACATAAAAAAATTAAAAAAAAAAAATAAGCACTAGCTCCACTCCAGCCACAGGGGCCTCCTTGCCGTTCCTCGAAGAGGCCAAGCCCATGGCCTTTGCACATGCTCTTACTTCTGCCTTAACTCCTTCTCCCAAGATGTCCACGTGGTTTACTGCTTTTTTTTTTCTTCAAGTCTCTGCCTGTCATCAAGATCTTCCCTGAGCATCCCACACAAGGTAAGAGTTCATTCCCCTGTCCTGTATCCTCCTTTTCTTGCTTTATTTTATTCGAGGCACGTGTCACTTTTTGAATAATACACATTTACATGCTCATCGTGTGTCTCTCATAGCCACCAGCATATAAGATCTGAGAGGGCAGGGATTATGTCTGTTTCATTCCCTACTTAAAAAAAATTTTTTTTAAATGTTTACTTACTTTTGAGAGACAGAGAGAGAGAGAGAGATAGAACATGAGTGGGGGAGGGGCGGGAAGCGAGGGAGACACAGAATCCGAAGCAGGCTCCGGGCTCCGAGCTGTCAGCACAGAGCCCGATGCGGAGCTCAAACTCACAAGCTGTGAGATCATGACCTGAGCCGAAGTCGGACGCTTAACTGACTGAGCCACCCAGCTGCCCCTGTTTTATTCCCTACTTTAATCCAAGTACCCAGAATAATGCTGGGTGCAACAAGATGGGTGTTCATGGAATGATGAATGCATAAGTAAACGAATGCATGAATATTGTTGCAGATTAACTTGCTGTATACATGTCATAGACTATAACGTGCCCAAAGAGGAAGCAAAGGTGTCAAATAATATATCCACATCAAAAAATGCTCACAACGGTACCTCTCTGCTCATGAACCTTGACAAGATATGGTCCATGCAAAATTAAAGGTCAGGTTTGACTGTTTCTGAAAGTATTTCATTTTCCCTATTGATGTCAGCATGCCGCCACGGATGTGAGGCCACCATCACCTTGGGGTCGGTAGCTCAGCGATGGTCTACGTTGATATGCCTGCTGGCTGAGTTGCTCAATTTCCAATTCTGTGAATTTGATTGAACTCTCCGTACACTGACCAGAAAGAAAGTCAGTTCGGTGTGCTGACAGCCCAGAGATGGTGGGGGGGGGGGTGCCTTTTACTGAAATACCAGGTGTGATGGCCCGTGACAAACACAGGAGCTGAGTGGGGGAGAGCAGGTGGGCCCGGGCAGCAAGCGGAGAACTGGTTGCGAAAGCCAAGGATGCCTGAGGGAAGAAGAGAGGCTGCCGCAGAGCTGGTCTGGGTGCGTCCTGGCGGTGGGCCCACGCCACCTCGGGCTTCTGCCCTGGGCCTGCAAGGGCAGGTCTGATACCATTTGAAGAATCTGAAGGCATCGCCATTGAGCCACGGCGCTGTAAAGCACACGCATTCTGTTTTGAGAATGGTGTTCCCTCCGGTTAGGTTGAAAACAATTTCATTTCCCCACATTACAAGTGAAACTCTTTAAACGGACTTGACCTTTCAAAAATCATCAGACAGACAACTTGAAAGGCCTTTGTGATAAATGTGGCACAAGCAGAGAAACATTTCAGGCTCGGGCTAGTGATACAGAAGTAGCAGTGGGCAGCTCGACTCCTGTTAGTATTTCTAATTAGAGCTCTGCTTTCTGTATGACGGCTAGGCCTTTAACTATGTGTAGCTAAGGGACATTATTGTTAGTTCTTGGACAACCACAGTACCGTTCTGCTTTGTTAGACATTTTGATTATAATTTAGATGAAGGCAGATGCATCATACCCATGACACTGGAGGATAGAGTGAAGTTGGGGGCAGGCATATACCTAATAAATGACAGCCAGGATCTCTCCTGAAAATGACTAGAGTGGAATATGGGCCAAATCTAACATGTAATATTTTATTTATTTTATTCAAATAAGGCGATTATAATTTATGTTAATATTATTTATAATATTACCAATATTTTACTTTATTTATAACTGCAAAACTCTGTGCTTTGGCCACCCCTCCCCCCAAATAGGACGTCTCTCTTCTACGTTCATTCGCTTCAGAGCATATATCAGTTTATAATTATATATTTGTTCACTTGTTTATCAAAGCCTTCAAGGACATAATTTAAGCCTCAAAGAAGGTAGGGATAACATCTGCTTGTTTCCTTGCTGTGTTGCTGGTGCCTGTGCAACACCTACAATACACACAGGTGCTCAGACACATCTACACAATGAATAACTAGGCGAATGCATGTTCCAGACAAAGGATGGAGGAAAATGGGACTTACAAACAAGTCATTGAAAGGTCTGGTATTTCTCTTTGACTACAAGTTCAATGCCAGCTAACAATGCTGGGGCTATCAAAAGTAATCTAGGGGCGCCTGGGTGGCGCAGTCGGTTAAGCGTCCGACTTCAGCCAGGTCACGATCTCGCAGTCCGTGAGTTCGAGCCCCGCGTCGGGCTCTGGGCTGATGGCTCAGAGCCTGGAGCCTGTTTCCGATTCTGTGTCTCCCTCTCTCTGACCCTCCCCCGTTCATGCTCTGTCTCTCTCTGTCCCAAAAATAAATAAACGTTGAAAAAAAAAATTAAAAAAAAAAAAAAAAGTAATCTAGATGTCTAGAACATGGGATGTGCCCATCCTGCCTGATTCTTTCTGTGGAGTCACCTACCTGCTTCTGAGTATTCCTATGTAAGAGGATATATGTTATGGACTGAATTATGCACCTCCTATTCCCATGTTGAAGCCCTAACCTCCAATACCTCAGGATGCCTACTGGATTTGGAGTAGGGTCTTTAAGGAGCTAATTAATTAAAATTTTTGTTTCTTACGCCTATTTATTTTTGATAGACAGAGACAGAGCACAAGTAGGGGAGGGGCAGAGAGAGAAGGAGACACAGAATCTGAAGCAGGCTCCAGGCTCTGAGCTGTCAGCACAGAGCCGAATGCGGGGCTTGAACTCACAAACCGCGAGATCATGACCTGAGCTGAAGTCAGACGCCCAACTGCCTGAGCCACCCAGGCGACCTGGAGCTAATTAATTTAAGTGGGATCACTAGTGCCTAATCCAATACGACTGGTGGTCTTTTAAGAAGAGATTAGGATACAGACACACAGAAAGAAAAGATGATGTGAACACACGGAAGGCAGCCATCTGCAAGCCAACGAGAGAGGCTTTAAAGAAGCCAGGCTTGTTCACACCTTGATCTTGGACTTCTAGCCTTCAGAACTCTGAGCCAACTTCTGTCGTTTACCCTGCCCTGTCTGCGGTACTTTATTAGAGAAGCCCCCGCAAACTAATACTTCTTAAGGACTGCCTAACCGAGTAAGGATGTATGATTTTAAAATGAGGGGAATTAAGAGGGCAATGAACACTTTCTTCAAATACCTAAGCAACTCTCACATAGAAGAAAATACAAGCGAAAATTTTCTGACAAAAAGAGACATCCAAAAAGGAATGAATGAGCACGCCAATACACAATTTACTTATTTACTGAATTTACTGTTTATTGGCTGACTCCTCTGGCAAGAGGTAAGCTCCACTAAGACAAGCACATAGTAGGTACTCAGTAACTATGCTGAGTAAATGAGTTTCTTCTGGAGGTTCTGAGTTCCCTGTCACCGAAGGTATCGGGACAGAAGCCAGACATACCCTTTATGAGGATACTACTGAAAAGTTTCTTGCAGAGGACACAGGGTCAGGCTACTCCAGGGCCCTTTTTCAAAGCTGAAATTTTATTAATCCGATTCTATTACCGATGAGTGAAATACAGGTACTCCTCACAGTAAAGGTCCACCTTTAAACATCTGTCTCCACATACAGATTCTAGTCCAAAGTATCAGGACCATACAACTTATATTTTACATTTCTTCAACCTGAAGGCGTTATCCACCCATGGTGTCGCCCAATACAAGATAAAAAATAAATTTTAAGTATAGTTACTAGAGATTGTTTTCTGAAAGCTCATTTGGTTGTTTTTTTCAAAGTAGAAAGACATTTTTGTTTCTTAAATCTGTTTAATTTAGAGCATGAGCTCCACCAGCAGAAGACTGTGGAATATTAATAAATGCCTAATGAAGATTAATAATATTACAAATTATCATCTTCTTCTTATCCTCCCAAGAGCAGCGGCAGATGGTGAATTCTGGCTGTGCCTGTGGCTGCCCATAGATCTTTCAAGAAGCCAGCATTCAAAGAACAGAGTGAAACTCACAAGAATCTCATGAATTTTGCCGTTGTTCCAAAGGTTCTTTTGGCACCGACTCTGCGGTAGCAGATGAGCCTGTATACTTTGAATCGCAGTAATCCAGTTAAAAAAAAAAAATAACCAGACAATCTCACAGAGATTTTGAAAAATGGACCCGTCCTTGAACACAAAGGAGGAGGGGGACAGGACAGCCTCCTACTTCCATTCCACTGAGGAATCTGAGTCCTACCGTCAAGATCTTGGGCCTTTCGCGTAGCTCAGAAATACCGAGCATTATGATGTGCAGGTAATTGAAAAGCACAAACATTTTCAGTCAATAAGATTTTTGTTTCATAATTCATTTTGGCAGATGTTTAACATTTGCCTGCTCCCGTAAACTTTACTTCCAACTTGCTAAACGTCTGCCATGTGCCAAGAGCAATACTGCATATAGAGCCAAGATGGCAACTTCTGCAACCCAACATACGTCTGGGTTTGCGGTACCTACGCTTTCATGTTTGTTTGTGTTCTAGCTGTACCTCCAAAATATTTATTTTCATAAGGAATCTTAACACGCTAAATGGAACCAAGGAAATGATTAACACTGAATTGCGACCACGTTAAAAAAAAAAAAAAAAGGTCCCGTGACGGAGACGGTCGAACATGTTTACGATCCCACGTAGCAGTGATCGGTACTGAAAGTTAAACTGTATTGAAAGAATCCTACAAGTCGAATTTCCCACCTGACTCCCACAGCCCTCTGTGTCAGCATGAAGGCATTGGGAGAAGTGCACTCATGACAAAAGGGAGCCGATGAGAATCGGGCTCTCTGTTCCATCCCTGTCTTCATCATTGGAAAAGCAGAGCTTGTGCGAGGCAGCACTGGTTCCATATAAAATATTACTTGAGGCTCTGGGGTCTCAAGAAATGTTTGCTATTCTGTCCAGTGCTTCACAAACTGTTCCATGAATCAGTAAAAAAAAATTTTTTTGATGTTTATTTACTTTTGAGAGAGAGGGAGAGAGAGAGAGAGAGAGAAAATGAATGAATGGGGGAGGGGCAGAGAGAGAGGGAGACACAGAATCCCAAGCAGGCTCCAGGCTCCGAGCTGTCAGCACAGAGCCCGATGCGGGGCTCAAACCCAAGAGCTATGAGATCGTGACCTGAGCTGAAGTCGGACGCTCAACTGACTGAGCCAGCCAGGCACCCCGATTGCTGGTTTTTTTTTGTTTTTTGTTTTTAACACTTATTTATTTTTGAGAGAGAAAGAGGAGACAGAGCACAGAGCATGAGCGGGGGAGGGGCAGAGAGAGAGAGAGAGAGAGAGAGGGAGACACAGAATCCGAAGCAGGCTCCAGGCTCCGAGCCGTCAGCACAGAGCCCGATGCGGGGCTCGAACCCAAGAGCTATGAGATCGTGACCTGAGCTGAAGTTGGATGCTTAACCAACTAAGCCACCCAGGCGCCCCTCCATGAATCATTTTTTAAGTGGGGGCTGGAGGAAAGGATTATCGTGGAACATTACAAAGCCTTGAGGCAGTGCTGGCATGGGGGAAACTGCACCAGATTTGGAATTGGAAGATCTGTGTGCCAGTCCAACCTCATCAATTAGCCAATTGGTGACCCTGAGCAAGTCATTTGATTTCCCCATTCTTCAGGTTCCTGCTCATATAAACATAGGAACATTAATAATACCTGCCACTGGATGTGTTAATTAACTATGGGGGGGGGAGCCTTTCCACAATGTGTATGTCTATCGAATCACCACAACGCACACTTTAACCATTTTACAATTTTGCATGTCAATTATACCTCAGTAAAGCAGAAATAAACAAATGCATACCACTTAGGACTGTAATAAAGATAGAAAGAGACAGCATATGCACATAGCATGTAATAGGCATCATAATAATATTCATAGCATAGTTATGTTACTAATTGTATTTTGAGATTGCTATGTGCCAGCACTTTTCACGCATCATCTTACTTATTTCTTGTGATAACTCCATGAGTTTGGTATATTGTCCCTGTTTTATAGACGAAGAAACTGAAGTTTAGACAACCCAAGGTCACTCAGGTAATAAATGCTTGCTTGGCTGATGACATGTAATTTTTATGAGCGTCTCATAGTTCTGTGAC
Source organism: Leopardus geoffroyi (assembly GCF_018350155.1). Classification (NCBI taxonomy): domain Eukaryota; kingdom Metazoa; phylum Chordata; class Mammalia; order Carnivora; family Felidae; genus Leopardus; species Leopardus geoffroyi. The sequence continues at coordinate 11,179,373 of NC_059326.1, read as the reverse complement.
TGAACACAAATTGCACCTAACCTTAAAAGGAGGGAATATCTTATTTCAATCTAATAAGAGACCTAGGAACTTGCCCCTATTTTAGAGATGGGAAAACTGAGGTTCATCGAGGGTAAGTTATTGCCTAAGGTGGCATAGCTGTAAGTGAAACTGATGCCAAAGCAGGCACAGCTAAGCATGCAGCCTTCCTCTGACTTTGTGTTCTAATCTACTTAAACATTAGTTAACTGAAGGCAGGCAATTAAAAAAAAAACTATAATAAAATGAAATAACAATAAACGTTAACATTTTCTCTGTTCTCATTCTTGCTTTTGCTTTTGGATACTTACTTAACATAACTGCTAAGCATTCAATCCAAAATCTAACCATGAGCATTTGATTTTCACTGACACAAATTTCTAACGGGAGTATTTGTTTCAAGATGTAATATACAGTTAACATCGGATCCTTAAAAGTAATTTTGGTCAAAACTAAATAATTGGTCTGGTCCTTACACTGTCAACCAACTTTCTTTCCATTTTTCCCCAACAGGCAAATTTCTCCTTCTACCCACCATCACCACGACCGCTGACCTCTCCCTGTCTTTATCCTGGCCACTCCCCTGAGGCCTCCCTCCCACACGTATCTACCAAGGTCACTGCCACCTCCAAACATCTGCTACATTCTTCTCCCTTTGCCTAAGATGTGGTCCTGTCCAACAGCTCCAATCCTGTCCACCACGTCGCATGGTGCTCAGGCCCTCCCATTCTTGACCACTCATGGCCTTCTCTGCTCTGGTCTCTTACTGTAGGTCACGACACCCCTATTCCACACGATACTTGATTATTAGCTTTCATGGTTCTAGATGTGCAGCCCATCACTCCAGATGGACAATAATGTCCCTGGGGATAGACCATCTTTATTGTTTTTCTCTCACAAGAAGCTGTCAATAGTTTTGTATATATATATATATATATATATATATATATATATATATATACACACATATATATATTACATATATAATATATATATAACATACATATAATATATATATATATATATGTACATGTATATATATGTGTGTGTATATATATATACTTTTTTTAAAGGAAAACACCACAGGGGCACCTGGGTGGCTCAGTCGGTTAAGCGTCCGACTTCGGCTCAGGTCATGATCTCGTGGTCCATGAGTTCGAGCCCCGTGTCGGGCTCTGTGCTGACAGCTCAGAGCCTGGAGCCTGTTTCGGATTCTGTGTCTCCCTCTCTCTCTGACCCTCCCCCATTCATGCTGTCTCTCCCTGTCTCAAAAATGCATAAACATTAAAAAAATTTTAAAAATAAAATAAAATAAAATAAAATAAAATAAAATAAAGGAAAACACCACAGAGTTTGTAAATGTTGCTAGAATCTCCTCTCTTACATATTATGTTTCAAAAATTAACAGATAAAGAAAGATGGCTTGCTCTAACTTCGCACAGATCGTTGACTGTTTTATCAATTTTTACAGTCCAGAATTTAATACCTTAATAAGTGTTATGTTAACAAGTGTTATGAAGTTTGATAAAAAGTGGCATGTGTATTACTAAGGAAAGCAAGGTCAATTCTCTTGAAAATAAGGTAGATATTCATCAGCCTGTATTCATTCAACAGATAGCTACTGAGCACCAATTAATTGTGTAACTCCGTATTGGACCTTCCAGGTACAGTGAGACATGGACTTGACCCTCAATAGGCTTATCGTCTAGTAGCAACACAAATAGTAATAGTTCAAAATGATGATGGCATAATGCAGGTTTCTGTAATGATTTCACTAATAAAATAGAATCAGGTTTATCACTAGACATTCTTCCTGTTTAATAGTGGTAGTTCATTATAGGTCTGATGCCACCCTTTAGGGGGCTTTTTCAAAATTTGTGGAGATGTTTTTGGTTATACCAGTGATGGGGGAGGGTGCTACTGGCATCATGTGGGTGGGGACAGAACTGTTCCATGTCCTTCAATGTGTAGAGCTCTCCTGCACAATGAATTGTCTCATGTCCAACCTGACTTCCAACTGCTCCCCTTGACATCCTCATGGGTGCAAAACTCATTTGTAATGATCTTAGCCTGGAATCTAACGGTTGTACATATAAACAGCATTTTTGCATAGGTGAAATATCTTCTAAATTTCTAAATATCTTCTAAATTTTCAACTATGTGCGTCAAGGAAAGAGTATATTTCGTTGTGTTTGGAGCTTTTACCAGAACCGGTCATCGATTTGGAAAATCGTTTAACACTGAAGGCAACGCCACCACGCCTGGCTCCCACCTGCGCCAGCCTGCCTGGGGGGTCTGCACATTCGTGGTGGCTCTGTAACAGGTGCACACATCTGACTATTTCTCCATGTCTCCCATGTAACAGGGCATACGTTCAGAGAGGGGTTTATCACGGTTTACTTTCTTGACCTTTCTCTTTTATATTACAAGCACAAGATACAGATGCAGGTATTTAAATACAGATTTTTTATGGGGTGCCTAGGTGGCTCAGTCGGATGACTGTCCGACTTTGGCTCAGGTCAGGACCTCACCACTCGTGGGTTCGAGCCCCGCGTCGGGCTCTGTGCTGACAGCTCGGAGCCTGGAGCCTGCTTCAGAGTCTGGGTCTTCCTCTCTCTCTGCCCCTCCCCTGCTTGTGCTCTCTCTGTCTCAAAAATAAATAAACATTAAACAAATTAAAAAAATATATATATATATATATATAAATATTTTTAAAGTTACATGGAGAGATGAACATATTATCTTTGAATTTCACTTCAGGATAGTAAAGAAAATGTGGCAAAATATTTGTCATAAAAGGGAGAGTTGGGTCTAATAGGCTGAGAATCACTACTTCTAGGCTCTTAAAGAAATTTAAAGACAAACTTCCCAACATTAGGAGGTGAAATTCCCCTTTTAAGTTTTTTCCCTTTTATATCTGCATTCCATGAAATCTTCCTATGGTCAGCTGGGCTTCCTCATCATGGGCATTTTTAGCAGATATCACTTGATCTCTGAGCTCTTCCGGCAGTGAGTGGCACAGGTGCGGATTTAAGAAAAGAGAAGAAAGGCAGACATACGAGGAGAGAAAAATGTTACCATGAACTGTTACACTGAAGCCACTACAGTCAGCCGAAGAGGAATGAGAAGTGCAGTTGAGAAGAGGAGTTAGAAAGTAAGATTTAATAATTTATACCATCAAGAAATATTTATTACAAAATGGGAACCCAAAGAAAGAGAAAATAAATCCCTGCCCTTAAGCGCTTGCAACAGAAATAAACATGCAAACACTCTATGCAGTTTCCTACACACCAGGAATGCCCTGACACAAAACACACTGCATTTCACAGAGAAGCTATGCATGTTTCATGTAATTTCCAGGGGACGTCTGCTGGGGGTCTGCCAGGCAGACGGTTCAACTAGAGAAGTGATATAGGTTGAAACACGGAGAGAAAGAACAAGGCATCAGCAGCGAAGGAACTGATTCATTGAGAGGGAAAGGCAACATGGGGAACACAGGAAGGCTGTAACTGAATTGACTGATTCTGTATCAATATCAAAATTAAAGTCATGTGTGTATATATATATATATATATATATATATATATATATTCAGTCGGTACCTATAATATAGATTCATTTTGGACAGTTCAACAATTCTGCCTTTTAAGTTTATTTATTTATCAAAAAAATTTCACATTTATTTATTTTTGAGAGACAGAGAGACAGAGCCCAAGTGGGGGAGGGGCAGAGAGAGAAGGAGACACAGAATCTGAAGCAGGCTCCAGGTTCTGAGCTGTCAGCACAGAGCCCGACGTGGGGCTTGAACTCACAAACCATGAGATCACGACCTGAGCCGAAGTCAGACACTTAACCGACTGAGCCACCCAGACGCTCCAAGTTTATTTATTTTTTGAGGGGGGGTGGGGGGAGGGAGAGGGAACGAGTGGGGGAGGGGCAGAGAGAGAGAGAATCTCAAGCAGGTTCCACCCTGTTAATGCAGAGCCCCATTTGCGGCTTGAACCCACGAACCTTGAGATCATGACCTGGGCTGAAACCAAAAGCCTGACACTTAACTGACTGAGCCACCCAGGCGCCCCATGAAATTCTGTTTTTTAAAGCAATTTTATAACAAGTACAAATAAGGTCCTATGCATTCAAAATAGAAAACTCTTTGTTTTAAACAAATGATCTGCATGATGATTATTTTGGGTTACATGATTTTGGATTTTTGGATTCATACTTGATGTTAACATTGGAAAATTTAAGCAGGAAGTGAGCCATGTTGAAATGCATGGCACTTTAATAAGCCTAAATAAAATCACATGGCTTAGGCTATAAAATCTGGCAACTTAATAATTTGAACAAAAGCTACAGCTCAAAAAATTATCTTATTGGGAAAAAAAGAAAAATACTAATTCACAAAAATGGTTCTTTAATATATTACTAGCTAAGCAAGCATTTTACACACAAGCTAACCCTGACTATTTTGGGAGTAGGAAAGGATGTCTTTTTAGAGAGACTAAAACAATTTCGACTTTTCCTTTGTTTTTAAAGGTCTGAGTTTAAGAAAGCTGATCCACACTAGTTGGTTGTCATTTTTTAACCTTTGTTACTGCATTGATTCCGGCCGCTTCTAAGATCGAGAGCATCCTGGTACGCTGTCCATTTCTGAAGTGAGACTTGAGGTCTCCTGTTGCTGCCAGGTGGAGTCACTCATCAAGCCTAATCTAGGCAACTAGGCCACTCCGTCCTGGCCCCTCTGTGACACTCACTGATGTTCAGGCGACAAGATTTGATTTACTGTGTTCTTACAACTCAACTATGTTGCTCACATTCTAGAATATTCTGGGAAACAAAGCAACCTACAGGGGAGAACTTTTGTCATGCACAAATAAGGCAATCATCAAGGCCAGGAAGCATATTTTCCCCTGGCCTCTGATCTTAAAAGAATTTATTTTACATGATTAAGAATTTATCTCAAAATGCTCTCGTGTCCTAGGTTGAATGAGGATGTCAGCACAGCCTTGGGAGTAGAGTGGCTCACGTTAAGTGCTATGTTAGAGACAAGCCAGAAAGCTCTCTAGGATAGGTTTGCAACAGTGTACTTCTACCCTCTTTCCAAAGGAAACATAAAACTCACAAAATAATTGTCAGGAAGCAAAATACAATCTAGGTATTTTGAAAAGAATAAAAGTAACGCTTTATCAGAAAATGGCTTCATCTATTTATTAAAACCGAATTATAAGAGATCATTATAACACCTGGTATGAGATAATGCCTTACAGTTTAATGCGCGCATGACTGTACATGATCTTGTTCAAGATTCACACTCTTTCAACGTTTTACGCAGAGAAACATGTAACTCATTTTACAAAGTGGGAAACTGGGGCTCTGAAAAACCAGTTTCTCCTTACAAACAGTAGGAAGAAGACAAAGGTGAAGTCCATTCCATATATTTGAAGGGCCAGTGACTTCCCATTAGCACTGCTCGCCTGTGACACGCTCCCATCCAACTGCCCATGGGGACACAATGGGCTCCAAGCAGAGACTCAGGCGAGCACATGCCTCCTGAGAGGCACGGTAGCAAGATGCCCCAGGGGGTAGGGTCCTATGGAGTCCCGTGCCCAGCTGTGAATCCCGCTTTTTCACATTCTAGCCATGTGACTGGGAAAACAACTAAACCCCCCTGTGCCTCAGTTTTCTTTAAAGTGAGATACCGTAATAACATCTATCTCAAAGAGTCACTACGAGGATTGTATTATGTGGTAAAAACTCAAAAATCCCATCCATCACTAGCATTTCTTTTTGCAAGTGCTAGAAAGCTCTCTCATCACCAGATATACCTCTAACATAAAAAATAAACCAACTCAGGACTCTTATGGCAGAGCCAAAAGAAGGAACAGGATCTGATGATAAATGTTGTTAAAAAGGTATGATAAAGGTATGATAAATGTTGTTAAAAAGGCATCTGCACAGATTATAGGATTTTACACTGCTTCAAGAGTTTATGTTCGCGATGCAAGCTGAGACTCACAAGCAAGAAGAGATAGGTCCTCACCCAAGAAACGGGTTCCTACTAGAGAACAAGCTGGCAGAGGGAAGGTCCCCTGCTGGGGGAATGCCTGTTTGTCTTTACACCTTCTACAGCCCTTGGTTATCCGATCTAATTATTGTATTATCTGCTGGGGTAGATGTCTTAAAAAAAAACACAACTAATTTGTTTTCCTGTTATTTCTTCACATTCTTTTAACAACGTGGACGGAACTAGAATGTATTATGCTAAGCGAAGTAAGTCAGAGGAAAACAAATACCATATGATTTCACTCAGATGTGGAATTTAAGAAACACAACACATGGACACAGGCGAAGGGAAGGAAAAATAAGATAAAAACAGAAAGGGAGACAAACCATAAGAGATTCTCAAATACAGAGAACAAACTGAGGGTTGCTGGAGGGGAGGTGGGCGGAGGGATGGGCTAAATGGGTGATGGGCATTAAGGAGGGCACTTGTTAGATGAGCACTGGGTGTTACATATAAGAATGAATCACTAGATTCTACTCCTGAAACCATTATTACACTATATGTTTACTAACTTGGATTTAAATACAAAAAATTTTTTTAAGTCACGAAAGGTTTCAGACTCCAACTTCTGGGAATAATTCTCAAGACTGACTTTCTCATAATACATGGTAAGAAAAAAAATCACTTATAATTCAACCTTTACATTCTTCTGTGTGTTTTATAAATACTGAAACATTCCATATACCATTAGGTTGTTGAAACATCAACGTTCTCGGTACAGAGATTATATGAATTAATAAAATATACCTTTTGACTTGTGAAGTCTCTATCTTCTTCAGTGGCATTGGTTTGTAAAGATATGGGCAGTTACTTCTAGAGAAGCTTGGTAATTAGGGTCTAGTGCTAAAAAAGCTCATATAAATACTCATTCCCCCACACTGTAGATCACTCCACCACAACAGATGATAAGCATACATCTAGAAATGCCATCTTGTTCTAAGTGTGCGCCCTACATCTATGGAGAGAGCTCTTCGTGGTGAGAGTTCTCCTTTGAAAGTTAGCCATATTCTTCACGGGCTCTGGCCCTCATGCCAGCTTCCTGATCCGGAAGCCTGGGGCTCTGAAGGGTATCTAAAGTCCGTTTGTTTGACCCAGGGAAGAACAACCGTGAACATGGTCCAGGTCCTGAGAGCCCAGTTTCACATGAGGCTTTGCCACAAAGAACCCCACTGCTACACCTTGGACCCTGAACCTCAGCGTTGTGACTTCTGCTTAGGCTCGTATCATCCACTCGTGTCTCAGGGGTGCCAAACCACACTGCTGAGGCTGGGAGGGCAAGAAAACACTCCACTTCCCTGCCAAAACGAACCGAGCAGCAGGATCTTGGTGAAGGAGGTGCAAAGCAAGACAGGGGCACCCCAGGCCCTTTTCCTCACCCCAACCGCCATCCCCAACCGCACTGATGATATAAGATCCTTCCCAAAGCAAACGCGGGGCTCACACCTTTGGAAGAGTCGGATTCCTCTAGATCACTCCATGCTTCTGATTCTCCCAGGGATGAGGAGCTCCACATTCTGGAATTCACAACGCAGGGGATGCACAGATTTTGATCCAAATCAATCCCCAGGGACAGAGGGAACAGCCACAAGGAGCTTCTCTTCTCCCCAGCTGTGGCAGTGACACCTAGTGGCAGCCAGTAAGAAAACCCCCAAGGGTAGAGAGATTGTTCCTGGATGCCACTGACCTGCTTAAGATCATCCAGCTTGTGAGTAGTGGAGGTGCATTTCCAAGTCCAAGTCTGTGAATCTGTGCTCCTTCCAATTCTTTATCGTTGCGATGCCTTTTTGTATTCTTATAGCATATACGTCTAACAATAATCCTGTGAGGTCGCGGTGATTTCGCCATAAAATTATGTTTTTGCGAAAAAGAAATCTCCTTAACTATATCACTTTTTTTTTTTTTCGCAGAAGATGATGTGGTAGTCAGAATTTCCAAAATTGGCCCCCAAAGCTGTCTGTTTAAACCCCAGAACTCATGAATGTGGTGGGGTATCACTCCCAGGATCATGTTATTATGGCATATCACGTTATATGGCAGAAGTGACATTAAAATAGGGAGATTATCCAAGTGAGCCTGACCTAATCACATGAGTCCTCTGAAGCAGAGCGCTTCCTCAGGCTGGTGGCAGAAGAAGAAAGCTGGGGACTTCAATGAGCCATTGCTAGCTTGAAGATGGAAGGGCCATGTGAAAAGGAAAAGCCTGTGAGGACATGGGAACCGCAGTTCTACAGCCGCAGGGACCTGGATTCTGCCTGAAGGAGCCTGAAAATGGATTCATCCCAGGAGCCTCCAGGGAAGAGCCGGGCTCAGCCAAAACCTTGATTTTGGCCGGTGAGACCTTAAGCAGAGATCAAACTTTCACCCACGCCCGACTCCTCACTCAAGGAACCTGTGAGATAATAAGCAGATGCTTGTAATTGCTAAGCTAGTGGCAGCTGGTCACACAAGAATAGAAAACTCACACAAATATTATACAATTTGGAGGTTATCCCAAAGTGGAATCCTCAGAATTAGGACTCCATTCTCTGAACTCTCTCTCTCTCTCTCTCTCTCATAAACACATAAACACACACACACACACACACACACACACACACACACACACACACACCATCAAATCCTGGTGCTAAACCTACTCTGAATTATTTATCACACTTCCTCACTCCCTCGTTATTTCAGTGCCCACTTGCCTCCTTCACACTCTCTCATGATCTTCTCTCTGGATTCTTAGCTGGCTTCCCTGCCTCTAGGTCTCCCCCTTTTCTCTAGTGCTCAGCAATGCTGCCAGATTCAGTTTCCTTTTATTTTATTTTTTATTTTTTTTATGAATATAATTTATTGTCAAATTGGCTTCCATACAACACCCAGTGCTCATCCCAACAGGTGCCCCCCTCCATGCCCATCACCCACTTTCCCCTCTTCCCCAACCCCCATCCACCCTCAGTTTGTTCTCTTATGGTTTGCCTCCCTCCCTCTCTGTTTGTGACTATTTTTTTTTCCTTTCCCCTCCCCCATGGTCTTCTGTTAAGTTTCTCAAGATCCACATATGCGTGAAACATGTGATATCTGTCCTTCTCTGACTTATTTCACTCAGCATAATACCCTCTAGTTCCATCCACATTGCTGCAAATGGCCAGATTTCATTCTTTCTCATTGCCAAGTAGTATTCCATTGTATATATAAACCACATCTTCTTTATTCATTCGTCAGTTGATGGACATTTAGGCTCTTTCCATAATTTACCTTTTGTTAAAAGCGTTGCTATAAACATTGGGGTACACGTGCCCCTATGCATCAGCACTCCTGTATCCTTTGGATCAATTCCTAGCAGTGCTATTGCTGGGTCATAGGGTAGATCTATTTTTAATTTTTTGAGGAGCCTCCACACTGTTTTCCAGAGCGGCTGCACCGGTGTGCACTCCCACCAGCAGTGCAAGAGGGTTCCCGCTTCACATCCTCGCCAGCATCTGTAGTTTCCTGATTTGTTCATTTTAGCCACTCTGTCTGGTGTGAGGTGTTATCTCAGTGTGGCTTTGATTTGTATTTCTCTGATGATGAGTGAAGTTGAGCATCTTTCCATGTGTCAGTTGGCCATCTGGATGTTTTCTTTGGAGAAGTGTCTATTCATGTCTTCTGCCCATTTCTTCACTGGATTATTTGTTTTTTGGGTGTTGACCATGGTAAGTTCTTTACAGATTTTGGATACTAGCCCTTCATCTGATATGTCATTTGCAAATATTTTTCCCCATTCCGTCAGCTGCCTTTTAGTTTTGTTGATTGTTTCCTTTGCAGCGCACAGATTCAGTTTCCTAATATTACAGTCCCAGATGCTTTTCTCTAGAAGAATGTTGACAGAATGAAGTTTCCACCAGTTCACGGTGGTAGGAGTAATTATAATAATAGGGCAGTGCAGTGGGTTTTTTTCATAAAGCTAAATATTTTACACGGGAGGAACTTTTATTCTAACTTTTTGGATAAGATATTATTTTCTTCTTTGAGATGATTTACATGGTAATAGGGTGCAGCCCAAGTGGTCATATATTCTTCCCTGTTTGTTTGTCCTTTTGTGATGTGACTTAGCAGCTCCTCCAAGAGGAGGAATTTATTTCTCTATCTTTTGACTCTGGGCTTGCCCGTATGACTTGCTGTGGGCAATGGGACTTGTATGCTGGGACTTTCTCTCTTGCTGCTGAGAACTTTTCGACCACCATGTGAACATGCCCTTGCTGGCCACCTGGGATCAGAGACCACGTGGAGAGAGGCCCTATCTGTCCCAGTTGGCCACGCCCAGGGCCCAGACATGTGAATGAGAGCATCCTGGCCCATCCAGCCCCTGGCAAGCAGGCCCAGACAAGAGAGGCCACGGAAGCATGACAATAATTAACATGCGCTATCTGAAGCCACTGCATTTTGGGGGTGTTTCTTATGCAACAAACAGATACAATAGCAGACACTCGTTTGCAATAGTTTTAAACATATATATTTGTACTTAGAAAGCCAAAAGTAAATAAACTCTTGGTAAAGACTTTTAGCTTTCTAAACATTTAACTGGTCCAAGAAAAATCTCGGAACTATTGCCTTAACCCACAGCTCCAAATATGTCTTTGTCTTGCTCAAAAGGCCATGAAAATTGCTCTGCAGAGAGAGCTTTGGATGCTATTTATAGAGAGAGATTTTTCTGCTTGATAAATGATACCAGGCTAGGGAAGGAGAGCGGGGTGGGGTGGGGGGGGGAGGGACAGAGGGCTGAGGGAATAAAGCTGCAGCCATGAGGGGGTGGAAGTCGTGGTTGGAGCACCAGGGTTGAGGTGAAGAGATATGCTCTCAAGAGCCCAGGGAGCAGCAGAGAAGCTTAGTTAACCCAGATCCATGTTTCTTGCTGCTTTCTGGGGAGAACGCCTGCTGGCAGGCTTAGCCCATCGCTCTTTGACTTCTTCTCCGGACTAATGCTCCACTGTATCCCAACCACCACCACTCTCGGCCCTCCCCTCTGTCTGCCTGCCCTTCTAGTATGGATAACTCTCAGTTCTGGACACTACCATCCAGAGACTGAGAGCCCCATATACCCTTATGGAGCAGCAGTGGCTTGTACAATGTGAACCTGCGTGGCCCAGTCTGAAGCTGCCCTCGGAGTGAGGGCCGGTGTGGTGGCCACCCTGTTAGGCAGTTGTTGTATAGCAAATGCAAAGTTAGCACAGGTAGGTAGTCTTCTAAAAGAAACGACTTAGTTGATCGCTTAACCGTATTTTCTTGATTTTCACTAGATCAAATCGTTTTTCCAAGTGGCCAATTTTACCAAATTTGAAACAAAAGCCTGGATTGGTAAAGCTATGGGAAAGACTTTGGCTTTGGGTACTATGAAGAATAGGTACATGGACGGATACTCCTCCTGGAAATAAATTCCATATTCTGGATAAATTATTTAAATTCTTGGACCTCAAACCTAAGTGAAGGAACTCAGAGTTAAGCAGAACATCACAGCTGAGTCCCTCTGGGGGCACTTGCTAAACTGCATAAACTTTAGCTTTGATTTTCAAGACCACACAGGGGGAAGGTAAAAAGCCCAGAGATTTCCCCCTCTCTGTGGAGTAGTCTAATAGCTAGTCCAATGTTACCACTGTAGTCCAACGTAACGTTGAGACTACAAAGGGCTATACACACAGTGCCTGTGAATGGAAAATGGCACCCATCCTTTCACCAAGAGGGGGATCCCCCCAAATACTACACTTTCAAATCTAGGCACTAAGCAGAGAAAAAAGAATCACTTCTGAAAATTTGGATTCACACACTGGTCCTCATATTAGTTTGGGACTGAATTTCACACTACTTAGATAGTCCAAAATGTTTTAGGCCAAAAATTTGATTTTGAGTGATCCTTGACTGGTAGTGTTCTCAGGTAGTATTCTGGTAGAAATAAGTGCCATCTGTATGTTTTCTTTGGAAAAATGTCTTTCCGTGTCCTCTGTCCATTTTTATATCAGATTTTTTTTTTTTTTTTTGTCTGTGTGGGTTGAGTTGTGTAACTTCTTTATATATTTTGGATAGCAACCCCTTATGAGACACATTGTTCTCAGATGCTCAACACTGCTAATCATCAGGAAAATAAAAATCAAAACTACAATGAGATTATCATCTCACACCTGTCAGAACAGCTAGTATCAAAAACACAAGAAATAACCAGCGTTGGGGAGGATGTAGAGAAGACGGAACTCTCACGCACTGTTGGTAGGAATGTAAATTGGTGTGACCACGTGGAAAACAGTATAGAGATTTCCAAAAAAAAAAAAAAAAATTTAAAACAGAATTATCATACGATCCAGTAATTCTACTTCTGGCTATTTCCAGAAGACAAAAACACTAATTTGACAAGATACAGGCACTCCTATGTTTATTGTGGCAATATTTACAATAGCCCAGATATGGAAGCAACTCAAGTGGCCATCCATACATGAATGGATACAGAAGAGGAGGTGTATATACGACGGAATATTATTTAGGCATAAAAAGGAAGGAGATAAGGAGATCTTGTCATTTGTGACAACATGGGTGGACCTAGAGGGTATCATGCTAAGTAAAATAAGACGGAGAAAGAGAAATAGCATATTATTTCACTTACACGTGGAATCTAAAAAACAAAATGAACGAACAAACACATAGCAACAGACTCCTAAATACAGAGAACAAACTGGTGGTTGCCAGGGGAGGGAAGGGAGGGGATGGGCAAAGTGGGTGAAGGGGATGAAGAGGTACAAACTTCCATTTATCAAATAAGTAAGTCACGGAGGTGGAGAGTAGGGCATAGGCACAACCGTCAATGATACCATAATGATGTTGTATACGGTGATGATGATGACCGCACTTGCTAAGGTGACTGCAAAATGTGTAGGCTTGTTGGATCACCATTTGGTGCACTTGAAACTGATAAAACATTCGGTGTCCCATATACTGCAATAAACAAAAAAACAAGTGCCAAACATCTCTGAAGGAATGCGTCTTTTCTTGGAGTCAAAGAATTGTCACACATAAAATTCCAAGGAAAATAAGTAGTTCACGGGAAAAAAACTAGTTAACTTGCTAAGTACACAAGGAACCGAGGCATCGTAAGGAACAACTAGCAGAGATAACAAAGAGCAAAAAATAGATCCCTGAGGATTTCAGATAATGGAATTAGTAAATACAGACTCTGAAATAACTATATTTACTATTTTTATTTAAAAAAAAAAATTTTTTTTAATGTTTTATTATTTATTTTTGAGACAGAGAGAGACAGAGCACGAACGGGGGAGAGTCAGAGAGATTGGGAGACACAGAATCTGAAGCAGGCTCCAGGCTCCCAGCTGTCAGCACAGAGCCCGACGCGGGGCCCGAACTCACAGACCATGAGATCATGACCTGAGCCGAAGTCGGACGCTCAACCGACTGAGCCACCCAGGCGCCCCTATATTTACTATTTTTAAATAAATATAAGACAAGTTTGAAAATATGTTCAGAGAACCAGAAATACTTTTTAAACTTTTTTATGTTTTATTTATTTTTGAGAGAGAACGAGAGAGAGAGAGAGAGTACAAGCAGGGGAGGGGCAGAGAGAGAGGGAGACATAGAATCCAAAGAAGGCTCCAGGCTCTGAGCTCTGAGCTGTCAGCTCAGAGCCTGATGCGGGGCTCCAACTTGTGAACTGCGGGATCATGACCTGAACTGAAGTCGGACGCTTAACCGACTAAGCCACCCAGCTGTCCCTGAGAACCAGAAATATTAAAAGATATCCAAATAGACTAGGCAGAGAAACAAATATACTTTAGAAGTTAAAAATATAATAAGTGAAGTTAGAAATGAAGAGATTTAACAATAAATTCAACACAGCTGGAAGAAAGAATTGGTGAACTGAAAGATGTATCTGAAGAAGTTATGTAGAATGTAGCACAGATAGAAGAAGAGACAGGGGGGCGCCTGGGTGGCTCAGTCGGTTAGGCGGCTGACTTCGGCTCAGGTCACGATCTCGCGGTCCGTGAGTTCGAGCCCCGCGTCAGGCTCTGTGCTGACCGCTCAGAGCCTGGAGCCTGTTTCAGATTCTGTGCCTCCCTCTCTCTGACCCTCCCCCATTCATGCTCTGTCTCTCTCTGTCTCAAAAATAAATAAACGTTAAAGAAGAAGAGACAGGAACTATGAAAGAGATTAAGAATGAGAAAGTCTAACATGCATCTAATCATAGCTCCCCTAAGAGTAGGATTATATTTTTGACTTATTGAGAATTTCCCCAACTGTGCCTGTCAATTAAGTTGAATTATAAGCAGGGAAAATTCATAGCATAAAAAAAAACATGTAAAAGGAGAACTAACTCTCAGTGTAGTGCAGATGGAAATATAAGATCATTGTTAGGTGTGTTAGAAAGAGGACCAAGTAGAAATACTGTATTTTGGGGACTCATGGATGGTTAGACATCTTTGCCAAAGAGTACTCATGGTGAGAAAAACCAGAAAAGGGTTGAAGGATTGGGCCAGATAGACATTCTTAAATGTGAAAGTTAAAAAGGTAGAAATCTCATATAAATTCTTAAAATGTTTCCTTAAGAATTATTTTTTTTTTTTCAACGTTTATTTATTTTTGGGACAGAGAGAGACAGAGCATGAACGGGGGAGGGGCAGAGAGAGAGGGAGACACAGAATCGGAAACAGGCTCCAGGCTCCGAGCCATCAGCCCAGAGCCTGACGCGGGGCTCGAACTCACGGACCGCGAGATCGTGACCTGGCTGAAGTCGGACGCTTAACCGACTGCGCCACCCAGGCGCCCCTCCTTAAGAATTATTCTGAGGGGACGCCTGGGTGGCTCTGTTGATTACGCACCAGACTCTTGGTTTTGGCTCAGGTCATGATCTCACGGTTTGTGAGTTCGAGCACCACCTCGGCCTCTGCTCTGACAGTGCGGAGCCTGCCTGGGATTCTCTCTCTCCCTCTATCTCTGCCCCTCCCCCACTCACTGTCGTCTCTCTCTCTCTCCAAATAAATTTAAAAACGTTTTTTTAAATAATTATTCTGAGAATAGCAATAAAAATAACATCTGTTGAGTAGTTGCTGCATGCTTGAGCTTTATAAATACGACTGAATTTAATCTTCACAATCCCAAGAGGTAGGTCATGTAATAGCTGTACAGCTGCATGTAACAGCCTCAAGATATGAGGCTTGGAGAAGTCAAGTACCTTGTCCGGGCCATATGTTTAGGAATTGGTCAGGCTGAGATTCAAACTCGAGTTTCCTGATTCCAGATTTGGACCGCCTTAGGGAAACAGGAAAACAAATAATTTTTGAGAAAAGAGGATAACCGATGCTGGATTTGGAGTAAAAAGAATTTGGTTGAACTCAGAGCTCCCATTTATAAGTGGGAAATTATAACATATAATTTCTTAGTAAATTACATAACCTCTCAGAGACTTGGTTTTTTTCCATTTGTAAATTGGGAATAGTAGTATTACCTGACTCTGATTCTTAGTTTGATAAATTAAATGAGACAATGCACGTGAATGTGAATAGTATACGAATATATACAAATAGTAGTATACAAATAGTATACAAAAATATATACAAATAGTAGTATACAAATAGTATACAAAAATAGTATACAAATACTATTATCTTCTCTAATTTACCCTGTTCCATTACCTGTTGTTTGAACCAATAATATTCTGAATATTATGGAATGGTGAAACATTAATACATAAAATCTAACCCAGATGCAGAAAATTCAAGGCAAAACTTTTCACCAAATGATATGGTATGCGGAAAATTTTTTTTGGTTGGAGCTAGGTCTGGGATTACAACATTCTTTCCCGTACGCTATAGGGGCTGGGAAAACCAGTATTAAATAGGCAATAATTAAGTTGCAAACAGAATGCCACAGAGGGAGGTTAATTTACATTCCAGAATTTACTTTATCATGTTAGGTAAGTTTCCACATCATCTATTTACCATTGTCCAGGTAATGAACCTACAAGAAAGTATTTCCTTCTCGTGACAAGCATATTAAAGATCTCTATAAGAAAAGAGCAAAAGTCGTGGGAAATGAATTGAAATCACAGCATAGGAATTACAGAATTTAAACTGACACATTTTATTATTATTTTTCAAAATAAATTATCTATTAAGATACTCCAGCTAAGAAAAGAATATTCATGTATCACTGGACATACTGATTTGGGAGTGGTTCAGCACCTCCCCGGACGTTGTCTCTCTTCTTTGGGGACACCATCACCTTTGCCACCCAGACTTAATCTCTGAAAAATCAAGGTTTTGGCCTTTGTTTTCCTCTCAGAGTTTTTATTTTAACTGGATACAGTCCAAGGCATTGTTTTTCATCCTTTGGTATCTATGTCAGAAGAGAAAAAAATGCCACGTTCACATGCCTACATCCAGATTTTCTCAAGTTATGACCCATATGCTGTTTAATATCCTATTTTGGCCAAACCATCTTTCCCATGACATGCTGTTTTAGGCTTTGCATGCTTCAGAGTGAAAGATGCAATGGGCTGGAAAAGGGGATTTCTGAGTGATCCTGTTTCAGAGTATGTGGCTTCTTAGCTATCGTATTTACTAAAGAGGCATAAGGTACCACAGCGGTTGACAGAATTGTTCAATATTCTAAGCAAACAAAGGTTGTATCCATGAGATACACACAAACAAGTCTTCAAACCCTCTTTAAGTCACATGTACTCTGGCACCCTTCTAAAGAGATGCGATAGGCCACCCATTAAAGTCAAATAACTTTCACAAGTAGAGGTGAGCCTTCTTTCTTGGGAAACTGTTTATTTTGGTTTACTTCGGAATTGCAGGGCTTTTCTGGGTCCATGACCTACTTATCTTTGCATTCCCAGGACCAAGCACAGCGTCTGCTATATGTGTTGAATATTTCTTGGGTGAATGAATAAATATACCAGGCAAAGAAATGGCAAAGTGATTGTTTGATAAGATGAAAAATGAGATATTTATTTATTTATTTATTTATTTATTTATTTATTTATTTATTTTTACTGAGATTTCAAATATTTTTGTGGTGTAGGAAGATGCCAGGTTGGGGGTGGGGGGTTGAGGGTAAGGGAGTGGTGGGGGAGACTAGAAAGGTAAGAGATGGAGAATTAACAAACAGGTCTACTGTTCAAAGGCTCTTCCTCTGACACGGAACCCATTAAAAATCCCAAACTGGCCTCTGTCTGTTATCACCACAGGAGTAAGACAGAGAGATATCCAAGCAGAAATCACATCGAAGAACAGCTATGGAACCAGGGTGGCTGGAAGGTGGCAGAAAATGAGACTCCAACAAAAAATTTGGAGCTTCATGTAGAGAGTCTGGAATGCCATTAAAAAAGTTTTAGATTTTCTGTTTCTGTAGGCAGTGGAGAGCCATCAATATCGTTCATAGGAGAGGGGTGCTTGGATGGCTCAGTCGGTTAAACGTCTGACTTTGGCTCAGGTGATGATCTCACGGTTCATGACTTCGGGCCCCGTGTCGGGCTCTGTGCTGACAGCTTGGAGCCTGGAGCCTGCTTCGGATTCTGTGTCTCCCTCTCCCTCCCTCTCTCTCTCTCTCTCTCTCTCTCTCTCAAAATAAGTAAACATTAAAAAAATATTGTTTATAAGATAATAGATATGCAATGCTCCGTAACACTTGAGGGTCAAGTGATACCAAACTTCTTTATTTTCTCCAATTAAATCAGAGCCCACACCAGCTTGTTCCCACTGTTACTAATTGGTCTCTGGTGTTCCCTCCTCTTCCTGAGGATCATCTGAGAATTCCTCGAGGCTCTGACAGCTCCCACAAGAGGTTTGCCAGACTTCCAGTTCCTGAGAAGGGTTAAGTCCTCACCATTAAACTTTTTTTTTTTTTTTTGAAGGGGAAGTGAAATTTACATACATAAAATAACCCATTGTAAAGTGAACAAGTCCCAGTATGCCTTATGACGCCACTGTTGCCCCCCACATGCTGCCGGGGGGCTGGGAGCCCCTGTGCTGTCTGACATCGCTCTTCCATGTGGAGGTCAAGTTTCTCCTGCTCCCCTTTCTGCCTCAAAGGTGGAAAATTTGGAAGGGAAGTTCCCCACAGGGATTCCACCCCCTTTCCCTCATCTCAGATTCCTCTTGCTCAGACTCCTGAGGTCTAAGTGCCAGTGCCTGTCTTTAGGGGCCTGATTCCTCTGAGGCCCTGCCTCATGGGATGGAGTCAAGCACGGCCTGGGGCACCCACCTCTCCCAGAACCTGCAACTCTGTTCCCTTCCTGCCCAAGGGAACTACCCGAGCCGCTCTGCATTTATTTCCACCCCACTCTCCACCCAAATCAAAAGATTAGTTCCCTTCCTTTCTGACAGCTCATCAGTAAGAGGGTCCAGCCTTTACTGGACCCTCCAAAAAATCCCATCCTATTTTTATTTGTAGAGCAGACAGTTATTCTTGACAAATCTTAATTCTTCCTCCCGAGTTAATTCACCCTCCTTATGCTATGAAAAGGACAGACAGTAAAACACCTTGTCGTGTTGGAAATAGACACACATACTGTTCAAGTCTTTGAAGAGACTTTGCTCTATTGGTTTTATGTAAAAGTTTCAGGTCATTTGTGGAGGGCATTTTGATAGGGATAGAATTTACAGAACACAGCTGTTTGAATGGGATCATGGAAGCTTCATTAGAGGAAAGAGTACACGTAGGAAGAAGGTGAACTCATCTTGCCACGGAGTAGGTGCAAAGAACGTGCGACTGGAAGGACCGTACATGGAGAGCTGACATTCTGTTAAATGCCTGGGGTAAAATCACGGAGGATACGGCACTCAGCTTATTTCACATATCCCAGAGATACAAAATACTTGGGAAGGCAAAAAAAGCCTCAGTGGCATTCCGCGCTATACCAAGCATCTCTTTTTTACATTTATGATTGGAAGGCTAAGAGAAAACCAAAAATTTTAATGAAGTGTTCAGTTTCTTATTTTGCAGATGACATCTCAAATGACATCTCCTAATTCGTCTGAATTTGCATTCTCCCCCTGCCAGGAACTATCAACCTGAATCTAGAGGCTGACACCAATTTCTTAGCTGTAGGTACACTGAGATATCTGTGAGGTCTTTCCTTCACATGGGACCATTAGGACAGTGTCTGGGAACACTAAATCCACTCCACCATCAAAAGTTACTTGTTTAGGGCCGCCTGCGTGCCTCAGTTGGTTAACATCCGACTCTTGATTCCGGCTTAGGTCACGTTCTCATGGTTTGTGAGATTGAGCCCCTCACGGGGCTGCGCGCTGGCAGGGTAGAACCTGCTGGGGAGTCTCTCTCTCCCTCTCTCTGCCCCTCCCCCACTCGCTCATGCACTCTCTCTCTCTCTCAAAATAAATAAATAAACACTTTAAAAAATTACTTGCTTAATTATTCAACACTTGGTAATGTAGCAATTAGTGTACAGAAAAAAAAATCAGACTTGGAGCTTTCAAAAGACACCTCATGCAGTCATGGAGAAAACGTTCCCTTCCCAGGGAGATAGATTAGTAGGTAGCTGGCAGGGCAGGTGACTTCTGAGTCGGCCTCGGGAACGGAGCCCAGAAGTGACTTGAAGGCATTCTCTCAATTCAATACCTGTTTGTTCAGGTGCCCTCTTTACCCACGTGCATCCCACCTGGCCCTAATGATCTTTTCTAGTAACTAAAAGAGCAACAAATCAGCCCTTTGTCTCGGCTCAGTAACTCTTGAGCCCTACTCCTCTTCCCCGGGCATTCTTCTATGTTTGTTATCTTGCAACATTGTTTCAGTGTTAGAACATTTTGAATGAGGTCAAAGGTGAAGAAAGAATCTACCTCTTAAAGAATGTTTTGTGGAGATGGGCCAAAACGCAGAACAGGATTAGTGCATTCTATTATTCCTAAGTTTACTTTTTAAAAAAGGATGATCTTTGTTCTTTACCCTGCGGCATAGTATCTTTTATCTAAACACTACATAACCAGGTCTCAGTTCCATTTCACAGTGATATTTCTTTTGCTAATTTCTTATTATATCTTAAATATATTGTACGTAGTTGCATGTACTACATAAAACATTCCTTTTATTTCTACTGAGGACAGGTAGATAGCAAGAGTTTTCTTGGACATGTTGAGGTATCAACAGATTTTAGTAGGTTTGATAGTCTGTAAGGTCTAAATTTTCATACATAAATGATAGCTAAAAAAAAAAAAGAAATATAAAACATCCCTTTTCTTTCTTTAAAAACAAAGAAAGAAAGGGCATGGCTTTGGATACCAGGTAGCTAAATGCTGATTCCTTCTTGCACTTTGTATTTTTGCTGCAGCAAACCTAACCTTCTAGAAATAAACATGCCCTTGAAGAATAGGGAAAAGTTGAACATAAGGAAACGCAAAAGGCAAAAACACCTTAATGAAGAGGATCCTTATTACATATGCATGGTGTCTTGCAGATTGTTCCTTTCCACTCATCTACTTCCACATTTAATGAGTGTCTACCACATGCTAGGCACTGGGGTTTGTTCCAGGGACACAAAACATGGCTTATGTCCTCACTGGGTTATAGCCTAAACCTGTGATGTCCAATATGGCAGCCACTAGACCTACGTGGTTATTGAGCACTCGAGTTGTGCTGTAGAATACATGCATCGGATTTCAAAGACTTAGCACACACAAAAAAAGAGAATATGAAGTTTCTCAGGGCATGTGGGTGGCTCCATCGGTTAAGCGTCTCACTCTTGATTTTGGCTCTGGTCATGATCTCACGGTTCGTAAAAACAAGGCCAGCTTCAGGCTCTGTGCTGACAGTGTGGAGCCTGCTTGGGATTCTCTCTCTCTCTCTCTCTCTCTCTCTCTCTCTCTCTGCCCCTTCCCCACTCTCTCTCTCTCTCTCTCTCTCTCTGCCCCTTCACCACTTGTACTCTCTCTCTCAAAAATAACTAAATAAATATTTTAAAAAAGAATATAAAATATCTCAATAATCATTTTTATATTGATGACATGTTAAAATGGTAACATACTGGATATGTTTGAGTAAATAAAAAATATTATTAAAAACAACTTACCTTTATTGTGGCTATTAAAATTGTTCATTTAAAAAATGTTTTAATTATTTATTTATTTTTGAGAGAGAGAGAGAGAGAGAGAGACAGAGACAGAGAGACAGAGTGCAAGCAGGGGAGGAGCAGAGAGAGAGGGAGACACAGAATCCGAAGCAGGCTCCAGGCTGTGAGCTGTCAGCACAGAGCACGTTGTGGGGCTCGAACTCACAAACCGTGAGATCATGACTTGAGCCGAAGTCGGACGCTTTACCAACTGAGCCACCCAGGAGCTCCCAAATTTTTTCAATTACATATGTGGTTGGGGTGATATGGTAAGTGTAGTGATAGAGATAACCTCAGGGAGTCACAGGGGAGCAGGGGAGGGACACCCCATCTCCACCTATGTGGGGCAGGAATGGGGGTATGGTGTGTTGGTATTAATAAACACTTCCTAGATGAGGTGACATAACCCTAAAAATTTCTGCTACAGGAAACCATGGGGTCCAGTGAGGGTTTTTCCCATTTATTTATTTTTAATAGTGATAGTGGGAGTTCACGCATGGGCATAGAGGAAGAAAGATTCAGAAGAGCAAAAGGATGATTGGGGAGCCAGTTCCTGATTGATCTGGGGGGATGAGGTTGAGGCCTAGAACACGAGGAGGGGCATTTCATGCTCTGAAAGTAGGGAAAATGAGGTAAGCAGTGCTGTGCTCCCTACTAGAGTATGAAAAAATGTCATAGCTATGGGCATTGGAGAAATTTTAAAGATTGGGGGAGTGTAATATGTGTACATAGTAAGTTCTAACAATAAATGAATTAAGTTACACAATACATTCTGTTAGTGAGATTATGGCAAAATAGGTCCTATCATATGTTGCTGGTGGAATGTAAATTGATACAAATCCCAGTGGAGGTTAATATGGCAGCTTCTAGCCAAACTACAATTACATGTGATTCCACTTTTGGAAATTGCTTCTGCAGATACACTGGCTGGCATTTGGCTATTCCCTCAGCAGGGTTTGTCATGGCAGAGTGTTGGAAACAACATAAATGTCTATCAATAGGGGAGTGGGTAAGTAAATAGTAGTACATATATCAATGGAATACATACACCTTTGAGCAACAGCAAAGACTTCCACAAATACTGATTTGGAAAATCTCTAAGATACATTAAGTGTAAAAAAAGCAATTTACAAAACCATCTTTATAATATGCTACTTTTTGTGTAAGAGAGAGGTACAGTAATCCATATTTATTTGTATATGTATAAAGAAACCAATAATGGGGAAAACGTAGAAGGGTAAAGGAGGTAGAAATGGATAGATGAGAACTATGGAAGGGAGGCTGTGCCCTGTAGAGTTTTGATATATTTTGTGCTTTATATCATGTGATACATTTTATATTAAATAATCCATGTAGAAAAAATAAGAACAAAAACAAAACATCAAGCATATTTATGATAGGGACCTACCAAGGTTGAGGTCACTAACAGCTCCTTGTCATATAGAGACTACCTTCAACCAAGTGCCGTTACCAGATCATCGCCTGATCTTTTTCACATTAACCTTGTAATACTTCTCCCCAGTTATTTGCCTGAAGCTGATCTATATTCTTGTCTTATCCTTCACTATTTCAAAGAAAAGATGGACACCACCGCCCACCCCCCCACCCCAGGAGTTGAAAGGGAATACAGCTTAAAAAACAAAATATTCTGGGGGCGCCTGGGTGGCGCAGTCGGTTAAGCGTCCGACTTCAGCCAGGTCACGATCTCGCGGTCCGTGAGTTCGAGCCCCGCGTCGGGCTCTGGGCTGATGGCTCAGAGCCTGGAGCCTGTTTCTGATTCTGTGTCTCCCTCTCTCTCTGCCCCTCCCCCGTTCATGCTCTGTCTCTGTCTGTCCCAAAAATAAATAAACGTTGAAAAAAAAAAATTTTTAAAAAAAAAACAAAATATTCTGAACCCATGCCCCAAATGATCCTCATGAGAAATAAAAAGAGAGACTTATAAGGATATTCATGTGGTGGCAAAGCAGCCTCTCCTGGGAACAAGAATTTTGGAAGCAGATACACAAAGGCTTGATGAAGAAGTAACACCAGAGAGGCACACATCTGTGCGTTCTGTTAGGAAGTCGAGAAGCCCAGAATGAACCAGAGTTAAGGGCACAAGGGAACAATCTGTCCGTTGAGCTAAGGATGTTGGCTTTGAGGTCCATCCACAGTGGATGTACCTTAGCATCTGGAATGCAGCTTGCGCTCACAAATATCCCCTGAATGAAGGAGGGAGGGATTCAGGACTGCGGTCAGAGTACTGAATTCCTCACAAGTATTTTGTGTCTGTCCTCGCAATGAGCGAGCCTAATTTTCAAATTACAACAGACATGAGTTCAAGGGAATAAAAGCCTAGTGTCAGTAAAAGATAATAAGAGAACACCCAGACGCGCTGAGTTCAAGCCTTCAGACCCAAATAGATCATATGTGAGCACCCTGAAAAGACCGTGGATGTGATCCCAAAACTGCTATTACGAGTTTTAGAGAAAGAACGACAAAGGGAAGAAGCGGTAAATTGCAAAGAAAGAGGAAAAGCAAAGTTTAGAAACTGCAAATGACATGGATTTTATTTTATGCCCAAATTCCAGAGAAAATTATAAAACAAGTAGTTTTTAAGTACTTCTTAAAAATGTTTGTTTATTTTTGAGAGAGAGAGAGAGAGAGAGAGAGAGAGAGAGAAAATGAATGGGAGAGGAGGACACAGAATCCGAAGCAGGCTCCGAGCTGTCAAGCACAGAGCTGGCTCAGGGCTTGAACCCACGAACTGTGAGATCATGACCTGAACCGAAGGTGGACGCTTAACTGACTGATCCACCCCGGTGTCCCAGTTTTTGACTTAAAAGGAAAGTAGTGATCATTTAGGAACCAATAGTTATTTAGTACATTGACCTCTTCCTGTATTACTGGATTACAAAAACTCAAAAGAATCTAGCCAGGAAGTTCACAAAAAGTACATTAACCTTTCATAGATAACCTAGAAATATATAGCCCAGATATCTTACTTAACGGGATTCTGAATCTACAAATGAGTATGATATGTCTTGGACATAGAAGGTTCGCATTAAACATTTATTGACTGAATGAATGAATGATTAGCCTTTACCAGTTTCCCCAGGCAGTAAATTCTCTTTCCTATGTTCTTAGAGCACTGAATTCACATATGTATCACATGTCATATTGTAATTATTTTTTATGTCTGTCACTCCCACTAGAATATCATAAAGTCCTCCAGTTAGAGTCTTACTCATCTTTTGTCCTCAGGGCCCAACACTGCCCAAAATAGCATGGTGCCCAATTAGTGTTTCTGAATTAAAAACTAAACACACCAAACCCGGAATAGAAGCTCAGAAGATTGAGAATGACAGTACTAAACTCTTTTCATAAGCAATAACATGATAGGACTACCTTTCAAAAGGAAATCTAATCTTGAGCTGGATGAATAAAGAGCCCATCTCTCGTGTTGGCAGTGCTCAGACAACAACTGGAGGTGTTACCACCGCATTTTACAGGGAATCTTCACAAACGGAAGCCCAGGATACTGAAAAGTATAAAAATAAGCTCCAACAGAGAATAATTTGAAATCGGAAGATACTTAGGTTACGAAGAGGAACTCAGAAGGGCCATGGCCATTTTCAGTAGGATAAAAGTGCTGTCACAAGGGAGAAAGACTGGACTTCATGCGTCTTTGGAGCACAGAACTAGGTAGATGGTACAAGTGGGTGAATTTGGTTCTAGTATGAGGAAAAGCTTCTAGGAATTAGAGTTGCTCACTAATGGAATGGACTGATTTCACTGTAGGCAGCTCCCTGTTTCTGAAAATGTCCAGAAAAGTTCAAAGAATCATTTAACAATCCAACAGATCTAACAGGGGTATTATGGAAGGTGCTCTTGAATTGGAATAAAACACAGTGAGGGTTTCTCACCTTCCTTCTGATGCATGGGTTTTATTGCATTACTCCTTCAAGTGTATGATTCTATTATTGTCTTCAGTTTGTATATTCCATATTTCCATATGACTTCCATTACAGAAACCATGTTTTCTAAAAATTCTTTCTCACTTTTACTATGGTTAAGCTGATGGAATCTAAATAATTCTATGTGATGCTTAACTGTCAATAAACGTGTTAACCTTCAATTACTCCTTT
Organism: Leopardus geoffroyi; assembly: GCF_018350155.1. Taxonomy (NCBI): domain Eukaryota; kingdom Metazoa; phylum Chordata; class Mammalia; order Carnivora; family Felidae; genus Leopardus; species Leopardus geoffroyi. Next base: position 11,154,076 of record NC_059326.1, on the reverse strand, counting down.
CATCATAGATGTTGGTTTGATCAAATTTAAGTGCTTCCCTATTTTGACTATGTAGGCAAAGAGATTATCTTCTTTTCATAAAAATATGGCATTACTTGTCATTATGTACATAACTCCATCTATATTTTTCTGCTTTTCCTCTTAAAAAACTCACAACCTTGACTTCTACCAATACTCTAAGCAAATCTCACATCTTCAGATTATCCGCGATAACTAGGCATCCAAATACTTCTAGAGTAAGTCATTAAGAACATAAATATATTTGAGTAAACCAACTCTAAATATAATTGGTTGATTATTAAATATTTTTAAAATATTTATTTATATTAGAGAGTGAGCATGAGCAGAGCAGGGGCAGGGAGAGAGAGGACCCCAAGCAGGCTCCACGCTGCCAGTGCAAATCCTGACATGGGGCTCAAACTCACCAACCATGAGATCATGACCTGAACCGAAATCAAGACTTGGATGCTTAACTGACTGAGCCACCCAGGTGCCCCAACTATTATATTTTTATCTATAACTTTTATTATGTCTTTACTAGTAAGTATAATGTCTGAAAGAGTGACTTTTCTTTGTGTAGTAGTTTCCAAATACAGCTGACTTCTTAATTTAATCATGATATCCATTTGAGAAAAGAGAAAAGTAACATTTTTTTTTTCAAGAAAATAGATGGAGGAAGCAAAGTAGTGAGTACATATCAGTGACTAGAATATAAAAAAAGAATGAAATTATTCAATAATACAGAAACAAGTAAAGAATTATGTCAGAATATGGTTTATTGGCTAATGGTAAATTTAAGGGTCAGGAGGTTTGAGATTCTGTTTTAGGGACATAATAAACAGAGCTGTCTCCTGCATGGTCCATGACACCCCCTTGACCTCTACTGGAGTAGTGCTTACATGTTGTGATTATTACTAGGGACTATCTTCTTGTCCCTACTTTGCAACTTCCGTCCCAGCCTTGTGTGGGGCTTAGAACATCAAAGATGCTGATTGTTTGTTGAATGAATGCATGAATGAATAGTAGGACCTAGAAACAGGTCAGTGGCCTGGGGTGGAAGGTTAAAACATCAGTAATAGCTAAACTAGATCAGCAGCATTAAAAAGTTTGTTTTTTAGTGTTAAACATTAATTTTACTGACATGAATATTCATGTCAGGAAAGACATGAAGGAATTAATACCGAGGAAACAAAGTGGCTTCCAGTGAACAGAGGAGCAGGTTACTCAATACCCAGCGGAAGCTAATAAGGTGAAATTAGTGTGTCCATGAAAATCAGGAAGGCAAATATTTGTCAGACTTTTGTACCAGTACTAACAGAAACAAAGTTAATATCGGCTATACTTGGAACGTCATCTGCTGTGTGCAGGCTCTTCAGAGATGGAAAAGAACTCACTAGGTTACCACATCCAATCTCCACAGAGCTCCAGATAAAGAAAACTATGGAGCACAGGCTCTGTGTCTTGCCCTACATCATACGATGGCATTTTGAGGCAGAACCGGCATCCTATTGTTTGGTTCGGATATTAGCTCAACTCTTTACTTGGACTCCAAAAAAGGAAGCTATCTCCTGCTTGACAAGAGACCTTGAAGGCTGTCCTTTCCCCTCACGGTCTCGGGATTGACAGACTTCCAACCTCAAGGTTTCCTTAAAACTTCCAGAATCATTTGGGTTATGCCACCAGACTTCCTTTCAAACAGGCTCTTTATTTTCCATCATCAGTTTTCCCAAGCTTATGTGTATCCCCCCAAACGGTACAAGATGTATTTCAAAGCAGTTTACATTGGGGAAATAGAAGTATCCAGTTACATTTTTAAAATGAACGAAGTCGCAGTCAGGGTTCGAAACTCCGTGCAAACCTTAGCGTTAGCCGCAGGGAGTTCGGCAGAGGCATCGCCTGCGGTACGTGCACATCACACATTACGCAACTCCCGGGGGGAGGCTTACGCTGACGACTGTGACTGCCCTGGTGTGCAGTTCCGGGCGCGGGAGTTCCAAGGACAGGCTACCTCTGCCAGTTTCACAATGACACATTTAATCAGGGAGAATTGTAAATTACTCAGTGTTCGTTCTCAGCTTGGCCAAAAGCCTGCTGTACTCCTTATGTTTACCGGCCTTTAAGCAAACAACAAGCAGATCCTAGCAAAGCCCTGGAGGCAAGAGAACGCATAGGTGGAACCTGGGCCAGGAGACAGAGTCCCATGCCAGATCTTCTAAAAGGAAAAATGACTGTCGGAACCAAACGTTTCAGGTGAAACTTTACTTAACTAGGATTTCTAGTTTCATCCTTTCACGAAGTGGTCAGGATTCATCTCCCTCAAAGTAGCCTATAAAGTAAGTTTCCCATAATGACAAACTTGGCAGTGGTCTTGACTGAGTGGGCAAAGGAAGCTTTGTTAAGAAGGAAATACAGACTAGCCATTATTAAGGAAAAGAATTAAGAAAAGCAATTATTAAGGAAAAGGTAAGCTTTTGAGGCCATTTGCTAAAAAAGCAACATATTCACTTCTTAAACAAAAGATTCTACTTTACGGTCCTATGTGTCTTCCTTTAGAAAATAACTACGGTCACTCTGGGAAGTATTCTTAACATAAGAAGAAATGCAGGTTGTTTCATAATACAATTTCTCTAAAAATGTTTATGCAATATTATGCTCTCACTGAGTTAATATTTTTGTAAAACCTCTTTTGTCGGAGTCCTAAATACTTGGCGTCTCTTGTTACAGTTCTTAACAATTACAGAATCTTATAGTTAGAAGGTTATGTAACTGGGCAGATTGAGGCCTGGGAGACTCACGACTATAGACAGGGGTCCTAACACGCACTCATACCAAACATGGTCTTATGCATAGTCCCATCAGAACATTCACAAGGACAGGAAAATGACCGGTCTATAAAAATAAAGTCAAGGGGCACCTGGATGGCGCAGTCGGTTGGGCGTCCGACTTCAGCCAGGTCACGATCTCGCGGTCCATGAGTTCGAGCCCCGCGTCGGGCTCTGGGCTGATGGCTCAGAGCCTGGAGCCTGTTTCCGATTCTGTGTCTCCCTCTCTCTCTGCCCCTCCCCTGTTCATGCTCTGTCTCTCTCTGTCCCAAAAATAAATAAACGTTGGAAAAAAAAATAAATAAATAAATAAAGTCAGAACTTTTCGTTTCTGTGGCTTTGTAGAGAATATAACCTGAAAGGATTCTTGTCAAAATTACCCAGATATGCAGGCTACAATACAGTACACAATTTTTAACAGGCATAGCGAAGTGTGTAGGAAAGAGGGGAAGCCACAGGGGTCCTGAAATGTCCAGGAACTGAAAACCTTTGTGCATAGGAAGTAATGCTATCATGAGCCTAAGAGAAAGGATCAAGGGGAGCAGTGGTTGATCTTGGGAAGCTAGGAGCTTGAACTCTAAGGCCAGTGTGGAAGGGCGCCTGGGTGGCTCAGTCGCTTAGGCGTCTGACTTCGGTTCATGAGTTTGAGCCCCACGTTGGGCTCTGTGCTGACAGCTCAGATCCTGGAGCCCGCTTCAGATCCTGTGTCTCCTTTTCTCTCTGCCCCTTTTCCCTGCTCGCACTCTGTCTCTCTCTCAAAAATAAATAAACATTAAAAAAATTAATTACAACCATTCTGTTTATCACTCTCAGTACAGTATTCAATCAATGACATGAGCTATTCGACACTCTTATAAAATAGGCTTTGCAACAGATGATTTTGCTCAACCATAGGCCGATGCCAATGTTCTGAGCACATTTAAGGTGGGCTAGGCTAAGCTTGGATGTTCAGTAGGTTCCATGTATCAAATGCACGTTTGACTTATGATATTTTCAACTTATGGCAGGTTTATTGAGATGTACCTGCATCGTGAGTCAAGGAAGATCTATATATGAAAGTTTTAATTTTTTTTTTTTTAATTTTTTTTTTCAACGTTTATTTATTTTTGGGACAGAGAGAGACAGAGCATGAACGGGGGAGGGGCAGAGAGAGAGGGAGACACAGAATCGGAAACAGGCTCCAGGCTCTGAGCCATCAGCCCAGAGCCTGACGCGGGGCTCGAACTCACGGACCGCGAGATCGTGACCTGGCTGAAGTCGGATGCTTAACCGACTGCGCCACCCAGGCGCCCCTGAAAGTTTTAATTTCTTACACTGTTAGCATCTGTTTTGAGAGTGGATGGATAGGTGTCTGTGATGATATTTTTTATTCTTTTTTCTGGGTGAAATGCTTCATAATTATTTTTTTAATTTAAAGGGAAAAAACCCTAAAGCTACACAAACCACAAATAAATCAAAGGAAACATACGTTACCAGTTAAAGGGAAACATACATCCATTCTTGGGAGAACCAAGGAAGTTGGTATCCTGATCTGATGATGAGGAGTTTGGAGATCTACATAGACGTTGACAGGTTTTTCTCCTTAATCAGTGTTCACTTTATAAGATTGGGGGCGCTGTTTATTTATTTATGTTAATATTTATTTATTTAGGGGAGGAGAATGCAAGCAGGGGAGAGGCAGAGAGAGGGGAACAGAGGATCCAAAGCGGGCTCTGCGCTGACAGGGTGACAGCAGCGAGCCCGAGGTGGGGCTTGAACTCAACGAACCACGAGATCGTGACCTGAGCCAAAGCCGGACACTCAACCGACTGCGCCACCCAGGTGCTCCAGGACGTGCTGTTTAAATGATGGAAGAATGCTTGAAAAATCAGAAAAAAAGGCTCTACAGGAGGTTCAGCCTTGCTAGCTATCCTGGAACATGACACATCAGGAGTAAGAAGGAGCCTTTGAGAAGATCACCACGGGAAGAGTTCAGAGTGTTGTTGTTCTGGCTGTCCTTCAGTTTGTGTTTTCCCAGAGTCTTCACCCAGTAGTTGCACTATGCAACACTATTTTACCAAAGTACACATGCATGCGCGCGAGCACACGCACACACACACACACACACACACACACACACACACACACCCTATCCATGCTTAAATGGAGTACACAACTCCATTTTTAGACTAATAAAACAAGGAATAAATTAGGATTCTAAAATTTGTATCAAACTGTAATTTCTTTTTATGCCAAATTAATCTTCTAAAGAGATTTCTAGGAAGCACTCTGCAGACCAAATGAGAGTTTCAAAGTAAATTTCATAATGTTCCAAAAAGCAGCAGGATCTACTAACGACAATACTTCAGAATCCCTGTTATAAAATCTTTTATTTGAGGTGTAACATATCTAGAGGTATATAAGAAGCCAAATGAAAAAAAATGAGATTACCCACAGAAGGGCCTAAGATGTCAACAGGTGGAAAATAACTAGTCAGTTTTGTAAGAATTAGAAATGCTGGTTCTTTCAATTATATTTCTGGTGAGTTCCTGCCACACCTTATTCCTATTCTTCCTGCAGCTTCTCTCCCTGCACACTTCTCTATCCCTGCACACTATTCCTGCACACTTCTCTCCCATCTTCTTACCTATTTAACTTCTATTACCTAAGACATTGTTCTGCCATAGGCAATGTTTGGATTTTCCCCATGTGATTACCTCCTACTAATCATTACATTCCAAACAATGTATAAACCACCAGGCAAAGTAAATTAGATTGTCCTCATGTAAAAAATACTTTTAACGTTTATTTATTTATTTTTGAGAGAGAGAGAGAGAGAGAGAGAGAGAGAGCACAAGCAGGGAGGGACAGAGAGAGACAGCGAGACACAGAATCTGAAGAAAGCTCCAGGCTCCAAGCTGCCAGCTCAGAGCCCGATGCAGGGCTCGAACCCATGAGCCATGAGATCGTGACCTGAGCCGAAGTCAGATGCTTAACCAACTGAGCCACCTGGCTGTCCTCATTTTACAGGAGGACACTGAAGCTCTGAGAGGTGAAGCCATTTGTCCAAGTCCAGACAGTGAGTAAGTGACAGAGGTAAGTGATAAATCTTTCTGATGCCAAAGCACATAGGCTCTCTACCCCACCTATGCCTTCGTTTGGCAAATATTTATTCAGCACCTAGTATGTACCAAGCGTTATGCTAAATTCTGGCACATAAACTACAAAAAGGGAAATGATCCTTATCATCACATAAGTGACAGTGTTCTCTCCGAACTGTCTCAAGAAGTCCAGATCCACAATGGCTCTGGAGTCACCCGTGCCAGGAAGCAGACATCAGTTACGCTAGCTGGCATTTTTTGTTTGTTTGCATTTTAAATCGCCGAGGCTTTCAACATTAAGTTCCGGCAAAGACCGTGAAACAATTCAGGCAAGGTTTCAGTCCAGGGCTACTTCCTCTCTTCCACAGACCTCACACGATGCACATGGCCCTGTCTTGACAATCTCCCCCTAACTTTTATTTGTAGCCGTGACAGATTTCACCAGATTCCATTCTGTATTCTAAAGAGGCGGGGACTATGGGTTCTTCCTCACGGTGGTCTCTGTCTTGATTGTTGGATCCGGGACACATCCCCACAGGGCAGGATGCCCAGTTAATGAGGGTCAGCCCAAGGACCCTATCACAGCTAGTCTTTTCTCCTATGTCTAGGGCCTCCAGAAACCACAGAAATGCTGAATGCCTGAGCCCCTTGGTTATTTTCCTGTTAAATAATTGGTGTGGCTATCGTGCTGAAATTCCCTTTCTGAAAAGCTAAGGAAACATCAAAAGAGAGCCCCGATATACACAAATACTTTCACCATAGTATTGTTAGAAACAAATGTCCAAGAGTAGGTAATTGGCTAAGCATATCGACGCACCTGGAATAGTATCATCACACACATCAGAGCTTCAGTGTCCTCCTGTAAAATGAGGACAGTCAGGTGGCTCAGTTGGTTAAGCATCTGACTTCGGCTCAGGTCATGATCTCATGGCTCGTGGGTTCGGGCTCTGAGCTGACAGCTTGGAGCCTGGAGCTTTCACACATAATTATGGTTATGAGGACAAGGTGTTAACATAAATATGAATACAATATATATTAAGATAAAAATTATGTATATATAGGACTTAAAAATGTTTTAATAAAAAAATGAAGAAAATGAAAGAAAATATTTACGGATAACACAAGTTTTTGTGTTCAGGATTTTAGATGATTTGTTTTTCTTTTCTCTACTTGTACAAACAATACAGTAAAAGTAAGGTTTGTAGCTATTCTTTTAGCATAGATAATTTTGACACATTCTTATTAGGAGCCATATAACTTCAAATACAGACTGATTGTAATGGGCTCAACAAATCTAAGATTGAAATCTGTGTGCGTGGTATGATCTTGTTATTTGAACTCTCTGTGTCTCAATGTCTCATTTACGGAACAGGGAAAATAAAGATATGTCCATCATAGAGTCGTTAGGAGGATTAGATGAGCAAATGCCTCAAAAAAAGCGCAACACCATGCCTGGCACATGGAAGGAACTTGGGAAGAGTTAGCTATGATCCTGGCATACACATGTCAATATTCCATTTACAGACCAGGATAGAATCATTCATTCATTTGTCCACTTACCCATTTTACACACACTTTTTGGATGAACCATGGGAATCTACCCCCAAAACCAAGAGCATACTTTACATACTGTATGTTAGCCAATTTGACAATAAATTATATTTTAAAAAAGCCCATACATTTATTGAGTCATGCCTAGGTGTCAGGCAGTATTGTAGGTATTTTTAATTAAAAAAGAAACAGCTTTTATCCTCAAGGAGTTCACTCTCCAATGGGGGAGACAGATAAGTGACTAGAGCATCATAACCAAGGTTGGCAGAAGGCTCTAAGGAGTACTTACAAAGGGATACAACTCAGCATGAATGTGAAGGGCTTTCCAGAAGGGCTCAATACTTATCAGGTTATGAAGGAGGCTGAAAATTTTAGGACAATTGGGGCACTGATGGAACAGGGAGGGACAAGGTCAATTTTAGCCAGTGGGGACAGCACGGAGGACAGGGAAGGTGCATGGATGGTGGCATAGGAGGTGCAAATGGTGAAGAAATGGTGCACAGGTTTCAGTTCCTGGTTGGAGTTCAGTATACCTGGAGTGTAGGAGTGAGTTTGGGAAGCCAGCCGTTACCTCGACGGGCACCTGCCTCAATTACATCGGGACTCCAGGCGGCAATCTTACCATCTGAGCCAGGTCTTTCAAAGATAAGGCTTTACAAGACAAAACTATTATCTGTGTCTGTACATGTCCATGTGTCATCTCTGAGAAATGCAGCCCTACAATGGTCTTGAAAAAAGTCTCTGAATAACACAGTCTCACGTGTTAAAACAGACAAAGACACACCCACCGGACAACTGTGTCTTTCCCACTATCTGGACTTTGCTAAACACAAATACACCTCGACGTGTGTAACAATGAATTATAACATGAAGCCCAACAGTGTTTCATCATTGCCGGTAGAAAAACATGTGATTCTTACTTTTTCTGTGGGAGGTAACATTTTGCTGACAAATCTGGCTACTTCACTAGGTAAGAGACAAGATACAGCAAGGCACCACAGCAAAAGGATGAGGAGACGAAAAGAATTAGATGCTGCTACTTAATATTTTTATGCCTTTTGTTCTTCTTGAAAATAATTCAAAACATACAGTACGATTGGGGCACTTGGGTGGCTCAGTTGATTCACCATCTGACTTCGGCTCGGGTCATAATCTCGTGGTTTGTGGGTCAAGCCCTGAGTCGTCAGGTTCTGTGCTGATGGGGTGGGACCTGCTTGGGATTCTCTCACTCCTTCTCTCTCTGCCCCTTGCCCGCTTGTGCCCTTTCTCTCAAAATAAATAAACAAATTAAAAAAACCCCCATACAACATGATTAATCAAATTCAGGACTCCGGAAAATTCCATTTCTTGCTGGTGTGGGAAGGTGGGGTGTGACTTGTAGGAAAGAGCACGGGGGCACAGTTGTACTAGTCGCTTTCCTCACTTCCCCGGCTTGATGCGGGCATTTCCCCAACTTCTCAACTTTCATCTTTTACAAGCCAAAAGATTTTTCTCCTATCAGAATGGAATATCTGGATATATAATTATCATCTTCTAAAGTCTGATGCATAGATCGTAACTAAACTTGATTTGTTTAGTTGTATCAAGGGGTATCAAGGGGTAAACACATCATCCTGATTTTTCTAAAATATCTCAAGAATAGGTTCTAAAATTGTTTTCCATCATCCGTTACAAGCCACTACATTATGATTTGTAAAGCTAGATATATAGTCCGCATGAAACAGTAGTTGCATGAGAACTTACATTTTCTAGGATTGATAGCAATTCGAATCTTGGCTTATGGAAACACAATTTTATTAAAAGGTCAGTACTTTAAGGGGAAAAGAAGGCAAGGCGAAATCCCTTTTTCTATTTTCCTTTCATAATCTCTAAACATAACATTCAAACTGTCATCATGAATGCACACATATATTTACATAGCTGTTAATCTGTCAAATTAGAATCATCTGGAGAAAAGTCTCACAGGATTTTTTCAAAGCCTCAGAGTTGGTAACAGTAACAAAGCCTTGGTTCAAGAGCCAGGAGACAAATTATTTTTACCACTTAGCTCCAAATTTACAGAATAACCTGGAACCAACCAGTGTGCTAAAAGCGATCTTGCTTCCTGCTTCACTTTTGGAGAACATTCTAGGAATAAGATAATAATTTTAGGAAATTTAGGACAGCTTGTTTGGGAAAGATAAATATGAATGCGAACTCTTCTTTATATAGAACCTGCCTAACGTATATTATCACTGCAGAGTAGGAGTTAAAAACAAACAAACAATCAAACAAACAAACCCAGGGATTTAAAAGACTGGCTTATGCTTTTCCTATTCAGTTAATAGTATCACCATTCACCAAACTGCACAATCTCGTAATACTGGTTACACGTAGGGGGATGAGAAAAAAAGAAATTCTTATTAGTTGTCTACTATACACGAGGCACTGACATGTGTTATCTCTTTTAAACTTCAGAACCACCCTATTTTATAGATGAGGAAATGAAATTCAGAATGGCCAAGGAACTTGACAAAAATCACAGACTTCCTGGGGGCGCCTGGGTGGCGCAGCCGGTTAGGCGTCCGACTTCAGCCAGGTCACGATCTCGCGCTCCGTGAGTTCGAGCCCCGCGTCGGGCTCTGGGCTGATGGCTCAGAGCCTGGAGCCTGTTTCCGATTCTGTGTCTCCCTCTCTCTCTGCCCCTCCCCCGTTCATGGTCTGTCTCTCTCTGTCCCAAAAAATAAATAAACGTTGAAAAAAAAAATTAAAAAAAAAAATCACAGACTTCCTGGAATCTACCAGTCTATTTCTTGATTCCATGTCTCCTCCATCATTACATCTCTGGCCCAGGCTTCCAGGATGCTAATGAGTCTTCGAACCATAACTCTTTAATAGATCTTGAATGTACGTCTCTGTCTTAGCTCAGGCTCTTTCCATTTCTCACCTAGCCTAGCACCCAGGTTGCTAATGGTTTCTCTGGTTCTGAAGTTTATTTTCTTTGACACAAGGATGTGTAATCTCAAGAGCTATTTTTTCTAAACCACAAACATTGATGTCATTCTTGTTCTGTGTCTGGATTATGAGTTACCTATGAGCAAGGGTGATGTCAGCAAGGTGACAGACTAGGAAGCTCCAGGCCCCTGTTCTCCCACCGAAATACCAAATGAACAACAATATAGGGCCCCAAGTAGCTTTGTGGGAACTCTAGAAACTAGTCAAGAAGCTGTCAACCAAGTGAATGTCTGGCCAAGAAAAGGTCACACTCAAAACTATAGGATATTTCGTGGCATTTTTGCCTGCCCTTACCCTCTCCCCAGTGTAGCATGACGTGGTCAGGAGGATGCCACCCAATTCCTGGTCCCTTGCCCAGGACAGGAGGAAAGAGTGGAATTTGCTTGCAACATTCTGGCTTGTCGGAGGGACTGGTTTCCGTCTGGCCTGCTCAGAACACTGATGGGAATGGCGGCATGTTTTGGACATCAGGCTGGAAGCTGCCGAGGCAGGGGTGATGCAGTGGCCTGTGAGGGCTTCAAGGGACGGCAGATCCCTGGACACCTGGGCAAGAGATTTCAGGTAGAGGAGTACAGGAGGATATGTGAAATCCTGAGAATGAGCAGGGGTGAAACTCGAGGGAAAGTTAAGCGATTTAAAAGCAGCCGGGTATACAAGCGAGCTGGAGAAGAAAAAGCATATGCACAGGCCCAGGGAAAACATATATTCCGGAAAAAGGCCGAGAGGGCCTTGAATCTTCGTGGCAGGCTAATCAGTGATCTTCCTCTGCACAGAGCCAGTTTACTAGGACTGGCTGAGAAAAAAGTTTTTCAAATGCCTCATTTTCAACAAAAGATCACAAGACACACAAAGAAAGAGGTAAACACGGCCCATTCAAAGGAACAAAATAAATCTCCAGAAACTAACCCTAAAGAAACACAGGCCTTGAGCCTAACAAAGACTTTAAAACATTTTTTTTTTTTTTTTTTAAGTATTCTCAATAAGATAAAGGAGAACACAGACAACTAAACAAATTCAGGAAAACAATTCAGGGATAAAATGAGGCCATCAACAAAGAGATCAAAGTTATTAAAAAGAACCAAACTAGGGGCACCTGGGTGGGTCAGTTGGTTGAGCGTCCGACTTCAGTTCAGGTCATGATCTCAGTTTGTGGGTTCCAGTCCCACGTCGGGCTCTGTGCTGACAGCTCAGAGCCTGGAGCCTGCTTCGGATTCTGTGTCTCCCTCTCTCTCTGCCCCTCCCCTGTTTGTGCGTGCTCGCTCTCTCCCTCTCTCTCAAAAATAAATAAACAAACATAAAAGAAAGAAGCAAACTAAAATTATAAAGATGAATAAAACAAGAAATGAATTGAAAAATTCACTAGAGGGGTTCAAGAACAGATTTAAATAGGCAGAAAAAGAGAATCAGAAAACTTTAAGATGAGTCATTTGAAATTGTTGAGTCTGAGGAAGAAAAAGAAACAAGAATGAAGAAAATTAAAAGGACTTTTGAGATAACACCAAACACATCAATATATGCATCGTGAGAGTCCCACAAGGAGAAGAGAGGGAGAAAAGGGCAGGGAATTTGTTTGAAGGAAAAACAGTAAAACTGTCCCAACTTTGAGGAGAGCCACAGATACAAGAATCTTAACAAACTCTAAGTAGAATAAACACAAACAGACCCACCCTGAGACACATGATAATCAAATTGTAGAAAGTCAAGGACAAAGAGAGAATCTTAAAAGCAGCCAGAGAAAAGTGACTCGTCATGGCTAGGGATCTTCAATAAGATTCTTGGTGGGTTTCTCAACAGAAATGTTGCAGGTTAGAAAGCAGTAGGACGATATAGTTCAAGTACTAGAAGGAAAAACTGTCAACTGCGAATACTATATCTGACAAAACTGCTCTTCGAAAATGAGAGAGAAATGAAGATATCCCCAGATAAATACAAGTCGAAGGAGTTAACAGTAGACCTGGCCTACAAGAAATGCTAATGGGAGTCTTTCGAGTTGAAATAAAAGGACACTCGACAGCAACCTGAAACAACATGAATATACAAGTCGTCTGGCAAAAATCTATATATGGACAAATACAAAAATGTGAATTATTGTAATTTTGGTTTGTAACTCCGCTGTTTTTTTCTTTTATGGAGTTAAAGACTAATGAATAAAAAGGTAATCAGGGGCGCCTGGGTGGCTCAGTCAGTGAAGCGTCCGGCTTCAGCTCAGGTCATGATCTCGCAGTTTGTGAGTTCGAGCCCCGCGTCAGGCTCTGTACTGGCAGCTCAGAGCCTGGAACCTGCTTCGGATTCTGTGTCTCCCTCTCTCTCTGCCCCTCCCCTGCTCACACTCTGTCTCTCTCTGTCTCTCAATAATAAATAAACATTAACAAAAATTTTTTTAAGTAATCATAAATCTATGTTAATGGGTACAAAAAAATAAAGATATAATCTGTGGCATCAATAATGTAAGCTGAGGGGCAGGCAGAGATGTAAATAGGTAGAGTTTTTGTCTGCAAATGAAGTTGTCACCAGTTTCAAATAGATTGCTATGACTTGAGGATAGTTTAGATAATCCCTATGGAAACCACAAAGAAAATATCTATAAAATATATATATGAGAGGAAATGAGAAGGAAATCAAAACAGGCCACTGCAAAAATATCAAGTGAACATCAACGAAGGAAATGAGGACAAAAAGCCATAAGACTTACAGAAAAACAAAAAACAAAAAACAAAATAACAGGCAATAGTAAGCCCTCCCCTACCAGTAATTGCAATAAATGGATTGAACTTTGCAAACAAAAGATGTAGACTGACATAATGGATTAAAAAAATCAAAAACCAGGATCTGGGGTGTCTGGGTGGCTCAGCTGGTTACGCGCCCCACTCTTGATTTGGGCTCACGTCATGGTCTCATGGTTTATGGGATAGAGCCCCATGTTGGGCCCTGTGCTGACAGTGTAGAACCTGCTTGGGATTCTCTCTCTCTCTCTCTCTCTCTCTCTCTCTCTGCCCCTCCCCTGCTCTCTTTCGCTCTCTTTCTCCCTCAAAATAAATAAATAAACATTTAAAAAAAAAAAACAGGATCCAACTCTGTGCTGTCTACAAGAGACTTTGGAATTGAGGATCTAAGAACACAAATAGATTGAAAGTGAAAAGATGGAAAAAGATAGTCAATTCAAATAGTATCTAAAAGAGAGTAGGGGTGGCATACTAATAGTTGACAAAATAATTTGAAGTCAAAAACTGTTACAATAGACAAAGAAGGACATATATAAAAACCTTAGTTCCGCAAGAAGATAGAATAATAATATATGTACGAAACATCAGAGCTCCTAAAAATATGAAGCAAATATTGATAGAATTGAAGGGAAGAATAGATAGCTCTATAATAATAGTAGAAGACTAATACTTATGAAAAAGTAATAGTCTACTTCCTGATTGGTAATAGGTACTCAAATAGTATTTATACAACGAATGAGCGAGTGAATGAATGAATGAATGATTCCGTGTGTGATTTTTCTATGAATAACAGCCATTGGGGGGGGAGAGGGGAAAGAATCAATGTGGAAAAATAATCATAACAATAAATATTACAAGATCTACTAATATAGAAATGAAAATTGAATTAGGCAAGGTGATCCTAATCAATGATAGAAAGCTCAAAATTAGTATTTGGGGACTCCATGGAGGAAGTATGCATTTTTGAAGGCATTCAGAAAGATAAATACGATATACTGCACTTAAAAACAGTGTCAATGCTGGGTGTATTCATGCGATAACATGTAATATTAGTAATTTAAACATGAGACTAAAATTGGTATAAATCATTGCAGTGGGAAGCACAAAAGTTATTGTTAGGTGTTGGGGTTTATCTAATTGCGAAGATTCAGTTGAACCAGAGCTCTCTGTGCTCCTGCTAACTGGGGTTCACTTCCCTGAACCATTTGTTTGAACTTCAGAAAAGTAAAAGTGATTACAGGTAGAAATAATCCTGATCTTGACCTGGGCCACAGAATTTTCCAGTTTACCTGAGTCGCCCATGGAAACCTGAGCGTGCACAAACAAAACTTCTGCAGATTGGGAATTCCCAGATAGGAGAGGAAGACAACGTGAGAAAAACTAAGTGGGTTTGCACAGCATCTTGATGGAGCCTTCACGACTACCCTTTTGGCAGGTCAACTCGGGCCTTTGGAAGAAGTGGTTAATGGAAGCAAACAACAGATTAAATCATTCTGAGGGCTGATCAGGGTTGCTGCAACAGCTACAAATAACATTTTGCATGAGCAAAGATGGTGGCTCCAGACATAAGGAAGTGGGGGGCAAACGTCAAGAGAGCAGCTGAAACAGAAAGTTCGAGCGGGCAAAGACGAAGGCTCTCCCACGGTCAGAAAACTGGAAGCACCAGCCTGAACAGTACCTTTTTATACGGGAAGTTTCCAGTGGAAACTCCTGTAACTGCAGTGGACCTTGAAGTCTTTGCCTTCTTTCTCCTTCTTTGGTAAACAGAAAGATAAGATTCCCATTTTACTGATAAAGAAACCAAGAGACGGAGTTCACACAACCACACAATTAGCAGACCTCTGTCATCCAGAACCAGTAGATTTTGTTCTTTCTGGTCACTTTAAATGTTGTCGTTCTTTTAAAATCCATGTAATTCAACAGCCAGGTTATTCTACATGTATGTGTTTTGAAATTCACATCTGTTGCCACCACAATGATCCCTCGCTTCTATGTAATTAATATCGGGTAAATTCCTCTTAAAGAAAAGAAAATCAGGTAACAGATCCAGTATTTAAGTAATAGAATATTTTTTGAATTCTCTACGAAGGTAGACTTACAAGTGAACTAACTGATTTCTTCTGAGTAAACAAGCAAAAATATTACATCTGGAAATAGGCAATACACTAGAACTTGGGGGCCAGAAAGAACATTTTTGAACAGCCCAAGAGAATCTCTTTCAGATGAGCAAGCTGTCCTCCTGAGAGGCAAAGCGAGCTGCCCAAAGTCAAGTTAGAGTTACAGTTAGTCACAGAGCCTAGATGATGAAGCCAGGGTCTTAGCACAAACTCAGAAAAAAGTGACTGCTTTGCCTTCAGGAGAAAATACAGCTCACTCTGTAAGTCATCTAGCTCTAAAAATAAAGAGAGTTTTAAAAGCAAGGGAAAAAAAAAGAGAGTACTGTTTGATATTCATGGCTAATTATCTATGTCCCAGGCACCGAGAGCACACCCCAACCCTAGCGAAGATGGCAACATCCCAGAGAAACCAGCCTAAAAGTGGCACCACACCTCAAATGATGAATGTGGAAATACATATTTGATTATGGACATGACAGGTCAGGAAGGCTGGACCTGCCAGGAATAGGTGTGGAGGAACAGTTATTAAATATTTATCCAGCACTGCTGAACAATAAGTGTAATTGTGCCAAACATATAAAGTCTTTGCCCTAAGGAGTTTGCTTTCAGTTGTAAAGCTGGTTATTCCTGAGATATTTGTATGTTGCTTCATCAGGTAAACAATCCGTTCCCTACATCAAGGGACCATCAATTCAGCAAGCTTCCTTAGGAATGAGACTCTATGCCCAATTATTTAATGCAAAAGCTGAATACACTTGTTACTGCGCTAAGGATTTTAGGATATTCACTTTTATCCTCTGATGATCACTTTGGGTTGGGTCTCTTTTCATTCTTTCTACTTAACCCGTCCATACTGTTTGCACAAAATGCCACTATGGTCCCTGCAACTGCAGCATACATAATGACACCAGCAAAAGTGAAGTGCATGGCAAAGCTCTGAGTCTGCAAATCTACATTAGCCAAAATGAAACAGTCAAGTAATTGTAGTCAATTATGTATGCTGAAGCAAAACAAATTATGAAAGAATAATGATTCCAAACCATTAGGCAACTGGATGGACAGGGGGGAGAGCTGACATCAGCTTCACCCAGGATACAGTAAGTGGGAAAGAGAAATTGGGGGGGGGGGAAAAAAGGAGGCTGCCATGGGGCGCCTGGGTGGCTCAGTCGGTTAAGCGTCTGACATCGGCTCAGGTCATGATCTCGCTGTCCGTGAGGTCGAGCCCCATGTCGGGCTCTGTGCTGACAGCTCAGAGCCTGGAGTCTGCTTCTGATTCTGTGTCTCCCCCTCTCTCTCTGCCCCTCTCCCTCTTGTGCTTCTGTCTCTCTCTTAAAAAAAAAATTTTAAAAAAAGGAGGCTGCCCGTGAAAGAAAAATGTTATTTACCTCGGATAATGCTCAAAGGATATTGTATTATACTTATCACTTAATTAAATCCATGAAGGATTTAAAGTAGCTAGTAATATAAGCAAAGAGATCTTGTGGAACTGGGATACATTAAAGTAAAAGGAAAATAAGAGGAATCCAGGTGATAAGAGATTTGGAGACAGGAGAGAGTAGAGGAAACCGCTTTCACCAGGGAATGAATACAAAGAAAGACTACTGCCTCTTAGGAAAAAATTTAGCTCTGTGCTTGTTACTGATGGCTGAGACAAACCAGGCAGTTAAGACAGGCAAAGCATTCACTCATTCATTCATTCATTCGCAGGTTACAGCTTCTACCTTCAAAAGGCTTGGAGCCTGGGCAGAGAGGGTGGTGATAACAACGGACATGTACAGAATTAAATACTATCATAGCACCATGTGCAAAGTCCCAGGGAACAAAAGGTGGGACTCAACTAAATTATCTGGGAGTGGGACTGTAAGGGACAGTTTGAATGATAAAGTGACCTGTGAGCTCAGCCTTGAAATAGAATAGGACAGGGAAAAGCACGGCGGGCAGATGGAGGAAGGCTGTGTGGAGACCCCAGACCAGTGCCAGTGAAAGGCCAGCAGGGCCAGAGAGCAGCCAGTGGTCGGTGGGCCTACAGCAGCATGTGGAAGGGGCCGAGGCAGGGATGAAGGCTTTCATCTGAGCAGGAGCCAAGCTAGGAGGGCTGCTGGGCCCTCAACACGTCCTCGAGAGTATAGGCTTGATTCTGCACACAACGGGGCCATGAGAGATGCCCTATCAAAAATAAAACGCAGAATTCATTGTTTTGTAGAAATCTACCAGTGGATGAGAGAACTACTTCAGAGATGCAGTTCCAGACTCCGGAGGGGTCCTAAAAGAGTAGAGATTCTTGGCAGTGGCTACTGTCTTTATCTTCCTTTACAGGGAATATTCACAGAAACACAGGGTGGTTAAATCACTTACCTAGATTCACACACTGCTTGTGGAAGAGGGGAGTATGCATAGCCCTGGGTGGGACATAAGCATTTTGCTGAACACCTATTACGGGCTGAAATCATTGGGTAAAATGTTTCAGGGCAACAACAACAACAACAGGAAAAAATATACACAATTTAGCTCTTCTATTCAAAGAGCTAAGAACAAAGGTAAAAAGACGACAGAAGCATGAAAAAAGATAGTAAACTTATTAGAAAGAATAACATAGATATATGTATTTCTTAACACAATAGGGTTGATATCTTTCTGAGGAGTGTGCACATTTTTGTAAAACAGACTACTTAAAATGTCTCATATAATTTATTAATTCATAGCATGGATAATTTAAATACTTTATAATGACTCTCTGATCGGTTTCTGATTCTTGTATTTAAGTGATCTTTTGAAAGAGACACAGCTATATTGTAAATGGAGTTGAAACAAAGCTAAATCACAAACTACTCTGGGTGTTAAAATTATAGAATGTGGAACTGTCCTAACCCCAAATGGTCCTCCTTCCTGATCCTTTAAGACTGGCTGTCTTCTGTCAAACACCATTGGAAGATGGATGGTAAGCAAAGTCCTCTGGGCTGTCCGAGAGCAAGCTTTGTCCTCTATGTGACTTAGCTACATGGGCCACTGAGCCTGTTCAAGTGAATACAAACATTTCAGACAAGAGAAATCCTCTTAAGACAGGAAACACGAGTCTTATCCCCTGCTAATGAGTCTACCCGAGTTTGACAGAGCTTCTAATGAGAGTGATCTCTGGCTTATACCATAGGGTGGGCTGAGCAATCAAACAATGGGGAGATGTTTAACTCCAGTCATAGTGGGGGTCTCTGCAGGCGTTTTTTGAGAATAAGATACCCTCTCTATACGTAAAGGAGAAAAAGCCCTGCTATCTGGACTCCAACTGCCTCCAGTAGAGGAGAAATCTTATTGTTCCACAGGGTTTCCCAAAGAATGAGCTGGAGATCTACCAGAATCAAATCATGACTCAATATAAGTGTTTCTAGGCCAATCCCAAACTGTTGAGCCAGCATCTGAATTTAATTTTAAACGATTTGCAGATGGTTCTCATGTACTCTTGTGCGGACCACAGGCTTAAAGGAAGTAGTCTCAGAAGGTCCTTTGATTTGGATGAGCACCTTGATTGGTTTTGGCTATGCAATAACGGGCCTGAAGAAGAGTTTAGAACCTGGAAAGTTTAGGAGCTGGAAAGATCAGAATTGCTCTATACAACAGACAGAGAAGAGGACGAAATTCCGGGGACATTGTGGAAGGGAATTTGAAAGGACAGAGGGGAGAAGAGAAGGAGAAAGGAGCCAGCAAGAGGACTACAGGTTGAAGAATACTGTTTGAAAAACATCTCATGTGACAGGATGGCTGAAACGGCTTTTAAAGAACAGGGGCGTCTAAAATTAAATCAAAGTCATTTGTGCTGAATGAGTAACTAAATTCCGTATACCTCAGCTTCCTCACCGTAATAAGGAAATAGTGACAAATCTCAGTCCGTGAAGGCAATGAAACTTCAATAGACCTTTCCCTTTCAAAAGGAACATATATTCCTTGACCCTCTCCCCGAAAAGGAAATATTTATATAGGATCCAATTTTCCTCCTGAGGAGAATCATGTTTCCTTGAACTAAAGTTACCTTAAACTTAAATTTTTTCCTCTCTCTCACTTGATTGTGTTTGTCCAAGAAAGAGAATTTTTTTAATACCTGAAAGATATTATTTATTTAAAAATTTATTTAAAAATTTTATTAAAAAATATTTATTAAAAAATAAAACCTACTGAGATCTTGATGCCATGCATTAGACAAGACTCAACCCCCAACCCAGTTGGGTCTCACCAACTGTGACTGACATGTACTTTTTTTCTTTTTAATTTTTTTTAATGTTTATTTATTTTTGAGAGAGAGAGAGAGAGAGACAGAGCATGAGCAGGGGAGGGGCAGAGAGAGAGGGAGACACAGAATCCGAAGCAGGCTCCAGGCTCTGAGCCATCAGCACAGAGCCCGATGCAGGGCTCAAACTCACGAACTGTGAGATCATGACCTGAGCCGAAGTCGGACGCTCAACCGACTGAGCCACCCAGGCGCCCCAGACATGTACTTTTTAAAACTTCCAACCTGACCTACCACCCCCGCCCCACCACAGTGTACAACATGGCGGACATGTGGAGGTTGAATAAGCAGGTTGGTGCGTGGATTGCTTGCCTCTGGGACCCTGTGGAAAGGAAAGCTGTGAGTGTCATTTTCTCCTCACTCTCTCTGTAAAAAACGACTGCAGAGGTTCTTAATGTAGGTTTCTGTGGTGATGTCATGAAGATTAGACTGGGAAGCAGGAGGCCCCCAGTGCAAACTGTCTGTGTAGGTCTGTTATTTCATCTGTAAAATGAGTGCATTGAATTAGATTCCAAGTCTTTTTTCAGGTCCAAAATTTGATGATTCTCTGATTCTTTACTGTGCTGACTACCAAGTGAGCTATTTTCTTGTCTAGATTCTTCAACGGCACAACCGCCAAGCACTTTTTAGTCTGAGCTCTGAAAAAATAGTAAATCTCCAGGACTAAAGGCACAGCTGTAGGATAACTAGGAGGGAGTTAAACTTTTGAGGAAATGCCACAGAGGTTTCAGATGCCCTATCACTGGTTAAAACGACAATGATGACAAACTGAGACGGCTCATTGATGTCTGGAGTAGGCAAGATGCAGGCTTGACGAACTCATAAAGAGGGGTGCACTTCTCATTTTCCCAGTAACGAAATGAACAGTTTTGAAAGCGAGATGTTCTTCTCACCTGATCATAATTCTTAAAAGTTGTTCGGAGAAGCGTTGCCACTTTGAGATGCCTTGCCTTTCAAATTAAAACTTTTATTTTAATTCCCACAAAATGCAATAGTTTAAAATCTTAAAAAGATGTTGGACGCCCCTCATTCAGCAACGAGAGCATACAGCAATGCGGTCCCTTAAGATCATAACTGTTGAGTATAAGAATTTAGGGGCTTACAGACATCTTAGGGCATGGGCAGAATTCCCGTGGGCTGATTAATCTGTACTTTGTGTAGAACGTTTACATAGTAAGCTACTTTACAGTGTCTCGTAGCCTTCAACGTCCACACTTATCTAAAGAAGCAAAACAAACACTATACCCCTCTACTCTAGCTTCTAAAAGAAGGTGGTGGGTTTTAGAGTAGATTTTTCTACACGTTCCTACCCACTGTATTTTCTTTTGCTGTTGTTGTTGTTGTTGTTGTTGAGGTACACGCTGCATTTTCAAATGTAATGAAAACAACGTGCGAGGCCAGACTTCTGTCTGAACATCAAAATTTCATATAGTAATTTCTACCCCTGCTGCCCAAATATAAGTAAGCTAGATCCAGATATCGTGGGGTTTTGTTTTTGTTTTGATTTTTTTGTTTTTTTAAGTTATAATGTAGAGACTGAGCAAGGGTACCTTTCAGGGAGGAGTGTGAAAATACGAGAATCCAATCAACTCTTCGGGGCTTCTCTCTCTCTTTCTTCTGCTCCACCCCCTCTCCCCTCTGGTCCACTGTCTTGTAAATCCCTCAGAGGCACTGGTCAGGTTATAATCCTTCGTTGTCCTTTAGGAGAAAGGATGAAACAGAAAACTTCCAACCACTTCCCAAACACAACACCAAAGCCAGTTTCGTACCTGCGAGTGGTCTTGCCCTGTCCGTAGCCGTGAAATCTTCAAAATAAAAACCACCTCGCATAGTCCTTGCTGTGGGAGGTGACTGTATATGGGGATGTCACATTAATTTCTTTTCACTTTTTTTCTTTTTAAGTGCTCTCTGCTGGGCATGTTAGACAACTTCCTGATGCATTTCTTCCGCATCGCCCTCACCTGCTATCATCGCCCCCTTGATGCAGATTTTGTGTTTTCATTTTAGGTTGTCTATGGAGAATATCATTCTGCATCACTTCCTTTTTCTTCCTGCCCATCCACGTTTGTGTGTGTGGGAGTGTTTGCTGTAGGAATCAGAAGCCGATTTACTGCCAATAAAATGGCTTCTATCATTACAAATATTAGTCAAGCTCGGTTAAGCATACAGATTTTAGTCACCAACTCTTTGTTGAAGAAGGACTGACTGAACAGCATGGGCGTATCGGAAACAACAAAACCCTATTTTAGCAGAAATTAAGGCAAAGTGCAGGGCCATAACTTTGGGACGTTTATCACTTTCCAAAAACACATTTCCTTCCATTTAAATAACTATGTAGTAGTTTGTGACATCTTTATCACAAGTAATTACATTTGGCAATATTTCTATGATTCGAAAACCAAAGAAAATAAGTACAGTACTTACATTTTATCCTGTTTTTGATTAATGCAATTTCTGTGCAGCATTAAGTCTCATGAAGAACATTCACTGAATTTTATTCATTGGACGTTTCTGTATATTTTATAATATAACTTGCATTGTTTATAAGCTTTTATTTTTAAGGGCTTAAAGGTTTCTCATTCATCCAGTCGGCTGCCTGCAACCAGCCCTGAGGCTTAGTCAGTTTAGGCTGCTGTAACAAATTACTGTAGACGGGGTAGTTTATGCAACAAATATTCGTTTCTCACAGTTCTGGAGACTTGGAAGCCTAAGGTCAAGGTGCTGACTAATTTGATGTCTGGTGAGGGCCTTCTTCCTGGCTTGCGATGGCTGCTTTCTCACTGTGTCCTCACATGGCAGAGAGAGACAGAGAGATCATCTCTCTTGCGTCTCCTTATAAGGCCACTAAGTGCTTTCATAACGACTCCACTCTCATGGCCTCACTGCCTCCCAGAGTCTCATTTCCAAATACCATCAACTGGGGATTGTGGCTTCGACGTATGAATTTGGGGGTGCAGGGCACAGACATTCAGTCCATAACACATTGTCACCATCTTAAAAAAATGATCAAGAGGTGGCAGGGAGAGTCCTAGTGTTTAGCCCTGTGGTTCTGAGCAGGGGTTAGGACCTGGGGATGGGTAGTCTGGGCCTCCGCACTCTGCCCTAAATTGATAAGTTAATATTCCCTTAGTTACGCAGGAGTTCAAATATCTCAAAGGACTGGAAAACCCTTGCTGAGTTGGGCCTCAGGGAGGGACCTTCAACTTATGACTCTTTCCTACCTAGCTGTTTTTTTGTTTTTTTTTTTAAATAGGGCTCAGAAAAGAGGCACAAATTACAAAAAGGAACAAAGCCCTGGCAGAGAATCCCAGAGCAGGAGGGGGAGGAGGAAGAAGAGGAGGAGGAGGAGGGTGAGGAGGAGGGTGAGAAGGAGGAGGGTGAGGAGAAGGAGGAGGAGAAGCAAGATCCCCTGGGACTTTCCTGGAGGGCGATGCTTCATTGCCAATTAGGGCTTCTGTGCCAGATGACAGTGTCACGATGGCCATTAGCTGGTGCAACACAGAGGCTTAAATATCGGTTGCCAGAGAAGCGTGAGTGCCCAAATTAATGCCCCCTGCTTTCCTAGTAAAAAATTAGATATGCGAACAAATTACTGTGTATCCATTCCTTAACCACCATCCACTCCTTGCAGTGTTTTGCACCTAAGAGACATTCATTTAGCAAGAGAGTTTAGATTTTTGTTGAATAGATGTGGTAGTCTTTCTCGAGGATATCTTCCGGCTACCACCGGGCACCTACTTCAATACTTACGACCAAAGAATGTTTCTTTCAGTTGTGTCTTTCTTGCCCCTAATTACTCTACAATGCCATCTAGCATTGATTATCCACTAAGATGACTTTAGTCTTTCCTAAGTGTCAGGGTCGGTGGAGGGGGGGGGTGGGGGGAGAGAAGTGTGGCATTTGAGAGCAGAGGCAGCACCATGGGTGAATCTGATCTAATGCCCATCCTCCTTGTGCCTCCTCTGTCTTTGGGCTCTGGATATTGGGATGTTCAGAGGTACATCTGGACGTACTTCTGATGTTTCCAGGATATTCAGAAGTACATCCGACAGTCAGCTGCTCGGCACAAAAAAGTTAACTCATGACCCACACGGGAGGGAAAGGTTTTCAAATTGTGACTGAAAAATACCCTAACTGCCTTCTGATGAGAGTTTGCACATGCACATCACCTGAAACTAACTACCTGTTTCATCTCGTTTTTGTTTTGTTTTTTTAATTTTTAAATGTTTATTTATTTTTTTGAGAAAGAGAGAGACAGAGTGTGAGCAGGGGAGGGGCAGAGAGAGAGAGGGAGACACAGAATCCAAAGCAGGCTCCAGGCTCTGAGCCGTCAGCACAGAGCCTGATGCGGGGCTCGAACTCGTGAACCATGAGATCGTGACCTGAGCCGCAGTCAGACACTTAATTGACTGAGCCACCCAGGCACCCCTCATCTCATTTTGTAACCCCCTACTCCCAAATCTGTATTTTTCTAGATTGTAAAGAAAGACCAGAGGTATCCTAATTTGAAATTTGAAGGCAAACATCCTTTAGATAGGTAGTCCCAAAGTATTTGGAGTGAAAGAATGTGGGCGGGATGGTGGTTTCTCATGTAACTGAGTAGCTGGTGGGCCATTCCCATCCTAAACGGTTGTTGAAAATACATTATTTATGCAAACAGTTAAAAATGCTCAAAAACAGGGCGCCTGGGTGGCTCAGTCGGTTAAGCGTCTGACTTCGGCTCAGGTCATGATCTCTCGGCTGGTGAGTTCCATCCAGTCCCAGGTCGGGCTCTGTACTGACCGCTTGCTCAGAGCCTGGAGCCTGCTTCGGATTCTGTGTCTCCCTCTCTCTGCCCCTTCCCTGCTCACATTCCGTCTCTCTCTCTCAAAAACAAATAAACATTAAAAACAAATTAAAAAACACAAAAACCCTTTTAAAAAATAATAAAAGTGTTTACAAATCACCACTGAAGTATACTGAGTAAGCATCAAATTATACGGATGTAAAAATAGGTAATATTGGTTAGAGAGAAGATGGCGGCGTAGGAGGACGCTGGGCTCACCGCGCGTCCTGCTGATCACTTAGATTCCACCTACACCTGCCTAAATAACCCAGAAAACCGCCAGAGGATTAGCAGAACGGAGTCGCCGGAGCCAAGCGCAGACGAGAGGCCCACGGAAGAGGGTAGGAAGGGCGGCAAGGCGGTGCATGCTCCACGGACTGGCGGGAGGGAGCCGGGGCGGAGGGGCGGCTCGCCGGCCAAGCAGAGCCCCCGAGTCTGGCGGGCAAAGGCGGAGGGGCCTGACAGACTGTGTTCCCACAGCAAGCGCGACTTAGCCTCTGGGAGGTCATAAATTAACAGCTCTGCTCGGAAAGCGGGAAGGCTGGAGGACAAAGGGAGGGAGAGCTGCTGAGCCCCCGGACGACAGAGCTCAGTTTGGTGGGGAACAAAGGCGCTCGCCAGCGCCATCTCCCCCGCCCATTCCCCAGCCAAAATCCCAAAGGGAACCAGTTCCTGCCAGGGAACTTGCTCGCTCCGCGCAAACACCCAACTCTGTGCTTCTGCGGAGCCAAACCTCCGGCAGCGGATCTGACTCCCTCCCGCTGCCACAGGGCCCCTCCTGAAGTGGATCACCTAAGGAGAAGCGAGCTAAGCTTGCCCCTCCTGCCCCTGTGCACCTTGCCTACCCACCCCAGCTAATACGCCAGATCCCCAGCATCACAAGCCTGGCAGTGTGCAAGTAGCCCAGACGGGCCACGCCACCCCACAGTGAATCCCGCCCCTAGAAGAGGGGAAGAGAAGGCACACACCAGTCTGGCTGTGGCCCCAGCGGTGGGCTGGGGGCAGACATCAGGACTGACTGCGGCCCCGCCCACCAACTCCAGTTATACACCACAGCACAGGGGAAGTGCCCTGCAGGTCCTCACCACGCCAGGGACTATCCAAAATGACCAAGCGGAAGAATTCCCCTCAGAAGAATCTCCAAGAAATAACAACAGCTAATGAACTGATCAAAAAGGATTTAAATAATATAACAGAAAGTGAATTTAGAATAATAGTCCTAAAATTAATCGCTGGGCTTGAAAACAGGATAGAGTACAGCAGAGAATCTCTTGCTACAGAGATCAAGGGACTAAGGAACAGTCATGAGGAGCTGAAAAACGCTTTAAATGAAATGCAAAACAAAATGGAAACCACCACGGCTCGGCTTGAAGAGGCAGAGGAGAGAATAGGTGAACTAGAAGATAAAGTTATGGAAAAAGAGGAAGCTGAGAAAAAGAGAGATAAAAAAATCCAGGAGTATGAGGGGAAAATTAGAGAACTAAGTGATACACTAAAAAGAAATAATATACGCATAATTGGTATCCCAGAGGAGGAAGAGAGAGGGAAAGGTGCTGAAGGGGTACTTGAAGAAATTATAGCTGAGAACTTCCCTGAACTGGGGAAGGAAAAAGGCATTGAAATCCAAGAGGCACAGAGAACTCCCTTCAGACGTAACTTGAATCGATCTTCTGCACAACATATCATAGTGAAACTGGCAAAATACAAGGATAAAGAGAAAATTCTGAAAGCAGCAAGGGGTAAACGTGCCCTCACATATAAAGGAAGACCTATAAGACTCGTGAATGATCTCTCTTTTGAAACTTGGCAGGCCAGAAAGAATTGGCATGATATTTTCAGTGTGCTAAACAGGAAAAATATGCAGCCGAGAATCCTTTATCCAGCAAGTCTGTCATTTAGAATAGAAGGAGAGATAAAGGTCTTCCCAAACAAACAAAAACTGAAGGAATTTGTCACCACTAAACCAGCCCTACAAGAGATCCTAAGGGGGATCCTGTGAGACAAAGTACCAGAGACATCACTACAAGCATAAAACATACAGATATCACAATGACTCTAAACCCATATCTTTCTATAATAACACTGAATGTATATGGATTAAATGCGCCAACCAAAAGACGTAGGGTATCAGAATGGATAAAAAAACAAGACCCATCTATTTGCTGTCTACAAGAGACTCATTTAGACCTGAGGAAACTTTCAGATTGAAAGTGAGGGGATGGAGAACTATTTATCATGCTACTGGAAGCCAAAAGAAAGCTGGAGTAGCCATACTTATATCAGACAAACTAGACTTTAAATTAAAGCCTGTAACAAGAGATGAAGAAGGGCATTATATAATAATTACAGGGTCTATCCATCAGGAAGAGCTAACAATTATAAATGTCTATGCGCCGAATACCGGAGCTCCCAAATATATAAAACAATTACTCACAAACATAAGCAACCTTATTGATAAGAATGTGGTAATTGCAGGGGACTTTAACACCCCACTTACAGAAATGGATAGATCATCTAGACACACGGTCAATAAAGAAACAAGGGCCCTGAATGAGACATTGGATCAGATGGACTTGACAGATATATTTAGAACTCTGCATCCCAAAGCAACAGAATATACTTTCTTCTCGAGTGCACATGGAACATTCTCCAAGATAGATCATATACTGGGTCACAAAACAGCCCTTCATAAGTTTACCAGAATTGAAATTATACCATGCATACTTTCAGACCACAATGCTCTGAAGCTTGAAATCAACCACAGGAAAAAGTCTGGAAAACCTCCAAAAGCATGGAGGTTAAAGAACACCCTACTAACGAATGAGTGGGTCAACCAGGCAATTAGAGAAGAAATTAAAAAATATATGGAAACAAACGAAAATGAAAATACAACAATCCAAACGCTTTGGGACGCAGCGAAGGCATTCCTGAGAGGAAAATACATTGCAATCCAGGCCTATCTCAAGAAACAAGAAAAATCCCAAGTACAAAATCTAACAGCACACCTAAAGGAAATAGAAGCAGAGCAGCAAAGACACCCCAACCCAGCAGAAGAAGAGAAATAATAAAGATCAGAGCAGAAATAAACAATATAGAATCTAAAAAAACTGTAGAGCAGATCAACGAAACCAAGAGTTGGTTTTTTGAAAAAATAAACAAAATTGACAAACCTCTAGCCAGGCTTCTCAAAAAGAAAAGGGAGATGACCTAAATAGATAAAATCATGAATGAAAATGGAATTATTACAACCAATCCCTCAGAGATACAAACAATTATCAGGGAATACTATGAAAAATTATATGCCAACAAATTGGACAACCTGGAAGGAATGGACACATTCCTGAACACCCACACTCTTCCAAAACTCAATCAGGAGGAAATAGAAAGCTTGAACAGACCCATAACCAGCGAAGAAATTGAATCGGTTATCAAAAATCTCCCAACAAATAGGAGTCCAGGACCAGATGGCTTCCCAGGGGAGTTCTACCAGACGTTTAAAGCAGAGATAATACCTATCCTTCTCAAGCTACTCCAAGAAATAGAAAGGGAAGGAAAACTTCCAGACTCATTCTATGAAGCCAGTATTACTTTGATTCCTAAACCAGACAGAGACCCAGTAAAAAAAGAGAACTACAGGCCAATATGCCTGATGAATATGGATGCAGAAATTCTCAATAAGATACTAGCAAATCAAATTCAACGGCATATAAAAAGAATTATTCACCATGATCAAGTGGGATTCATTCCTGGGATGCAGGGCTGGTTCAACATTCGCAAATCAATCAACGTGATACACCACATTAAAAAAAAAAAGAGAAGAACCATATGATCCTGTCAATCGATGCAGAAAAGGCCTTTGACAAAATCCAGCACCCTTTCTTAATAAAAACCCTTGAGAAAGTCAGAATAGAAGGAACATACTTAAAGATCATAAAAGCCATTTATGAAAAGCCCACAGCTAACATCATCCTCAACGGGGAAAAACTGAGAGCTTTTTCCCTGAGATCAGGAACACGACAGGGATGCCCACTCTCACCGCTGTTGTTTAACCTAGTGCTGGAAGTTCTAGCATCAGCAATCAGACAACAAAAGGAAATCAAAGGCATCAAAATTGGCAAAGATGAAGTCAAGCTTTCGCTTTTTGCAGATGACATGATATTATACATGGAAAATCCGATAGACTCCACCAAAAGTCTGCTAGAACTGATACATGAATTCAGCAAAGTTGCAGTATACAAAATCAATGTACAGAAATCAGTTGCATTCTTATACACTAACAATGAAGCAACAGAAAGACAAAGAAACTGATCCCATTCACAATTGCACCAAGAAGCATAAAATACCTAGGAATAAATCTAACCAAAGATGTAAAAGATCTGTATGCTGAAACTATAGAAAGCTTATGAAGGTAATTGAAGAAGATATAAGGAAATGGAAAAACATTCCCTGCTCATGGATTGGAAGAATAAATATTGTCAAAATGTCAATACTACCCAAAGCTATCTACACATTCAATGCAATCCCAATCAAAATTGCACCAGCATTCTTCTCAAAACTAGAACGAGCAATCCTAAAATTCATATGGAACCACAAAAGGCCCCGAATAGCCAAAGTAATTTTGAAGAAGAAGACCAAAGCAGGAGGCATCACAATCCCACACTTTAGCCTCTACTACAAAGCTGGAATCATCAAGGCAGCATGGTATTGGCACAAAAACAGACACATAGACCAATGGAATAGAATAGAAACCCCAGAACTAGACCCACAAACGTATGGCCAACTCATCTTTGACAAAGCAGGAAAGAACATCCAATGGAAAAAAGACAGCCTCTTTAACAAATGGTGCTGGGAGAACTGGACAGCAGCATGCAGAAGGTTGAAACTAGACCACTTTCTCACACCATTCACAAAAATAAACTCAAAATGGATAAAGGACCTGAATGTGAGACAGGAAACCATCAAAACCTTAGAGGAGAAAGCAGGAAAAGACCTCTCTGACCTCAGCCGTAGCAATCTCTTACTCGACACATCCCCAAAGGCAAGGGAATTAAAAGCAAAAGTGAATTACTGGGACCTTATGAAGATAAAAACTTGTGCACAGCAAAGGAAACAACCAACAAAACTAAAAGGCAACCAACAGAATGGGAAAAGATATTTGCAAATGACATATCGGACAAAGGGCTAGTATCCAAAACCTATAAAGAGCTCACCAAACTCCACACCCAAAAAACAAATAACCCAGTGAAGAAATGGGCAGAAAACATGAATAGACACTTCTCTAAAGAAGACATCCGGATGGCCAACAGGCACATGAAAAGATGTTCAGCGTCGCTCCTTATCAGGGAAATACAAATCAAAACCACACTCAGGTATCACCTCACGCCAGTCAGAGTGGCCAAAATGAACAAATCAGGAGACTATAGATGCTGGCGAGGATGTGGAGAAACGGGAACCCTCTTGCACTGTTGGTGGGAATGCAAATTGGTGCAGCCGCTCTGGAAAGCAGTGTGGAGGTTCCTCAGAAAATTAAAAATAGACCTATCCTATGACCCAGCAATAGCACTGCTAGGAATTTATCCAAGGGATACAGGAGTACTGATGCATAGGGGCACTTGTACCCCAATGTTTATAGCAGCACTCTCAACAATAGCCAAATTATGGAAAGAGCCGAAATGTCCATCAACTGATGAATGGATAAAGAAATTGTGGTTTATATACACAATGGAATACTACATGGCAATGAGAAAGAATGAAATATGGCCTTTTGTAGCAACGTGGATGGAACTAGAGAGTGTGATGCTAAGTGAAATAAGCCATACAGAGAAAGACAGATACCATATGGTTTCACTCTTATGTGGATCCTGAGAAACTTAACAGAAACCCATGGGGGAGGGGAAGGAAAAAAAAAAAAAAGAGGTTAGAGTGGGAGAGAGCCAAAGCATAAGAGACCCTTAAAAACTGAGAACAAACTGAGGGTTGATGGGGGGTGGGAGGGAGGGGAGGGTGGGTGATGGGTATTGAGGGGGGCACCTTTTGGGATGAGCACTGGGTGTTGTATGGAAACAAATTTGACAATAAATTTCATACATTAAAAAAATAAATAAATAAAATTATAACATACTTAAAAAAAAAAAAAAAAGAGGTTAGAGTGGGAGAGAGCCAAAGCATAAGAAACTCTTAAAAACTGAGAACAAACTGAGGGTTGATGGGGGGGGTGCGAGGGAGGGGAGGGTAGGTAATGGGTATCGAAGAGGGCATCTTTTGGGATGAGCACTGGGTGTTGTATGGAAACCAATTTGACAATAAATTTCATATATTATAAATAAAAAAAATAGGTAATATTTTCATTAGTCTCGATGTGAATACGTATTTAGAGCATTATTGACAATAGGGGGGAAAAGTGTATGGAAACTCAAGTCTGTAAAGTTGCACATTTGCTGTAAATCAACAAACGGAGAGGAACTGCTTTTACGGCAGAAGTGTTTAAGTGTTTCAACATACTTATATGGTAAGTCCTGAATTCAGAAACCTGTATTTTTAATTTTTTTTTCTTATTTATGACAGGGACCAATGCCTGAAGTGGAGCTATAAATCTAATGCCTTCCGCTTATGCTGGGTACACTCGGTCCCTTGCATAAAAGTAAAACATGTTTCCCCTTGCTTTTAAATCATGCATATAAATATTACAGTATCAGCATTTTTGTGCTCCTTATAGTAACTGGTTTACCACTAATAATCTTATGAAAGGTTTGTTTCCATTTTCTTTTTAGAAAACAAAGCAAAACAGGAACAGAAACTTCATCCCCTTTAATAAACTTGTCCAACAAATAAATCTGATTATTTAAGTAAGGGCTACCTGTGTCTGTCGCACTAGTAGTGTTTAATAAGAAATGCCATAAATATTGTTAAATAGTCTAAGTCAAAATGTTAAGTGCTGACCTTCAAGAGATTTTGAAGTCTAAATACCAATATTTAAAAAGATCCATTTCAAGTGGTGAATTCATTTACAATCCTCCATGGAAGTGATTTTTTAACATCACAAGTGCAAACCAATTATCTTCCTATTCTGAGTTTTAGCTTAAAAAAAAAAAAAAAGCATAAGGACTGAGTTTCCAAAAGCAAGGCCTTAAATAGGGCAAAATTAGGTACAAATATTACACATGGCAAGGCTACAAGTTTATAAAAGACAGACATTGATGTTTCTACTATTAATTTTCAGAGGCTTTACATGACCATACTCTCAAGTTTAATGATTCATGGTGAGAAAATACGTGGGTAATGTATCACAAAGAAGAGTTTCTATGTCCTCCTCTTTTTATGAGAAAATTAAAATTAATGGATCTTTTACTAGTGTCGTCTTATATCGGATTTACATTAGCAAAGGTCTTGATTAAACATTTTGGAGGGACGCCTGGGTGGCTCAGTCCGTTAAGTGTCTGACTTCGGCTCGGGGCATGATCTCGCAGTTTGTGAGTTCGAGCCCCGCGTCGGGCTCTGCGCTGACAGCTCAGGGCTGGGAACCTGCTACAGATTCTGTCTCTCTCTCTCTGCCCCTCCCCTGCTCTCTCTCTCTCTCTCTCAAAAACAAATAAATATTAAAAAAAAAAAACATAACAAAACAAAAAAAAACTAAACACACTTTGGAGAACTTCCCAACCATGAAGTTTGTGAAGTGTTACAATCATACCCACTCTCCACCCATGAATAGGAAAAGCACTAATTATGAAAAACAAAACCTTAACTGGCACCAAGGAGCACTGTGGCGATCACAGTTGTGTATCATCTTACAGCCACGCGTTACCCCGTTGGAGCTTACCACAACCCGTGAGACTGGTGTTTCCAGAGAAGGAAATAAGTTCTGAGAGACGAAGTGACTTTAATCATTTAGTGCGAGGGAGGATCAGCACTTGAACTCAGCTGTGAGGCAGGTATTTACTCTGTGAAATGCTTTGGCTAAAACAGAAGTTCAAAGCGTTGCCTTTGAGGCTCCCTCTGCTTTGGCCCCTGGACATGGCCTGCTGTGGAAGCAGCCGGAGGAAGTCACAGGACCAGAGGGGCAGGGGTGCGGCCCACAGAGTGGTCGTGACACGTGTATTCTCGCACATCTTCCACCCTGCTGGACTGTTTCACCACCTCTCGCACACATAGGCAAAGCCTGCGAGTGGGTGTTGTGGGGAATACCGGGGTGTGTGGAGTATGGTTCCTGTCATTACCGAGTAGAGCCACTGAGCCTACTCGCAACCTGTGACAACAGAACATGATCCCAGGACACAGTCTTTCGTTTTAAGTTTATTCATTTATTTTGAGAGAGAGAGAGAGAGAGATCGCACAACAGGTAGGGGAGGGGCAGAGAGAGAGAGAGAGAGAGAATCCCAAGGAGGCTTCGTGCTCTCTGCATGGAGCCCGATGTGGGGCTTGAACTCACCAACCTTGAGACCACGACCTGAGCTGAAGTCGGACGCTTACCCAACGGAGCCACCCAGGCGCCCCAGGACGCAATCTTTTAATAGCACATCTTTAAGGAGGCCCGAAGTTCTCCCTCTCTTGAAGGCCCTGCTGAAATGTCACCAGATGTGCTCGTCAGCAGGTTCTGGAAGGGTAGAACTCTAGCAAAGAACACAGTGCTTGAGGAGGCATGCTTAATTACAGTGTCTTTCACTGTGCCTGTGATAAGTAGGGCACCTGAAGCAAACTGCCCATCCTCAAAGTCTCCTTCTGGCCACCCTCAAGGGAAGTCGGAGCACATCGGGGTGCCCTTGTGCAAATGACTCCCTTGAGTTTCCAGCAGAAACCTCATACAGCAAGCAAAAGAAAAAAAAAAGCAGTCTGACTTTAGAAATGTTCCAAGTCCATTCGATTATAAAAATAACATGATTTTAAATAACTTTTTTTTAGACTGTGGACTTGAAAACAAACATGCCTTTTACGGGGACGGTGACTGTCGGGACAACTTCTCTCTCCTCCCTTTCTTTCACTGAGCCGAGCCTACCGCTAACGAGCTGCCGAGCTCTTTCAGGAGGACGGGGAGGCCAGGCTGGTGCTTGCTAGAGACATACGCTCGACACTGCGCCTGGTGAGCCCCAACGAGATGCCAGAACTTCAGCTCGAGCTTCAGTTGTTGAGGCTTCTTTCTGTTGTGTTTTGTTTTGTTTATGTATTTATTTTGAAGGAGCACGTGCGCACGCAGGAACAGGAGAGGGGGAGAGAGAGAGAGGGAGAGAGAAGCGACGTGGGCTCTGCACTGCTGATGCGGGGCTCGAACTCACGAACTGTGAGATCATGACCTGAGCCAGAATCGAGAGTCGGGCGCTTAACCGACGAGCGAGCCACCTAGGCGCCCCTTGAGTCTTCTTCAGGGGAAGAAAACTGGTTAGTATTTAATGTGCACATATGATCTTAAAATGCACTGGTTTTCCTTTTAAAGATTCAGTGCTCTCAGTTCCTTTATTCGGGAGGCATTTATTGAGTTGTACAATACGCAAGGCACCCAGCTAGGAAAATTCTTTCCTATTCGCTTAGACCAGAAACATACTATCTGCGATCTCCCCAAAGTCTAGGATAGTTCTTGGTAGACAGCAGAATCCTAACACGGGTTTCAATGAATGAATTACACACTGAGACAAGGGATACCTGCGTTTTTCCCCTCCCAGGAGTTCTTAAAATGATGAAAGGCAGTAAAAAGACCTTCCCCTGTTACAGTCTCTATAGGCCAACTAGTTCTTTGCTGGAGCTAGACTCAGACTCCACAGAATGGACACGGCTGCACAGAAAATTAGTTACTGAACCACCAGATGTTGGCTGAACACTTACTATGCGCAATTCCCTCTCCTGGACAAGTGGGCCATGCAAAGACATATAAGATACAGTCCCTATTTTCAAAGAATTTCTATATAAACAAAAACTTAACAGTTGCCACAAAGTAACAAAGTGACCACTGAGCCCATTTACGACTAAGGCAATGGAACACAATCCCAGGCAGCACTCTTTTTCTTACAGGTTTACGTAGTACTAAGGCCAAGGAAGTGGTAAGCATAAAGGAGAACTCAAAGAGGTCAGAGGAAGAAGAGTGGGTGGCTGAAGAAGACAGAAGATTTTAACTGGGCCTTAAAGCCCAGGTGGGGAATGAAACAAAGGGCATAACAGGGACGCAGGAGTGCGTGTGTGTGTCTGTGTGTGTGTGTGTGTGTGTGTGCGCGCGCGCGCGCGTGTGTTGGGAGGTAAGGGAGAATCACAAGCAGAGAGTCTGGAAGAAGACAGAGGAAACAAGGTACGCCAAGAGTTAATTCAGTTCAGTGCATTTTGAATCAACTGAATAAATATTTATTGAGCACATACTATGTGCCAGGCATTGAGATAGGTACTGGGGATACAATGGTGAAGAGACTGATATGAGCCATGGCTCACTGGCTAGTAGGAGATACCGACAAGTAAACAGACAATTACAATACGGTGTGATAAGTGCTGTGATAGGGAAAAGTCCAGGTGTTATGAGGAGGAGAAGGACAGAGAATATACCCAACCCAGATGTGGGGGTCAGGAAAACTTCCTAGAAGAAGGGATGTCAAGCTGACACCTAAAGCCAGGGTGGGAATTAGGTGAGACTATGCAGGTAGGGTTCCCTAGAATAGGAAACACGAGGGGCCATGGAGGTGGGAAGTTGGCTGAGTTGGTTGGAATGCCAGGGGAAGGTGTGCTGAGAGAGGCTGGGGAGGGAAGCCGTGATCAGATTATTAGGTCTCTTATACTTCACATTAAGGAGTTCGGACTTTATCCTAAGAGCAGTGGTAACCACTGGAGAATTTTAAGCAAGGGAATGAAACAAACAGACTTGCGTCTTGGGTGGATGGCTCTCTGGAGCATGAGATGGCCCTTAGAGGAGACGTGGGCAACAGAAGAGAAGGGTAATATGCAGTTAGAATCTTGAAGGTCTATTCCTAATAGTGCAAGGATGAAACAAATATTTCATGAATGAATGAATGGATGAATGAATGAATGATTGGTCGATCAACCAATCGGTCAACCGTCCAGCATGGGACTGAACACGAGACCTGACATGGATGGTATATATGTCAGAGTGAATGCACAGGGCAGAGCTGATATCTCTTCGAGTCTTGAATCTCACACGAAAAAAGACAGCAACAGTTGACAATGGAGTGCAGTGTGACAGAGTGGAGACAGCTTCAACACTGGAGTCAAAATACCCAGGTCTGAGCCCTAGTTTTGCCAGTTATTAATTCCGAGATGCATCTTAGTTTCTCTGACTCTCAGGTCCCACATACATCATATGTGCTCATTGTGTGCAGCTACACAGCAGTATAAAACGGGAACAGTTATCACAGTCCATGTACATTTCCATTTTCAGGTGACGCTTAGGAGCTTTGGTGGGATTTGCAGTTATCCACTGCAAAGAGAAGTTAGTACAACTTGCATGAGAGTGGAGTCATGGTTTAATTAAAGAGGAATTTAGAAATCAAGTAGTCGGTATTGCCCAAACTTTGGCCAGGTAACTCTCTAGCCTGTCAACTGAAGACCCGAGTGAAACATTGGAAGGGTGAAAAGAGCCTATCTGTTGTCACTGCCCCCAAGGAGGGGAAGTGGGGCAGAAACAAATGATGCACTTGAAGGCCACAGGGTCAGTGGAGTGGACCAGAAAACACACAGCCATTGAGGGGCACAGTCTAGACTAGAGCTTAGCTCCCCTAAGCGCAGAGCCCTTTTCACAACCCTACTCTGTTGTATTAATCATGACAATTCAAGATCTCAGAAAGGATAACCTGTGTGAGGTCCAAACGAAGAGGTCTTCCCACAGTTTTGCGGCTGTAGCTGACAGCCCAGAGCGAGATGACTTTATAGAAAGGGAAGACAAATGGGAACGACAGTGGAAGAGGCGAAGAGCCCTGGGGTCTGGCTGTTTGGAAAGAAGGAGAAGGCTTCATGAAGTATGGGGCTGTGCCGGTAGAGGAAGGCAGGAGGCATCATAACATAAATGGATCCGGGCAATGTTACACCAAAGAATAAAGGAAGGGAGGAAAAAGCAGAAGGTGAAGAAAAGGTCTGGGAGGACATCTGTGAAGAAGTCCTAGCAAACCAACGGAACACAAGTGCTCCCTGGCACACCGCTTCTGGACAACCAGACCGGCCTCGGCTCCTTGGTGCTTTCAGACCAAAGAGGATGAGCAGAAAGTGGCTGTTTTTCTAGACACGTCAGACACGTCAGTGACCTTCCTTGTAGCATTTTTCACGTTGCCCCTTCCTTCACGTCACAGCACACTCACCCACTCACACCTCTGGCGCAGTCTAGTCTGGGCTCTGCTTTTTTCTTTCTTTCTTTCTTTTTTTTTTTTTTTTTAATTTTAATGTGAGCACAGAGCCTGTCAGCACAGAGCCCGACGCGGGGCTCGAACTCACGAGCTGTGAGATCATGACTTGAGCTGAAGTTGGACACTTAACCGACTGAGCCACCCAGGCACCCCTGGGCTCTGCTTTTTTCTGCAGCAGAGTTTGACATCAGAGGAACATCACTGAACCAAGAAGAAATGAATGAAAACCACAGCTCCCTTAAGAAATGTAATTTTCAGCTTGTGGACTTGAGTCCTCAACTTTCTAAATCATCTCCCAGCTATTTCCGAAAGCACGGTAATGACTCAGCGGTTAGGGAAGTCAATTCCATCTTTACAGGTAAAACTTGCTTGAATTGTTTGTTTCTTTGTGTGTTTTCTATCATCACAGAGTTAATCCTTGGCAGTTGGGTCTAATCAATCCCCCGTACAGACTCCAACAAATCAATCACAACAAAAAGGCCACCTGTAGTTTCTCCAGGAAATTCCAACGCAAACAGCGCTGAAATCAAGTTGACTACATAATTCATACACTCCAGTAATCGCTCTCCAGTGATGCCTCAGTTAGGGTTCACTGTCACAGGCATTTTATATGATCTACACATCTGTAATATCCAGGCATGGAAATCTGAAGCAGACATCAGAGTCCCTTTATCAAGATTGAAACCCATGAGTCTTCTGTGCTACAATCCAGTTCACCAACCACATTGTTTAATTGAGCCCTTTACTACAAATGGTTTTAGGCTCTGATGCAAGACAGGAATTTGAAGCATGCCTTCGAGTATTTAATGGTGTTAATTTCTGGTGCACACAAACATCAGCTTCACTCAACAATCCAATAATCTTGCAAAATAAAGAGAATACGCCAGAGAATGAAATGCAGCATGGAATTCTTCCAGATTGCAAGGAAAGCAGTTCCATGATCTGGCTGTTTGTGACAAGTAATACAATAGCTGCCTATTTACAGATCCTTAAAGATGTTACAAGAAACAAAGAAAGTAAAAGGAAGAAGATGGGGGTGCTTTCACATCGAAGAATTATTTTATTTTTTACAGTTAGAAATATTTATTTGTCCACTGTCAGCTCTCACATGTCCCAAGTTCATTTTAAATGTAACGCATCTGATCGTAACAAATGAAATACAGTCCTTTTTTTTTTTTTTTTTTTTTTTCTCCAACTGGCCAGTATAAACGTAAACGATTCCTACCTGGAAATATGGACGGTCTCTTTTTTGGGCGCCTCAGGTGAATGGGCTCCAAATTTTTCAAGTTTCTTTGAAGTCTCCCTCGAATGTCATTTCCTATCAGTAGTTCAGGTGGCAGGCTACTCCGTCTTGATGATTTATAATCATTTTGAGACGAATTCAGTTTGTTCTTCGTTCTGGAATATAAATTGCTGTCATCAACTGCCATGGTACGAGATACATTCGAGACTCTTTCACAAAAATCTGAAAAGCCCAACCCGGCAGCAGCCACGGCCGCCTCAGCCCCAGATTCGGATGTTCTCATGCGTTACGGCACTTGTTTGGGAAGCTTAGCAAGTTGATAGGCGTGGACTTGAACAGGTGTAGGATTACTAAGTAGCCCCTCCTCTCAACAGTTAATAGCACAGGGGAGGGGAGATCCAAAAAACCATTAGGTGCAGGAGGGCGCGGGATTTGAGCAGATGTGGGCACACGGGCGCGGGCTCCCGCAGAGGGTACTAAAAACTGGTGTGAAGGTTGCCGTGTGGAATTGCCCTTGGTGCGATGCCATAAAGGAACCACCACCTGCTACTTAAGAATAAATAACCTATGCAAATCGCAAGCCTCATTTTTCTTGCCGCTTCTCAAACTCGGACGGTTTTTAAAGTTGGGGGGAAACTTTTTTTACAGTGCCTTGTACCCTTTTGTTTTGAACCGTGAACGCAGAACAAACATCCGTCTTTATGAAATTCCTTACTTGGCAGGCAGCCAACTGGAAGTTGGCTGCAAGGAGGAGATGAGAGACGGCTGGTGATGATCAGGAAGGAACCCGCTGTGGGTGTGTAGGGAGCAGCAGTGCCGGGAACCCAGCACAGCTCCCCGACCCGCCCTTCCATCCTGTCCTCTACCTGGCAGATGGCTTCTCTAAAAGTTCAGCTGTCCGGCGGCAACGTCAGAGGTCTAGCAAACAAGCTGGGACTGTAGCAGTGACGATGGCCTCCACTTGGCAGATGAAAAGTACACGTTATCCTTGCGGGTCTCTGCCTTGCTTTTAACCCAAGCGGTCAGGGGTTTGGTGATGTGAGAAAAATCAGCATTTGCTCCGTTCTGCTTGACCCCTTACATATTTTCTATCTCCTCTGGATTTGGCGTTTTGATGTCCTTTGTTCCCTTCCCCCCTAAATGTTCTGCACGCTTTTCTTTGGGCAGAAATCATAACTCTCTGATTTATCCTCTCCAACCATGCCCCAGGGCTGTGTCTTCTGTGCCCTCTCTTTCTCCCATCATCTCTCACCCTCTCCGCGCTCCCCCCGCCCCTCCACCCCCCGCCTCACACACACACACACACACACACACACACACACACACACACACACGAGCCCGCACACCCTCTTCTGTCTGGCTGCAGTGGGGGGGGGGGGTGGTCAGAAGATAAGATAAGATCTGCCTTTTCTCTTCCCAGTGCTTGGAACCTGTGGATACATAACATTACAAAAGATTCCGAGGTCCTTTAGAAATCACTATTTACTTTGGTTTCCTGGATGCCAAGTAGGTTTTACTATTGCAGAAGGTTTTACTAAATGCAGAAGTTGGGTGTCTTTACCTAGTTAAGGATACACCTCCAGGCTGTGCCCTTTCGGCAACGTGTCTTCAAACCACTACAGATTTTCTGAAGAGAAAACTAGTTTTTTTTTTTTAACAACGATGTCCCGATCAGGGGCCCCACTATAATCCAGCAATTATATGTATAATTATAACCCAGCAGTTATATTTACATATTAGATTATCAGGTTATTTTACGAATTCTGAGAAACACCTACACCACTTCCCTCACAGGACTTAGAACTATTTTATCAGGTTGAAATGTATCATTAACTTCAAAACAATGAGTGGTTTGTACAAAACTATTTTTAAAAGCCCATGAGACTGCTTGAATCTCCCTCAGCTTAATGAAAATACATTTTTTTCTAAAGAAATAAAAAGTAGCTTTTAAACGTTGAGGTAATGATGTAATAACAGAAAAAAAAAAAAAAAAACTTCCAAAATCTCAAGACCAGTGTTCACCTTTCAAAGACGCAGCAGGGTAGAGTCGTAGGACACACATATTTGTATGCCGACAGGGAGAAGTCCAGCAGTAGACAGGCAGAAGTTCGAGCTATTCGGTGACTGTTTCTTTCCTAATTCATGGCATCACCGTGAGCCTAACTAAGAGTGTGTGTGAGATGGAAGGGGAGTCGCTGAGAAAGGGTGTTATTATCACACAGTGTGCACCTGTAATTTTGCCTTTGTCTTTAAGGGGCTGGCTGTAAGCACAGTGTTAAGAACATACACATCTGAAATGCATGATAATAATAGCTGTCATTTATTGCGGGCTTAATACCAGCCAGGTTCTTTGCTAAGCCTTTGACAGGCCTCATCTCATGGATTCTTCCTAAGCACGCTGTTCTGCAGATGAGCAAACTGAGGCACTGAGTCAAACATCCAGAAACTGGGGGAGGGAAGATTTGAGCATAGGTTTTATAGAACTCCAAAGCTCATGTTCAAGCCCATGCTTTACATTACAATATCATGCTGCTTTATTAAATGGATCTGGGATCTAAAAGCAATTGAAAGGTCTTTCTCTATTTTCCTAAAATAATTCTTGGTTTCCAGCAACTCCTTTTGCCTTGACTGTATGATTGAGGGGTGGGCCTGCTGATCTACCTAGACCCACCCCTCATAACTGAGCTGTCAGTAGGTCTGTAAGGTTTATGAGATGAAAGTGAGAAAAAGCAGGAGAAATCAGATTTTTGCTTTAATAATAAAGTAACCATGTGCAGGCTTTACATATTTAAATGCACTTAATTGCTTTTTTTTTTTTTTTTAGTTTTTGAGAGAGAGAGCGGGGGAGGGGATCTGAAGCAGGCTCTGTGCTGACAGCAGAGAGCCCGATGCGGGGCTCGAACTCATGAACCATGAGATCAGGCCCTGCACTGAAGTTGGATGCTTAACTGACAGAGCCACCCGGGTGCCCCATAAATGCACTTAATTAAATATTGTATTTTCCTAAGATTTATGTTATAATTAGGACAAAAACCCCTACCTTACTGGAGAGGTAACCCTCATCTCCTGATCCCTAACAATTAAATGTTGTCAGAGGGGGCTCAAAGCTTCCTGATATGTTCAAATTATTCCCTTTCCTGCCCAACTCATTCTCCCCTCATAGGGAATATAAACAGATAGAGGGGTGTAGCTCCTTTAATATATTTCCTTAAAGAGAAAAGTGGGAACAACTTGAATCTGCTATTATTAAAATTTGAGGGCGATGAAAACAAAGGACAATATTTATTTAAAAGTAGTGTTAAATCCGTGAGCATGAAAAAAGTAAACCTGCCTTTCAAAATATTTAAATCGGCTGCCACCATGAATGATAATCAACCACAGAAAATGTACCTGGGTTTGGTCTAAATGAGGACATTCAGAGATTGTAACGTTAAGTCCATACCTCCTCCCGTCTATCGTAACAGTCAAAAGTGGAATTTTTTTTTTCAGCAGCCAAAAGAATGATGATTTGGGGCTCTGGGCTCGGAGGAATCTCAAAACTTACAGCATAATTAATTTAAAATACATAATGGACATTCTCTAGTCCTATATTTTGTAATAACCATTAGTTTCAAAGGTCTCCATTCTCCTAAAAACTCTCACATTAATCTCTTTTGAATTATTCTCTTTTCTTATGCTCCTAGAACTTTTGTATTTTATATCGCATGATGCTACCATCTCATGAACCTTTTATCCTTTCCGGTAAGGCATTATCTTCTCAGTTTCAGAATGTTCAAATATTTCATTGAAAGGCATTTCCTCGCTTTGCAGCCATGATTTCCCTGTGAACAGTGGTAGGTTTTAAACAGCGTTCTTGAATTATTTGGCTCTTTGTGAGGAAGCTGCAGGTTTAGAACTGTGTGATCTGACAATTGGAACGATCTTTCTCTTTTATCATCTTCCAAAAAATTGATCCATCAGGAAGATTTTAGACCTGTTAGGATTCACCAAATCGGCTTCCAAATCTCGGTCTGACTCTGTTGTACTGAATATTCTGCAAATATTTCTTATTTTTGATCTCTTTATTCAGTTTTTAAACTGAGAGGACCCAACAACCAGTGGGTTTGCCACCAGGAAAAAGCAATTGTGTAGAACATCAGAATGATGCACATCACCAAGTCAAGCAGTTCTGTGGGTGTATCTCTCCAAGAGGTCACTGGCCACCTCTTTGGCCAACACATCTTTGCTTGTTTGTTAACAACACCTGCAGTACTATCTAAGGTGTGATTATGCCTGAAGAAATCTTTTCTCAGTTCCTAAAAAATACAATGAAGACTTTCAGTACTTATCTCACTGGGATAACAATGAACTCTAATGACCAGACTTTCCTTCTTAAAATTTTTTGTGTCTGTCACTATGCTTAGTCCAATGTTTGTTCTTGAGAACCTCTTAATCTAGGAAGGAAGCCAAACTATAACAAACTGGTTCTTTCTTTTTTTTTCTTTAAGCTTGCTTGCTTGCTTCTGTATGTATGTATATATTTGTTTGTTTGTTTGTTTGTTTGTTTAGAGGGAGACCGAGAATCGCAAGCAGGCTCTGCACTGATAGTGCAGAAGCTGGGCTCGAACTCATAAACTGCGAGATCATGACCTGAGCTGAAACCAAGAGTCAGACACTCAACCAACTGAGACACCCAGCCGCCCCAACAAATTAGTTATTTCAACACAGAGTGACCACCATGTGCAGAGGTGATGCAAAAAAGCTACTAAGTCAACCCTTCCTGATGGAGAGGGGGATGGGAAGGGAAGGGTTTTCAGAGGAGAAATGAGTTCACGAAGCAGATGAGGGGAACCTGTGCAAAGGCACTAAGATGTGACATAACAACAAACGCCCACAAAACCCCAATTATGGCAGTCCCTTCCCCAACACTAGGGCATTACATCATACAAAAGTACAGACATTAGAAAAACAAGATCAGGCAATCCTAGACAACAGAAGACATAAGGAAAACCCAAAAGTCAGCATTATTATAGATTTTTTAAAACACCACCACCAATTAGACATATGGAAGACACCTGCTTCTAAAAATCTGTACTGAAAAGCTGGCTCCAACCTTTTCAAATGATTCGCTAATTCCTAACAAAATGTAAAAAGACATTTGAAAAAAATCTGGCTCCACTAAGCAACCATACTCCTGAATCATCTTTATGTATTCCAGAATCTGTGATAGAGGGATTTGCTGAAGCAGACTCTCACTCAAGGTTTTAATATCATGCAGATTGTACCTTTTTAAATAAGCTCTAGAACCAGTTCTCACTGGCTGGAAATCCAGCTTCATTTACACGTGCATTCCTCCTTGTTCAGTTTTGCAAGTCTCAGCAAAATGCCAGTGTAACTGCCTGGCCTTTTCCCAAGTTAAGGTAGGGCTTAAGGGCACATTTTCCTGGGCTTGTTGTGGAGCTCTTTGGTGAGACGGCACAACATGAACAAATCTCCCTCTCTATACTATTTTCTGACACATCGTCACACATGATCTGTGTGAGGAAGAACTGAGGGTCCTTAGTCTTACTCCTCTCTTTAAG
This sequence comes from Leopardus geoffroyi, assembly GCF_018350155.1. NCBI lineage: Eukaryota > Metazoa > Chordata > Mammalia > Carnivora > Felidae > Leopardus > Leopardus geoffroyi. The sequence continues at coordinate 11,110,564 of NC_059326.1, read as the reverse complement.
GGATTAACCTGGAATTTGCACTCGTAAAAGAATAAAACTTTTGAATATTTTGGTCCAAATACTAGGCAGTGTGGTCTCAGAACTGTGGTTGCTAGAATGAAGTCGGCCAGTGGCTTCTGTAACTGAGATGAAGGAGCATCAGTGGCACTCATCATTCTCACCGATGATCGCAATTTCCATCTCCGCGCCATGATGTCTAAATTCACGCCCAACCCCAACTTCCCCATAGTGTCCTAATCTGTATATTCAACACATACCAAACATTTCTTGGTGGGAACTCAGCATGTACAAAACTGGCCTCTCCAAACCTGTAGCTCCTGAATTCCTGATCTCACTAAAATGGCATCACCATTTACCCAGGGACTCAAGCTACAAACCTTGGAACTACTCTGCCCAAATGAGGTCATGTTTATCTCTTAAACATCTTTTCATCTGTGTCCTCTTCTGCTGTCACTGCCCAGTGGTAGGATTCATTATCTCTTTCCTGAGCTATTGCTTCAGAGTCTCAACAGGCCTGGCCACTTCTAGTCATAGTTCCTCAAGCATTCCACCTTTGATATGGCCTCTTGACTCTTCCTATCTTAGCAAATTACCTCTGGTTAGCCCATTTCCCTCCTTAAAATGCTGTTAAGAATTGGACAGAAAACCTCTGATGTGCTGACCAGTCTTGGGCATCATAAGACTAATTCTAACCTCAATACAAACACCATGCATCTTGTAAAGCAACACAAGATCACTTCAGCTTTTAGAGCAGCCTTATGTCCTTACTGTCTGATGGTCTGACCAAACCAAATCTCCAAATTTCAACACATGTCTTGCTATGAATCCTGGACCTGGGCAACTGACTTCCTGAAATGCATCAGAGGTCTATTATGTTCCCTCTATGAGATTTCTTTTTGCTGGTTTTGGTTCTTAGATCCAGATTTTGCTTTCTCCCACATGCTTGGGGTTCTGTTTCAGATTGGGGGGGGGGGGAGTAGAAAGGGTAGTATTCAGAAATTCCTTTTAATTTTTTTTGTTCAAAAAAGATTCCTTGACCTAAAAATTTAAATTAGTAAATTTTGGTTTCAGACATACAAATCATTGTTTACCAAGATTAAGCTAATGTCCTGGTGTCTTGATTTTCTGGTCTTGAAAGAAAGAAAGAAAGAAAGAAAGAAAGAAAGAAAGAAAGAAAGAAAGAAAGAAAGAAAGAAAAAGAAAAGAGAATGAAAAAAGAAAGTAATTTTTTGCTCAATTCACCATTGTCTTGTGTGAATTAACTAACTCATGATTCATGTCCTTAGGTGAAAGATATTATATACAGAATGGGTAATGAATAACAGTAAGCTGAGAAATTACATGTATTCACATACATGTTATTACTACTATTCTGGCAAATGAAATGGTACCATTATCATTGTAATACCACTTTTAAAAAATGTATCTGATTAGAAGGTGGTATTCCTGATGAAGACACTCAGCGAAGTAAGAACAGAAAGCTCCCTCAATCTAATAGAGGAATCTATGAAAGATTTACAGATAACGCATACTTAATGATGGAAGACTCAATGTCCACTCTCACCACTTCTACTTGACATTGTTCCGGAGGTCCTATCTAGTGAAATTGGGTATAGAAAACGAATAGAAGACATCTAAAGGAAAATGTAAAACTATATTTGCAGATAAACGAGCATCTATGTAGAAAACCAAGCAGAATCGACAAAAATATTACAAGAATTAAGTAAGTTCAGCAGCTTGCAGGATACAAGATAAATGTGTAAAAAGCAATTGTATTTCTATATTAGCAGTGAAAATTGGAAAATAAAATATAAAAAGACATTGCCATAAAAATATTAAATTTTTAGGGGGAGATCTGGCAAAAGATGTGACAGACTTATACACTAAAACTAAACATACTAAGAGAAATTTCAAAAAAACTATATAAGTGGAGAGACATACCATGTTCATGGGTCAGAAGACAATATTGTTAAGATATCAAATTAATGTATAGATTCAGCACAATCACAATTAAAATCCTAGCAGGGTTTTTTTTTTTTTTTTTGGTAGAAATTCACAAACTGATAGTAAAATTCATATGAGAATGCAAAGGATCAAAACCAGTCAAAACAACTTTGAAAAAGAAAAATAGGATTAATACTACCAATTTCAAAACAACATAAAGCTATGATGCTCAAGAAAGTATGGACCTGGCATGAAGATACATAGAAATATCAGTGGAACAGAACAGGGAGTCCAGATGTGGGCCCACATAGCAATGGACAGTTGGTTTTTGACAAAGATGCAAAGGTAATTCAGTGGAGAAAGGATGGTTTTTTAAACAAATAGTGATAGAACAATTGGATGTCCAAATGCTAAAATAAGCAAACTTTGATCTCTATCTCACACTACATGCAAAACTAAGAGTGGATCACAGACCTAAATATAAACTCTAAAGCCACAAATTTTCTAAAAGAAAACATAGGAGGAAACCTCTGATCCATAAAAAAACAAATTAATAAATTGGGCATTATCAAAATTAAAAGAGACTGTTGAGAGAATGAAAAGGTAAGTCACAGGCCAGGAGAAAACATTGGGAAGACATTTATCTGATAAAGAACCTGTATCTAGAATATGTGAGGAAAATTAATAAGGGAACAAATAGCTCAATTAAAAATGGGCAAAATATATCAAAAGATACTTCCCCAAATACAGATGGCAAATAAGCAAATGAAAATGTGTTCTGTATCATTGATCATTAAAGAAATGCAAATTAAAATCACAGTGACATTCCATTGCCTGCCTATTGGAATGGCTAAGATTTAAAAAAAAAATTCTTTTAACATTTATTCATTTTTTGAGAGACAGAGACAGAGCGTGAGTGGGGGAGGGGCAGAGAGAGAGAGAGAGAGAGAGAGAGAGAGAGAGACACAGAAGCCAAAGCAGGCTCCAGGCTCTGAACTGACAGCACAGAGCCCCACATGGGGCTCGAACTCACGGACCATGATATCATGACCTGAGCTGAAGTCGGATACTTAACTGACTGAGCCACCCAGGCACCCCAAGAAGGGCTAAGATTTTGAACGACTGGCTATATTAAGTATTGGGGAGACTATGGAGAAACTGGAATTTGCATGCACTTTTGGTGGGAATGTAAAATGGTAAAATCATTTTAGAAAAAATTTGGCAGTTTCTAAAAATCTAAACATACACATTTCATATGATCTAGCCATTCCACTCCTAGGTGCTTCCCCCAAAGAAATAAAAGCATAAGTTCATACAAGGACTTGTACACTGATATTCATAGCTTAATACTGGAAACAAATGTCCATCAACAAGTGAATGGGTAAACCATGGTATATCTATACGATAGAATACTGTTCATCAATAAAAAAAAAGTATGGGTGTGTTGCAACACGGATGAATCTCAAAATAATCATGCCAATTGAAAGAAGCCAGATCAAAAAGTCTGCCTACTGTATGATTCAATTTGTATGAAATTCTGGAAAATTCTGGAAAATGTAAACTAATCTCAGTGACAGAGAGCAGACCAGTGGTTGCCCGGTGATAAGTGTGGAGGGATGGTGGGAAGGATTACCAAGGGGCACAATAAAATGTTGGAGGGGGGGTGGATTCATAGATATATGCATACATCAAAACTAATCAAATTGTATACTTTAAATATGAGTTTATTATACATTAATTGAAACTCAATACAACTTTTTTTTTTTTTTTTTTTTTACAAAAGGCAATATCATACCTTCCATCAGTGCCTTTGACAAAGATTCAGAAATGTTCTGGACTTAGGTAATAAAGTTAATAAAAGTGAAAACAATTCTTCTGATTCCATCATCAGCATCAAGAGTGAATGAAAGATACACATACATCCAGGGGCACCTGGGTGGCTCAGTCAGCTGAGCGTCTGACTTTGGCTCAGGTCATGACCTCACAGCTCGTGAGTTCGAGCCCCGCATCGGGCTCTGTGCTGACAGCTCAGAGCCTGGAGCCTGCTTTGAGTTCTGTGTCTCCCTCTCTCTCTGCCCCTCCCCCACTCGTGCCATTTCTCTGTTTCTCAAAAATAAATAAACATTAAAAAAAAATTTTTTTAAATAAAAAACAGATACACATACATCCAAAAGACACACTTTTTTCACTTAAGAATTTTCTTGTCCTGAATTATGTCTTTAGCTTTTAACTGTATACATAAAAGTAGAATGCCTGGAAGAATGTCCACATTGACATTCCCAGGTGACACATTCAGTATTATACTGAGCCGTCCAGAAAAGGTGTGCAACAAATGCTACAGAATAAATGAACGGGTAAATAAGTAAATGAAAAGAGAAGGCATTTCTTAAGAGGAAGTTTCCTCACAAGCTACCAAGAAAAATTATGAAATCTTTTAGGTCAAAGCACAGGTCAAGTTCAGGATAAACATCAGTTATCTTACCTGGCCTAGGTACAACCTTCCTAGACACCACAGGGCTGGACAAAATTAGCTAGTCTGAAGATCCCGTCTTCGGAAGCCGCTAATGTTCCTCAGACTATCTTATCCGAACCTTCCAGAATTAAATGGCAGCATGTATACCTTCATTGGTTTTGAAGCTAGATCTAACACTGCCCTGATTGTTGAGGTGACACCACACATTTAATGAAAAGCATTTGAAACATCCGAGCCGTTATATACATTGAGCTAGCTTGAGTCTATGCAAATTCAGGTATAGTCGATGGAAAAACTTTATAACTCATGGCCATTTAAATACCAGCTTAGCTTTATATGACTAGCAGTTTCTTAATATCCTACTGCTTGTCATATGCACGAGTAAAAACAAAGTTTCTCAAAACTGATATTAAGCAAAAAAATTGTAAGAATACAGCTTTAACTATCACAGTTAAGAAGCCTAATCTGACAGGCAGAAAGCTCTGTACCCCCAATGCCTTCTCAAATTCATACAGAGCATATAAAAAACTAATGGACCATGTACTAGGCCATGGAACAAATCTCAGAATACCCATTTTTTTTCGTGTTTTCATCCTGTATGAGACATTCTTTTATCATTACCCAATACTGGAAATGGATATAAAAAATAGCAAAAACCACTTGCTTTTAATCCAGTGCTTATAATAGTAATTCATTGTGCATTGCCCTAATCACGTCCTGCACCACACATTTCTCGTGGAGTATTTCATTTACACTTACAAGTGTAAGTGGTACCACCATTATGTCCATTTTATAGAGGAGAAAACGTATTAAGAGCGGCCAAGAAACTGTAACTAATTACAACCACGCCTAGCCTTCCTTTATTACCCAAATCTATAAAATATAAATTTCCCTTTTAATTCTTTGTTTCTCAGCTACCTCCAAGCTCTTCCTTTTGATTGTTGGCTTCCCTGCTCCCTGCTCCTTACCCTTACCCACAAAGCATGTCCTGCCCCACCCCCATTTCTGGGCTATTTTCTATGACCAGGAAAAAGCAATCGAATCCAATGAGGAATTCAAAAGTGTCCTTCTAGTACGTCCACTCTCAGTTGTTGGAAGGAAGCACCATTTTCTTTCCTCTGCCTAGGAATTAGATTCCAACTCAGCATTCCAAACGCCTATGTGTTATACAAAATTTTGGAATGCGGCACGTTTTTTCACTCACTATTGAGTTCTGGCCAGCTTCAAGGAAACTTCATCAAAACTTGAAACTACCTTCGCCAGTAAGGTGGGCCTTAATTTTCCACTTCAATTCTCCCAAGCTCCTGTATCGTCTCAGAAAGATCTACTATTCTTCTATTTATTTTTATCAATTCTACATAAAAAGGTGATTTATTTTATATCATATTCTAGAAGCTAATAAGTGTCCAAGTTCCAGAAACCATACTCATATAAGTCAAAACAACATCTTTCTACCGCCCCCCCCATAAAATGTTAACTATGAATTTATTATTAATTTATGGTAAAAAGCTAAGAGACAGGATCTTACGACAACTCTTGAAACAGATCTATTTTTTGGTTTCTTGCATCAAATTCCTACTTCTTACTGGTTTTATTAATTACGATTTAAAGGAAGGCAGATATTTCTATAGTAGCCAAATCTCAAAAAAAGAAAAAAAAATCCCCATTTCCTATTCTTTTTAGCTGTTTTTTTTTTAATTTTCTTTTTCATTAGAAGGGACATACGTGTTTGTGGCAGAATATGTGGAAAGTGCAAAAAAAAAAAAAAGTAAAAGTAAGAAGAAAATATTTTATAACCCCAGCTGTATAGATAACCACTGTCAACATTTTGGCACACTTGGTTCCATATTCCAGGCTTTGTCCTGCCATCTACCACTTACCTAGATTCAACCTCGGAGCCTGTTCTCAGTGAACCGAAGGAATCCATCCAGTGTTTGGTACCACGTGGTTGGGAGGGGCCAGTGGGGTATTTCTGGAGCTACACAAGGGAGGTAAATGAGTGGGGCTGTCCCAGTGTTAGAAACTGGGTGCCCGCACCCTCTCTTAAAGGGCAGCGGCCGCTGAAGACCCAGCGTATTGTGCTTGGGGAGGTCCGGAGGCCCAGATTTGTCTCATTCTCTGATTTTTCAAGGGAACTTTGAACCCCTGAGTTTTAAATTTACCTGATTTGTAAATGTTGCCTTCAGGTTTTTAAAAACACTGTAAAGGACAAAGAAAACAAAATTGTGGACCAATTAAGGCTTTTGATTTAATCTCCTTCCCTGATCCACACAGCCATTTTCACAGAACTTCTCTAGTCAATGCCTTAAACCATCATTTTATTTTTTTTTAATGTTTTATTTATTTTTGGGGGGGGGGGAGGGGTAGAGAGAGAGGGAGACACCGAATCTGAAGCAGGCTCCAGGCTGAGCCGTCAGCACAGAGCCCGATACAGGGCTCAAACTCATGATCTGTAAGATCATGACCTGAGCCAAAGTTGGACACTTAACTGACTGAGCCACCCAGGTGCCCTGGCCTTAACCCATCATTTTAAGCAGATCTGTGAAAATCCTAGTTTATGCAGGGGGCTGAGATGAGAAACATCTAAGAAATTCTGCAGTCACCCTCTCTTAGAGATGCACCATGCAAAGAACCCATTCTACTTAATTTTGTTTAACTGGCATTTTCCAAACTTACCTGAATACAGAATGCCTGTATTTTTTTTTCTATGTGAAGGATATCCCTCAGCCCTGATGTCCTACAAAACAAGGTTTGGGAACCGCTGCCTTAGCACAAAGCCATTGGTTAATGGCCACTTGGGGCATTGTGGCAGGCCATGGTAGGAAATGACCGGAACAAACTTGATGACGTGCCTTAAATTCCTCCACATTGCTTTCCAGGCGCCTCCTCTCCTGAACGTATGACAGGCGTCAGTGCTCTGTGACCAACGCAAAATCAGCTACTTTTACCTGGGCTACAGAAGGTGGACTGGAGAGAAGTAAATTCAAATAATTTTTCTTAGGCTCTGGAATCCAATACAAGCCAAGTAAATTACTTTTATAATTATAATTTTATCCAGGCAACTGAAGAAATGACTTTTTTTTCTCTTCCGACACACATCAACTATTGAGGAGGGGCAAAGTCAAAATACAACTTATATTTTTCTACAGATTGTCCTCAAAGTAGCCAGAAAATAACTGAAAGTCAACAATGTTTTCACTAAATAGGTAATTACTCTGTTATACACAAACCTGTATTTCTCTTGTTGTTGAACAAGTTTCTCCACAAAGGATCAACTATCACACCACCTTTATGAAATGCTATCTATCAGGGAGGTCAGTTTTTTTCCATTTAGGATTGCTTGTGGTTTCAGTTTGGACTTCACACGGATGTAGACGTTTGACTAGTAATTGAACGAAAGCTATTTTGCAGTTTCTCATTTTCCCACGATAATTCTTCTGAAATTCTAAAAGATAAACCACCACCTCAGCCTGAGCTCTTACATGACTTTACTTATTTATTTTTTTGGTCAGGTCTTTATTTTAACTCACTATTGATCTGAAAGGACAGATCATAACCGTGCTTTTTCTAATCTCCCTTTTCTACACTGAGAGACAATTCTTACGGCACTTACGATAATAAAACATTTAAGCATTCTGGAAAATTTTAGAGTTTTGGAAAAACTAGCATGGGCTTCTCAGTGTGATTCAGATGTGAACATACAATATTTATCAACAGTTAAACGTTTATTTTTCTGCCATTCCAGGAGAGGAACCATAAGAAATAGAATTCTTTAAATCACTCAGTATGAGAGTTCCCAGGATCGTTTGTCATTCTGGAAGGTCATATAGGTCGTACTACACAGATACAAAGCTTCTTTTCTCTAGAAAATGCATAGAACTTAACTTTCTTTTTGAAACGTCAAAATGTAGTGAATGCTCAGATCTCAAAACAAGCAGTGCAGTATTTTGTAGTTTCATCCTTCCTAGAGGGAAAAAGCAAGGCTCTGTAAACACATTTAAGCACATACTATTAAGGGTGAATGGGGGTGAGGATGCACTAATGGTGACTTTACCTGATACTGAGGATATAAGGGGTTCTCTTGTGACTTCCTGTGAACATTCTTTTCCCTCAAACCAAACAAGTTAGTTATTTGAATCTTCTCATATCCTGTAGCTGTCAAACACTCTTCCTTGACATGGATTCAAAGCTGTAATTTTCTACACGCACTGCTCTTTTTTTGGAGTAGGTGTGTGGTTTTTGGTTTATGTTGTTTTGTCTACATTCCTCGAGAACGCCTCTTCTGATGCAATGCTTCACGGATATTTATCATTTTTTGAATCGGTAGTGGGGTGGGGGAACAGCGTATAAGCACACATATGCACACGTACGTGTGCATGTATCCACATCTTTATGTTGAAGCGAGCTGGGATTTTTAGACAGGTGTTATTAACTGAGGGATAAAATTGAATCAACCCTGTGTGCTCGTTCTCAAATATTGGCTGTGTGCTCTTCCGATAGTTGTATTCTCAAATCTCTGCTCGCACCTCAGATGTGGGCGTATGTGCCTGACTGCTGATGGGTATTTCTGTCTGGATCTCCGGGGATGGCTCAAAACGCAACACGCCCGGAACTGAAATCAGCATAATCTCTAAATTGCTACCCCTCCTGCGTTTTCTTGACCACTTAAGTTTCTAACTTGGGAATCGTTCTAAATTCCCTCCTCTGACCACCACTACGCGTGCTTACTGTTTACCCAGTGCTGCCAATTCTGACCGCCTCGAATTCATTGCCTCTTCTATTCCTGTCACCCTTGCCCCGATGCACGTACCCATTAACCCTTGCCTAGATCCTGCAATAGCTTTCTCTCTGACTTTGGTGCTCTGCTGTCCAAACATATCCTAAACGTTCCGACGGCTCCATCTAGAAGGCAAAAGGCAAGGCCGTTCTGCTTACGTTGTTTCTAGTGCCTCCTTACAGCTCTAGGCAGAAAGGCAATGGTAGATCCATTTCAATACCTTCGCAAGGTAAAGCACGTCCTCCACGACTCGAACCAGCTTGCTTCTTTAGACTCCTGTCCTCCAATTACCTTCTTTGCGCTTATCCCTTCAGCAGCGCTCAACTCACGTAGTTAGCGCCCTGAACGCTCCCCGCATCCAGCCATTTCTCAGTTAGGTGCCTGAGGTCAGGGTGCCACCTCCTCCCAGAGTCCTTTTCTTTACCTTCTCCTCCCCCCTAATTCCCTTCCCTCATTCCCTGCCCTGCACCACCTCCATCCTCCATCCCAGTTCCCAGGCTCCGTTTAAGAAACCACTTCCGGGGGCACCTGGGTGGCTCAGTCAGTTACGCGTCCCACTCTTGATTTCGGCTCAGGTCAGCGTCTCGTGGTGAGATCGAGCCCCACATCAGGCTCTGTGCTGGGCATGGATCCTGCTTAGGATTCTCTCTCTCCCCCCTCGCTCTCTGCTCCTCCCCTGCATGTGAGCATGCTTGCTGGAGAGCTCCAGCTCCCTCGGAAAAAAAAAAAGAAAAAGAAAAAGAAACCACTTTTGGTTTTTGCCAGCTGAGTTAGCGGCCCCTTTTGTGCTCCTCCTTCATTCTGTACGACTGTCTACCACAGCCTTTCCTACCCTGTTTTATAATTATCTGCTTATGTATAATCTCCTTTGCTGGAATAGAATGCATTTCTTACTCATCTCTGTATCCCCAGTGCCCAGCACAGTGCCTGGCATACAATAAGTGCTCAGTAAAAGTTTTCTAGGCTGTGGAGCTAGAGGCTCATCCTTCTGCCTCACTGGGGCCACCAATGCCTTGCCCCAGACATGCTCGTGTCTACAGAGAGCCAGGCTCCTGGGGCTCTGAGCAGACAGCACATGCATGCCAGGAGAACTATATCTTCTGAGTTCCTGCAACTTCTAAAAGCAGTTTGGGGCCGTAGGAGTTATATTTTCATATACTTAAACACATACCTAAGTAGTTGACATTAGCAGAAGAAAGGAAGTCAGAAAAAAAATAATAAGAGTTCAAGACAAATTGAAATATTTAGGTAAAAGGCTGATATAGAAGGATAAGGCCTGAACACCTACTCTAACCTTATAGGGTGGATTTTCTTGATTCACAAATGGTTCCAACATGACTCTTAACAATTGCTTTGGTTAGGCTGCAAAACAGGTGAGGGCAAAAAGTAATCGCAGGATAGTCACTTTTTATTCTTTAGTTATACAATAAAAGGGGGAGAAGGGGGAGAACTCCAGTGTTATTCCGGTTCATTTCACATTTCTAGATTCTAAGTGATACAAATAGATCTGGGCAATGACAACAACCCGGTTCCCAGGGAAGGGGCGGGGCAAAGAAAGGCAGCGCTTTATGTAGCAAGAGGAAGGGGCAGGCAGGTTGGACCGTGGAGCCCAGGGCTCTGGCTCTGTTGTCTGTCACAGTGACTGTGCCTCCCTGTGAACCTAAGCCCCCTTCTGGAAGCACTCAACGCTTGTGGAGGGACTTGTGGAGGCACAAACAGGATGCCCACCAAGGGCAGACAGCTGCTACATTTCCAGCCCAGTGAATGCAACACTCATTTATTAAGCTCCTTCATGTATCAGAAATTTAAGTCTGGGGTGGGAGGTGGGATTAAAAGAATTGGACAGAGTTCCTGAGCTCAAGGAATTTACAATTTAATGAACCAAGGAGAATAAGGCTACCTGAGGAGATTAGTCATCTGGCTCCTATAAAGAAGAGTCAGGGTATACCTCTGAATAAGAAAAAGCAGAGAAAAGGAAGGAAAGATAAAATTTTCATCAGATAATAAAAGTGAAATAGAAAACTCAATATAAGAAAAATATTAGTAAACATAATTTGTGTCAACGATCCAGCGTTTGCACTAAATTTTACAAATGCAACAGACCGTACTATCTGTTCATGAGTTCACAGGATTATATCTGCACCATTCTGCAGGCAGGGTAAAATGCAATATTCTAGAAGCCAAACTAAGAACATTTACTTAAAATTACATACTATGTCTGACTTGTGTAGCTTCTGAAAAACTACAAAAATTAAAATAAAATAGTAAGAAAGTGGCAATGAATACCTAGTTTTGGTTAAAAAAAATCGTTGCTGCAGATTGCTTTAGTTTTTTATTTTTTTTAATGTTTATTTATTTATTTTTTTTTTTGAGAGAGAGAGACAGAGCATGAGCGGGAAAGGGGCAGAGAGAGAGGGAGACGCAGTCTTCAGGCTCTGAGCTGTCAGCACAGAGCCTGACGTGGGGCTTGAACCCATGAACTGTGAGATCATGACCTGAGCTGAAGTCGAACACTCAACCGACTGAGCCACCCAGATTCCCCTGCTTTAGTTCCATTTTTGGCTTACTAGTAAGCAAGCAATTTATGACTAAAAGGATGAACTTTTAAACACCAGCTGAACTTTCACAAGGGATAGATAACATCTCAATGTTCTTGACACTTGATAAGAAATGCATTTCTCATAGTACTGGGAGGCAGCCCAGGGAGGTGGAAAAATCACAGAGGCTGGAGTCCCAGGAGTGGTTCTGAGGATTAAAGAAGATAGCCTATTATGGAAAGTGCAGCTCACACTTTCTGGGGCATAGTAGTTGATAAGTAAAAGCAACTTCTTAGTCTCTCCACTTTCAAACTCTCAAACTGCATGGAGTATTTCTGGAACAAAAAACTCATTATATTACATGGGGTGAGTCAGGGGGTGGCTCGGTTTTAAAAGTCTTAATAGCATTATCTGACTGCTCAAAGAATGCATATGTAATGCTTGGCTGAAAACACAAATCAATTGAAGATGATAAGCCACAAAGCATATAATCTTCAGGGAAACAGCTGAAAGCCAATTGTACAAAGGTAAACAAAGCATTTTCCTGGACCTTAAGGAATTTACCATATAGTATGAAATTGCTTTGGTCTGGCAGGAAGATGAACGAATTTTAAACTGGAAAATCAGAAAACCTGGGTCTGATTTTAGACTCTGGCATTTATTAGCTCTGTGACCTAGGGTAAGTTAACCTCCCTGAGTTTCTGTGTCTTCATCTTTAAAGTGAGAATGATAGCATCAGCTGCACAGGAAGTGGCCGTGGAAGAGTAAACAAGATCGTTCTTGTTTGGCTTGTAATAAACATGGGTTGACTCGGAACAGGCTGCATTGAATTTTACAGGTAGCTCCAGGTGACGACAGTAAAACTCCCCTTATCTTCATGCAGTGCAAGAAATGGAAATAAGAACACACCCTGAGCTTTATTTCATACAAAATATAAAAATCCCAGTCAAAACAGACACTCAGGGAAGGGGGATATTATTTCTATGACGAAAACATTTGTCACTTTACATAAAGATTCTTCCCCACGAGATCCCCCCGGGTTTCAGACTCTTCTGCTGTGTGTGGAAAATACGTGTGCAGGCAGGCATCTGTCCACAGATATGTACATATACACAAGTCCATCTTTTTATATCTCAAGAGATCATCAATATATACTGGGTTTTTTGTTGTTGTTTTTTAATGTTTATTTATTTTTGAGAGAGAAAGACACAGAGGGTGAGCAGGGGAGGGGCAGAGACAGTGGGAGACAGAGAATCCGAAGCAGGCTCCAGGCTCCAAGCTGTCAGCACAGAGCCTGACTTGGGGCTCAAATTCGTGGACTGCGAGATCATGACCTGAGCTGAAATCAGACGCTCAACCGAGACACCCGAGCGCCCCATTTTTCTTTTTCTTTTTAATTAAAAAAAATTTATTTGTTTTTGAGAGAGAGAGTATACTGTTACATGCAAGTATTAACCAAGTAAAAAGGAAGGAAAACTCAGGTTTGAATTCATGTCTACACTGCCCCCCCTCATTCCAATTTTCACTAACACAGTGGGAGACGAGAAAGGAGAAAGGTAGAAAGGGCACTGTCACAGGCAGGCTTCCTTGCTCATTCGCTGAGCTGCTTTTATTCCATTTCTCCTTTTCCTCTCCCCAATCCCACTGCTAAGCTGAGTGTCTCTGCTGGGAGAACTACATATAATTCAAGGAGATGGCAATCCTTCTCCTAAGTGGCTTTGGGGTAAAAATGTAATGGGGTCATGATGGACCGATGGCACGTAGGGCGCACGGGGCGAGGGCCAGGCTGGGACTGTGAGAGGGAAGAATGAAGTTCTCTAACCTGGGAGCTCTGGTTTAGAGCCTGGTAGTCTAAGGAATGTGTTGCTCCTTTCTGGCAGGTGCGACTCTGGCTCCTTATGTCTGAAACTCCAGATCCAAAGCCGCCCTCTACAGGCCCTGCACCCTGCCTCAATCAACAGAAGGTTTATTTATTGAGCTTGTGTCAACACAAACTAACCTCTGTCCCAAAGAAAGATTAAAAAAAAAAAAAAAGAAAGAAAGAAAAAAGAGTACTCTGAAAGTACTTAGTTGGCTACTTCAAGTTCTGGACATTTGAGAGGGGTTTCCCAAGCTGTAATAGCAGACAGGTCACATTCCCACTTAGAAGTGATCTCTCCTTACTACTCCATCTCATGTCCTTTTGGTTAAGAAGCCAGGTGGAGTGGTGCAGTGGAAAAAGAGGGTCAGGAAAATTGTTTGCGACTTACTTTGGTTCAGCAACTAGCTAGCTATGAAACAAGCCTTTAACCTGTTTGCTTTCCCAACATGGAAAACAAAAAGTTTGAATGATACGGTTTGGACAATCCCCACCAGCTACAAAACATCTGTGACTCTCTGGGCCACAATGTAAACATTTTAAACCAAGATCTCTATTACTAAGTTGGAGCAAATTAAAATCCATGAATTAAATGTGTGACTTAAGATGACCGAGAAATAACATAAATCTGAAGAATGTGGGATGGAAAGATTTAGAAGACCTATACAACCAGAAAGCAATGAGTTAAAACACCATAGAGCTGATGAATGTAAGCACTGGTTCTTTAAAGAAACAATAAAAGGGGCGCCTGGGTGGCGCAGTCGGTTGAGCGTCCGACTTCAGCCAGGTCACGATCTCACGGTCAGTGAGTTCGAGCCCCGCGTCAGGCTCTGGGCTGATGGCTCAGAGCCTGGAGCCTGTTTCCCATTCTGTGTTTCCCTCTCTCTCTGCCCCTCCCCCGTTCATGCTCTGTCTCTCTCTGTCCCAAAAATAAATAAACGTTGAAAAAAAAAATTAAAAAAAAAAAAAAAAAAAAAGAAACAATAAAAGATCCACACTTCTGCCAAAGATAAAGCTTAAACTTGGGAGAAAGTATAAATGCATTACTTTAGGAATAAAAAGGGAACTGCACGATGAAGAACGATGGAGACACTCTATGGTAACAAATTTTAAAATCTGTAAGAAATAGACAATCTCAATAGGAAGCCGTTACCAAAGTGACGTAAGAAAAGACTGGACGTCCCAATGTGCCGATCATTATGGAAGGAAGCATAGCGATGAATAAAACATAAAACTCAATTTCCCCAAAGCTGCTAGTACCACATTATTTTATAAGCAAATGTGAAGGAACATATACTTTTATATTACTCAAGTCATTCTGGAGGACAGAAAGAGATGTTAAGATTTTCAGATTTACAATTTATTTAATAAAACTCACATATCCTTACCACAAAGAGCAGAAACATATAGTACCCAAAGCAAACAAGCGAAGTAACAGTCAATAGTTTGATATTACTTGGGAATATATAGATGTAGCAATCCTAATAAAATACTAGTAAATCAAGTGAGTGTAAAGAAGGCTATAACCAAATAGACTTTATTTCAGTAATGCAAAGATAGCTCAAGATTAGAAAATTTATCAATAATTGATTACTTCTATCCATGATCGCAAAAAAAAAAAAAAATGGAAAACACGTGCTCATTTCGATCATTTAATAAAATTCACACTGTGATCATAGAAATTATAGTTTAGTAAGATTAGAAGAGGAATATGATAAATACATAATCTAAAGTTAACCAACACCTTACAGAAAACGGTGAAGCCCTTATGGATATTCTCCATAAAATCTGAAACTGATAGTATCTAACAATTTTACCTAGGAATTCTGACTGATGTAATAAAACAAGAAAATAGAGAACTAGTGGCATTTTTTGCAGATTATATGAACTTATACCTGTAAAACCCATTACTGAAAAATCATCAGAATTAATAATTTTAGGCAGAAAGCTAATTACAATAATAATATGAAAAACTACTGCTTTCCTATGTATTAGCAATAATGGGTTGAAATAAACAATTTCCACAAAGACCCAATTCATAACAAAAAAAATTAACAAAAACAAAAACTTCACAAGACACGTACAGGATCTGTGCTGTGACTTCTAAGATTAGCTTACTGTAATTTCTACAACTAACTTACATATATTGAGAGCTTGATCTCTTGCTAGATAATAGGTTTATATGCATTATTGCATTTACTCTTCTTAGTAGTGATACAAGGTATTTCCATCCCCATTTTATAGATGAAAAGAGTGAGGCTAAGTAGTGTGACAACTCAAGCTAAAAACTGATAGACTCTGAATTCAATCCCAGGAGACAAACATCATTGTTTGCAGGATAATAGGATTATTTACCTATAAAATATAAGAGAGCCGTGAAAAACTATAAAAGCTATCAGAGATACGCAAAGTAGTTACAAAAATATACAAAGATGAATTGATTTCCTACTTAGGCAAAATTAATAATAATAATAATAATAATAAACAACCAGAAAATACAAAGAACAAAGAAATTTGGTTTCCAACCACAGTCAGAAATATTAAAAACCTAAGACTGAAGAAGAAATTTGTGGAACCCATAAAAAGAAAAAAATACTACAAAATGTTACTGAGGGACAGAAAAGCAGACTCTAAAAATAAAGAAGACATTGATTTTTTTCCCCAATTAATCTATATACATCAGGTGGATTTACTATAAGAAAAAGATTTTTCTGGGAACATAACAAAATGATTCTAAAGTAATCAGCTAAATCTGGATGACACTAGCTTAATCAAATGGTCAGAGCCAACATCCCTTGTACTCCGAACAAACTGACGTCGTGTTTGGTATGATATGATGAGAATGGCACAATATTACTACTGTGATATCCCTGTCAAACAAATGCCTACCTTGGGGCACCTGGGTGGCTTAGGTGGTTAAGTGGCTCAGGTCACGATCTCCCAGTAGTGAGATCGAGCCCTGCGCCAGGCTCTATGCTGAGCGTGGAGCCTGCTTGAGATTCTGCCTCTCTCTCTCTTTGCCCCTGCCCCACTTGTTCCCTCTCTCTCTCTCTCTCTCTCTCTCTCTCTCTCTCAAAATAAATAAACATTAAAAAGTGCCTAACTTGAATTTAATGATAGAGAAGCATCAGACAAACCTCAAATGGGAGCATTCCACAATCGGCTTGCAGTTTTTAAAAAACATCAAGGTCAAGAAAGAGAAACAATGAGGATATCTTGCTCCAAAGTAAGACAGTAAGGAGACAACTCAATGCAATGTGTAACCCGAACTGAATCCTGGACTTCTGGGGGCAGAGGAGTGGTGGTGAGGTGGACGACGATGAGAAGGAGGTGAGAAGGAGGACGACGGTGCAGGTGGTAGCATAAATACCTAACAGGGACAGTATCAGGGTAATTGACAGAATTTGAGTATGGACTGTGGTGAGATAATGTTAAATTTCCTAATTTTTTCTAATTAATGTACCGTAGAAGTATTTTAAAAATACCCTTGAGGGGCGCCTGGGTGGCTTGGTCGGTTAAACGTCTGACTTCGGCTCAGGTCATGATCTCACGGTCCGTGAGTTCGAGCCTCGCGTCGGGCTCTGTGCTGACAGCTCAGAGCCTGGAGCCAGTTTCAGATTCTGTGTCTCCCTCTCTCTCTGACCCTCCTCTGATCATGCTCTGTCTCTCTCTGTCTCAAAAATAAATAAACGTTAAAAAAAAAATACCCTTGACCTTAGGAAATACACATTGAAATATCTAGGGTATCTGCACTGCAGTTGTATCTGCAGCTAATTCTCAAATAGCCTGAAAATAAGGTGTGTGTGTGTGTGTGTGTGTGTGCACATGCGTGTGCGTGCATTATGTATACAGGAAGAGATAATGATAATATGAATGAAAAAGCAAATAGAACAAAAGGTAAATAATTGGTAATTCTGGGCAAAGGGTATAGGAGAATTGCTTGTAACATTCTGGCAACTCTTCTCTAAGTTTGTAATTATATCAATAAGAAAAGTTACAACTACCTATATTATATGTGTAATACATATATATTATGTATAATATGAATTGTATACATAAGGAGTGGCTTATACTCCTGGACAAGAAAACATGTTTCCAAAACACAGTAATTACAAAATGTGGTAGCGTAAGTAAGCAGGAAGAATAATAAAACAAAAGAGAAAGCCAGAAGCAGATACAAGTATAAGTAAAAATTCAGAATATGATAAAGCTGAAATCTCAGATTAGTAAAGAAAGTTAATCTTGGGGAACAGGAAGATTTTCAGAGTATGGTATGAGCACAGAAACTATAGAAAAAGGTTAGTAGACTTGACTATGTCTATATTTTAAATGTTACGTATAAACTCCTATGGAAAAGTAAACTAACATCATGAACAGGTAAATCATCAGAAATGAATGAATAATAGCCAACAAATACATGGAGAAAATGTCCGACCTTAATAATGATCACAGAAATGCAAATAAAATAACAGTGAAATTTTTTACTGACTGAATTATCAAAAAATAAAAAGAATGATATCTTCCATTGTTGGGAAGGGTGCCAAAAATGGGCACACGTACCACAGAAGACTACACAGACATTAATAATGATAAAGATATACATTTATTGATCTGGAAAGATGTTCACAGACTTCCCCTTTCCCTTGGCCAACTCACAGTCATTTATTAGTTCCCAACATAAATATAAAGAAATTAATAAAATACTTCCTTTATTCATCAGTTCCCAACATGAATATACTTTCCCCCAAGCCTTGCTGGCCATATACCTTTACATTATCCTGTATTCATCCTTCTTACTCATCACAGTTTAATTATATCTGTAACTGCTTGATGATGTCCCTGTTTGGGTTCCTCTGAAAGCAAGGCATGAGACAAAGACTTGGGTGCAGGAAGTTTATTTGGGAGATGGTCCAAGGATACAGGAGTGAGTGGGGAACAGTGAGACACGCAAGGACGAAAAGCCAATAAAGGATGATCGTTGAGCTGTTAAGTCTGGGCAACTGCTCAATCCTGCTGTGAACCTAATGAGGAGCCGTGGAGGGGTGCCTGCCAATTGTCCTAATGAAAAACAGGGGGCTGGGGTATTTATCCACGTAGTCCATCAGTTCACATCACCACTGAGCAAGGACTGCTTCTGGGATGTGCTTATGTGTGAGCAAAGCGAGCTTCTGAGGCATCAGAGAAAGTCAAGGGAGGACACATGGAGATGTTTTTTAGTGCATGCTTAGGATATGAAGGTATAGCATGTACAGACTATCCACAGAAGCTGGCCGTTGAGGGTTCGAGGCAGGGAACAAAGAGGGGTTGCTACAGATACCTTTCAGGGATCCTAGCTCAAAGTAGGTATCTATTAAATATCTGTTATAACAAAACACAGCTTATAAAATATTATATTTGATATGATCCTACTTTATTATAAGTGATATGTGTGAACATGTGTGCACATGCATGCAATACGTATTAACGTATAAGACGTAAGGTAATGGAGAATTTCCAAAAATGGAATGAAATGATTATGTCATATTTAGAAAGAGAACTTTAATAAACACATGGAGAAAAGTGGTAGAAGGAGGAGAAACGATTTACGGGCTAGGCATTGTGCCACGTATGGAATTCTTACAACAGTCCTGTTGTAGGATTCTAATTCAGAGTTCCCCCACTTCCACATCCGGGTCCTTTGCATCATGCCACGGAGAAGTGGGGGAGGCCTCAGAAGAAGGCTGGATGCAGGGAGAGCAGCTGCAAGGCATAGTGTAGCGGACGCAGCTGAGATTGGGACAAGGATAATATGGATGTAGGCAACTGAGCAGACAGAGGTTTTACCATTAGGATATAGAAAACTAAATGGCGGACTTGAGGGGAAGCCACATGGGAAAAGGCAGGAGTCGGGGATGACCCCAAGGTTTCTGGTTTGAGAGATGGTAGCACTATTAAGATACCTAAGGCAGGAGGCACCAACAATTTGGGAAAACACAGGCTGAGGCTGGCGTAGGCTGTGTTGAGTCTGAAGTACCTGAGAGACAGGATGGGGAATTTTCAGCAATTACTGATGTGGAGTTTGGAGCTCAGGAGGGTCAGCGGTGGGGATGGTTAGGAGCCTTCCGTCTATGGCATCTCAAGTGATAGCTCAATCCAAAGAAAATAGATGGTTGCCCCAAAACAGAGCATTTGGAATAGTATGCAAGGCTAGAGTGAATCCAGTAGTAGCAACATTTAAAAGAAAAAGAAAGTGAAAGAGCAACTAAAATAGAGAGAACCGCTAAAGACAGAAATATCTTAGAAAATCAAGGGAGAAGAGCTTTTTAAAGTGGGGAATTTCAAGGAGTCAAAAAAGTAAAATGCTGTGTAGAACCCCTGGGCATTGGGGTGATCCTACCCTTTGAACTAAGAGGGCCTCCAAAAGAACATTCCACTATGCAAAGCGGCATGAGGGCAGGGATTGTGTCTCTCTTACCCACTGTGGGCCAGCACAGCTCTTGGTCTAAAAAGGTACCTAGTAAGTATTTAGCGAATGAAGACAATAATGTGAACTGGCTTGGAATAATACCAGAACCTGCATATAAGCACGCCTGTTGGGTGAAATAAAATTCCCTTCTTTGGTCCCTGCATTCAATAACAGATACTGGTGGGAAGAAGGTTGATTCTTGCTGTTTGAAATGGTCTTACTAATAAGTGGTCTTTTTAATAGTAATTGCTTTCTTCAATCCTATCTTCTTACTTTCTGTATGTTCATTCAGAGGAAAGATGTCCCTCCCCCCGAACGGCTGTGACTCATATCACCCAAGTTCGCTTTCGCTGGCATGGTTAAGGAAGTCAAA
Source organism: Leopardus geoffroyi (assembly GCF_018350155.1). Taxonomy (NCBI): domain Eukaryota; kingdom Metazoa; phylum Chordata; class Mammalia; order Carnivora; family Felidae; genus Leopardus; species Leopardus geoffroyi. The sequence goes on along the minus strand of NC_059326.1, from coordinate 11,090,157 downwards.
TTGTTTGATTATTTAAATTCCAGGAGAGGAAAGGGCAATATAAATATTTAAAAACCATTTAGTGTAGAAAGACAGTAACCCTGTACGTATTTAAAATTCATTTTTCCTGCCTCCAATGACTCCTCTTCTCTCTTCTAAGTAGACTGCAAAACCTGTGTCAGTTTTTTTTAAACGTTTGCCATAAACAAGCATCTTAAATATCTTGTGGTATATAAACAACCTTCTTTAAATGCAGTTCAAATTTTTGCAAAACTCCTTCAAATAATACGGAGCCATGATTTGATATTTCAGAGATAGCTGATGCTTACCCAAGTCAAATAGCCCATGATTTAGATTTTTTAAAAATTTGGTCCATATAAGAGTTCATGCTAGGGGCACCTGGGTGGCTCCTTGGTTAAGCATCTGACTTCAGCTCAGGTCATGATCTCACAGTTCATGGGTTCGAGCCCCACATAGGGTTCTGTGCTGACCGCTCAGAGCCTGGAGCCTGCTTCGGATTCTGTGTCCCCTCTCTCTGCCTGCTCCTTCCCTGCTCATGCGCTCTCTCTCTCTCTCTCTCTCTCTCTCGAAAATAAACATTAAAATAAAAAAAAAGAGTTCATGCTAACTGTATTAAACCAGCTTTAATATGGTTATTAATTTTTCACTCATAGAAAAGGTCAGAGTAAGCATCATACAAAAAGGTACCCAGAGTCATCTATTTCACCTATTACCTGGTATGCATATGTGAATAAATACATCCACAGCTTGAAGAACCCAATAGATAAATGAAAAATACAAATTCATTCTGAGAAGAAAATGTATGATCACAAAGATTGGTTTAGGTGTGATAGGATCCTACTTGGATGTTTGCCATTTTCTCTGCATCTATTTTCTATCTTTAGGTAGGCTTGAGTTTGGGAAATAGAGTCAACCAGATTTCTTTTTTTTTTTTTTTTTTAATTTTTTTTTTCAACGTTTATTTATTTTTGGGGGGACAGAGAGAGACAGAGCATGAACGGGGGAGGGGCAGAGAGAGAGGGAGACACAGAATCGGAAACAGGCTCCAGGCTCTGAGCCATCAGCCCAGAGCCCGATGCGGGGCTCCAACTCACGGACCGCGAGATCGTGACCTGGCTGAAGTCGGACGCTTAACCGACTGCGCCACCCAGGCGCCCCAAGTCAACCAGATTTCTTAAAATTTTGAGCATGGGTGCTCCCTTTCTATCATTGAAATTCATAAGAACACTGGTTGCTATTTACTCTGGTTTCGATGAACAGGGGATATACTTTTACAATATGAAACTTTACAGTTAATTAACAATCCCAAAAAAATCACGGAATAGGATGAGTCTGTGTGTTTCCCAAAATAAGCTTTTCTCTAGTGCTTAGAAATGCTTTTGTTTCAATTTTTCCATCTTCAAAATTCAGTTCTATACGTAACTTTGGCTCACCTCAGAAATTTGGCTGTTCAATTTCCAGTAAGATTTCAATTGGCCCAATGTAGCACAGATTGATGTGCTAAACTGTTAAAAAATAAATTGAAGAATGGATACTCCATTTTTTCCTTCATCAATCTAAAGAGAACGTCTTTGGAAAAGTAAAAAGGATTTGGTAAGAATGTGTATCTTTTGAAGAAAAAAAGAACGTGTGAGGATAGTAATCCTTTATCTTAGCTCTAGTCTCATCTCTCAATTTCTGAGTTCTTACTAGAGCTCCTCTTCGTGGGTAAACTGAACAGTTAGGAATAAACTGATTCAGCATGGTAGTGTAGCGATTCATACCATTTCTTTGGGAACTGTGTTACATTCAGTATGGGACTGCTTTTCCATTCTGCTATAGGAAAAAAAAATTCTCTGTATGCTTTTCATAGTCTCTCTCTGCTTTTATGGCGATGCTGTTTAGACTTGGGTTATAGCTTTCTTTCAAATGTTTGGTAATGACATTACACAAGGAACACCATATTAAAAATTAAAGACATTCAATTTAAATTCTAAATTTCTTTCCTGCTGTTTTTCTGACAGTAGAGGCCACTTAACCTTGCTCTCCAAACTGTAACCCAGTTCCTGCCCTCTCATACACTGGGAACAAACCAGCATATCGTCAAAGACATCTACTTAGCAGCCTGAGAAATGTCCTTCTAAGCTAAATATGGTTCAGCTCCAACCCTTAAGATATTACCTAAAGTTGTATTCCAATAGCGAATGGAAATGTCTGTGTGATGTCAGCACCAAGTTTTATAATTTACATACTAATTCTTGACCTAAAAGAAAAATCTTTATGCAGAGGGCAGAGTACACACTAAAACCAATAATAGTGTACTGAATGACTATTTTGTATGAGGCAATGCATTAAATGCATTAAAATACATACATACAAGAACACAGTTCTTGTCCTTAAGGAATCGAAAATCTATCCTGGAAAATAGGATGTAAAAGTATGAGAATGTAAAAAAACAATCCAAGGCTTCAATGACAGCTTATAAGATGTGGAAGACAATTCAAAGCAAGAGTGGAAGAGCTGTCGTAAGTCAGTGTATGATTAGTTTCAAAATGAGTCACAGAGACAATCACATTGGACGCTATGTGAGTTGAAAATAAAAGACAATTACTTTATTTTGGGATGAACAGGAAAATATTAATGGGAAAGACCAACTTGGAACCTGATATCAAAGAATGGGTGTTTTGCATTGACAGGGAGACATGACGAGAACTTTCTGGAAGAGGCAATGGTGGAGGCTGAAGTGTGGAATCAGAAAGTACTTCTGACTGCTTGTCTTCTGCTCTCACTGCATAGTCTACCTCTTTGTGTTAAAATGAATAAAATCATGAGATTGTCTTTATTTAGCAAAGGAGTCAATATTTTTTGGTGTAACTGAACGTACCAGAACTAAAATAAATTGGTCTAGAATAGCAAGGTGTGTAAAGCAACAAAACCACTTGCTGCCATTAAAGTTGCCTTAATTATAGTCACTAGTCACCCAGTATAAGGAATAGGCACATTTATAGCAAAGAAAGCAGTCCCAAACCGAGAATGACTTGGTTAAGTGTTGCCTATAATATCTGCTCGCAAGAACTACTTCCTATCACTACCACCAAGAAATGTCATAACTGTCTGTTACCAAGAACACAGCAAGGCGTCGATTTGGCAGAAAGCCAACTGAACTGTAATCAATGGAATGTGGAACCGCAAATGGAAAAGCCAATGATTCCTAGGTTCGTGTGCTTGTCAAATTTTTAGCATATAAGTCGCTAGAGAAACTGGTTAAAATACAGATTCTTTTTTTCAGCTGGTCTGGGGTAGGGCCTGAGATAAGTAATTTGCTAGTTCATTTTGATTATTTATGGGGTGCCTGGGTGACTCAGTCTGTTAAACAGCCGACTTTGGCTCAGGTCATGATTTCACAGTTCGTGAGTTCAAGCCCTGAGTTGGGCTCTGTGCTGACAGCTAGGAGGCTGAAGCCTGCTTCAGAGACTGTGTCTCCCTCTCTCTCCCCCTCTCCTGCTTAGGCTCTGTCTGTCTCTCTCTCTCTCAAGAATAAACATTTAAAATATTAAAAACATTTTGATTATTTATAATGTCCCTTCCCCTCCCCTCCCCCGATAAAAGAATGTAAATTCTAGGAGGACAGGGATCTTTGTTTACTTTGTTCCTTGATGTATCCCAAGCACCAAGAATAGTGGCTGGTACATAGGAGACAGTCAATCATTATGTGTTGAGTGAGCAGCCAGCATTACCCACAAACCCCTACACTAGGAGGATGAGGTTGCCAATTCTGACTCTGGGTGATTAGTTTTGCTCAAGAGACACCACTGACTCATTAAGACTAAGAAAGGTCTATAACAAGCATGGAGGTGGCCAAGTGGCCAGGTGGCCAGAAGTTTGTACTAGATCATTTTCTGAGTCACTCCCTTCCCCTGGGGCTCGGCTTGCCTTGAGCTCTGGCCTTCACTTGCTCAAAAGTTAATGGGCATTAGGATTGACTTGGCATACATTTCAGCTCATGATCTGGCTTCTTGTGACTTGCTGTCTACCAGCTGTGATACTCCCTGGGTTGTTCAGTCCTGTAGACCTGGCTTTCCTGTCTCACAAGTCTTCATCTGAATTGTGCTTTCTCCAAAACCCTGCGTGGTTTGGCTTAAGACCTAAATTCCACATTACCCTGGCTGTTGACCTTCTAAGCTTTGGCAAAGTTGAAAAAGTTAGGCACCAGTTTGGCATCCAGCTTGAGACCACAGTATTACCCTGTGAACGCCTAAAGATTGTGAGTCTGATGTACCACAATGTCACAAGGTGTCTGAGCAACTTACATGGGTATCCGTAAGGCGTATACATTACATCCTCATAACTAGGGAGCTGAGCTTCCTTTCTTACCCAATTACATTTTTTCTGGGTATATAGTGTTCATTTTCTTTACCCAATTTTATATTAGGCTATGTTTTTATATCTTATTGATTTATAATTTTAAAACATACTCTGGATACTAGTTGATATCACTTATATCCAACATAAATATCTTCCCCCATTATGTCTCTTATCATGTTGTAGTTCCTGTTGGACAGACAGACTTAATTTTAATGTAGTCAGACTTGTCAATTGTGATTGTTTTCTATATCCTGTCTGAGAAATCCTTCCATGATGTGAGATTTTGCAAGTATTTTTGTTATTCAGATTTAGATCTTTAACCCATCTGGAATTTATTTTTGTATGCATTCTCAGGTAAGTATTGATAATTTCCCCTACTCAGTCTGCAATGCCAATATCTAGTGCCATATGTCAAGTTTTCTATATATGCATGACTTTCTTTCTGGGGTCTCCACTCTGGTCTGGGTTTCTATCCCTGCACCAATACTATTTTGACTTAGATCAACATAGCTTTAAAATAAGTGTTGCTATTGGATAGCTCTTCTTCAAATATATCCTCGGCATTTTTTTGGTGTGCTTTCCATATGAATTTTAGGATCAGCTTGTAAAATTCCAGACTCCCACACACCCACAAAAAAACCTACTGAGGGTTTGATTGGAATGTTACTAAGTTTTAAAATCAATTTGGTAAAAACTGACTTTGATATTGAATCTTACCATCTAAGAATGTGATGTATTTCTCCTTTGATTTATATCTTAATATTCTTTGGTAATGTTTTGTAATTTTCTCCATAAGGACTTGGATGTCTTTTAGATTTGTTCCTAAGTATATTTTAGCTTTTCTTACTATTGTGAACGAGATCCTCCTACCTTCGCCACCCCCCCCCCCCCAATTAATTAACAATGTTTATGTTTGCCAGAAAGCTTTGGTGTTGCCATTTGTCTGGCAGTCTGAGTTCATGGCTTCCCTATGGCTTAGCCACAGGCAGCAGGTTCATTCTTTTTTTTTTTTTTTTTTTTTCATTTTCAGCCTTTTTAAGGAAATGCAAGAATCAGGGTGTCTTCTGAGATCTGCCTGACTGACCTTCAGACCAGACTCGTCTTGTTGACTTCTGAGCCCGTGCTTTTCCTCTGGTGAGGCTGGTGAGGTGGAGCTCACAGAAAAAAAAGGGCATCAGTCATTTTTAAGTGCCCATTACATCCAGATTTCATATTATAAGTCTACTTTTCTGAAGCTTAAAGGTTAAATATCTTCTTAAAAACCTTCAGTGATTTCCCATTTGTTCTTCTAATACATCCAAACTCCTTACCAGGGCTGCCAAGGACCTGGGTAAGCTAGCCCTGCCTTACCTATTCAGCTTCAGCCCTAAGCAAGCCCCATGTCCAGCCATGGTGGACTTCTTTCGGTTCCTTAAATCTGGCATGACGTCTCATGGACTTCTGTAGATGCTCTTCCTTCTGCCTTAGACATCTTCTGCACTCTCTACCCTCAGTTCTTAGTTGTCCTTCAGATTTTCTCAGACATCAATAATAGGAGAAGCCTTTCCCCACATGCCAAGTGTAGGTTAATTGCTTCTACTGTGTTTGTAGGAAACTCCATGAAGGTAGGAACTGTATTTATTCGTTCACTATTGAATCTCAGTGCCTAGCTTGGTGTCTGCATTTAGTGAGGGCTCAATAAATATTTAATAAACAAATGAATACATTTATGGGCCCTATCTATTGTGATGAAACAGAATCAATAACATCGTGCTGAACAGATTAAAATATATCAACCTAATGGTGTCTAGAGGTCCATACACGGCCTTTTGGACAAATGTGGCCCATCTGAGGTCTATGAAAAGCATTTTTTTTTTAACGTTTATTTATTTTTGAGACAGAGAGAGACAGAGCATGAACAGGGGAGGGGCAGAGAGAGAGGGAGACACAGAATCGGAAGCAGGCTCTAGGCTCTGAGCCATCAGTTCAGAGCCCGACGTAGGGCTCGAACTCACAGACCGCGAGATCGTGACCTGAGCTGAAGTCAGATGCTTAACCGACTGAGCCACCCAGGCGCCCCTGTGAAAAGCATTTTTTAACCTAACTACCTGGATCTCCTACACGACAGGCCAAATGGAGCCTTACCATCTGTCCTTCATAGCACTGTGAAACTCACTGCCACCAGGTGTCATCAAGGTAGGTGGGGATCAATTAGTAATTATAATTCAAGCTTCATGTAATTAATTACTTCATGCTCAAGTTTAATTCCTCTGACCTTACATCATGAAACCAGGGAAACTACAAAAAAAAAAAAAAAATGAAAGGAAGAAAAATAATTATAAAAAAAAAAAATCCTGGGCAGACTTTTCCCCTGAGGCAGCCAAGAACTTGGAGAATTGGACCAACTACTGTATATCAACACATATTCGGATGAAATAATGAGGGTTGGGCAGAGTTGTTTGATTACAACTTAATCAGCGGCGTTAAGTGGTGTCAAGAAAGAATCTGTCAGCAGACATCAAGAGGATTCAGAGTGGCAAAGCTGGCCAACGCGTCCACATAACAGAGTCAAGAGCCCCAAATATGGGGACCTGCGTCATCTGGCTACCTACCCCCACACAGATTTTTGGCTCTGTGACCCATGAATAAGAGAAGGAAGGGAGGAAGAAAAGGAGGGAGGGGAAGGGAAGGGGAGGGGAGGGAAGGAAAGGAACAGAAAGGGAGGGGGAAAGGGAAGGGAGAGGAAGGGAAGGGAGGGGGAAGGAAAGGGAAAGGAAAGGGAAAAGAAGAGAAGAGGAAGAAAAGGAAAGGGAAAAGAAAAGAGAAGAGAAAAAGAAAAGAGAAAAGAAAGGAGAAGGAAGGAAAAGAAAAAAGAAAAAAGAAAAGAAAAAGAAAAGAAAAGAAAAAAGAAAAGAAAAGCTGCTACTGTAGTTTCAGTTCAGTCCATTTCATGGTGATATGTCCTAGGGCTTTGGTATTCATACCAAAGATCCCCCTCTATCAATATGGGGCATGGATTTAAAATTTTTTATACTAGCACTTAATAACTAAATTTGTGTTGACGTTTACAGAGATTTAGAATGTTTACCATCTCAACTTGTCTGCTTATCACTTACTGATGTTCATGATGTTTATCACCTGGCTCATGATAACGAAAAATTGAACCTTTGAGGTTGGTTAAATAAATTGCAGTGTATCTATACTGGAAAGCTATTCTGTCCCCTCATAATGATACTATAGATCAATGACTGGTATATGAGCATTTAGACATTTGCTAAAATATAAATTCCAGAGCCATAACGCTGGAGACTCTGAATCTGCAGATCCAAGCTAGGGCCTTGGAATCTGAATTTTAATAAGCATTCCCAAGGAAGCTTTTTACGCAGTGAGTTTATTGAAGCCTCACATGGAGATCAACACTTAGGTGAAAATGTGGAGATTATTAAATGGAAAAACATAAGCTGTGTACTAGTGTGCATTACAAAATAATGTGTCTTATAGTATAATCTCATAAAAATACCTAGCTACACGGATTGGTAGATAGAGAAACAGGAGGACAGATGGACTAATACAGATATGTACAGAAAAAAGTTTGGAAGGATAGATACTCAGGTGGTAACAACAAACTGTGGGACAACATAGTGTTTTTCAAAAAACACTTTTGCTCTATACATTATCTAATTCTCCACAATGCATTTATACTGCTCTTATGCTAATAAAAGGATATTTTTGATTATAAAAGAAATGTTTTTTTGAGTTCCTAATGTGCCTTGAGCATTAGGACCACAAAGACGAAATCAGGCCCCGGTTCTACCTTAAGGAATTCAACCCCAGCAAGAGAAGACACACGTCCCAGGTGCCCTAGGGCACAGTGTGGAGTCCACCTGGATGAGGGGCTGGGAGAACAGGGGGACCCGAACCCCTGATCCTCCTGAGGCAGCCCAGCTACAGGGCAGGACACTACAGCGTCCCACCGTCCTGGCTGCAAGACAGCCGTGGAGGGTCAGGAAAACTACCAGCAATATTGGGGATGGAGTGATTCGCCATTTTAACAACAGCGAGGCCTTTTTTTCTTTTTCCTTCTGAGAAAAGAACCACACCACGACCATAAACAGAACAGGCTCTAAAACAAAACCCGAACTAAAAACCACAACAATACAACCTCCAACCCACAACATTAAAAACAAATAACATAAAAATAAGGGACATTTGTAATTTTGGACTGGGACCTCCCTGGGGAAGGATGAAGAGACGTCTGCACGTTGCCTGGCGTGCGTCCTTGCCTGCTCCCCCTTCTGGCCAGGCTGTGACTCTGCTCTCCCCGGTCTCTGCCACCCAATCCTGCAACCTCCTAGCCCAGCCAGCTCCCCCACCCCTCCAGTCCTGTGGTATCACCTCCTTTAAACCCATGGTATTTTCTCTGACACACATTTGCAAAATAGTGTGCGTTTGGTACGTATTATTGGTCGTGGATTATTTTTCTCACGTGACAACTTCTTGAAGAGAAAATCTCTTGTTTCTTCAAGTAACTGCCAGGTCATGGAGAGTGGGGATGGCTTCAAGGACAATTCTAGACACACTGACACACAATTGTTAGGCACTAAAAACATACTTTTAAGATAAATTATGTTGAACAAAAATACATAGGTTTTTATTTGTTCTTAATCCTTAAGTTTATTTTGAGAGAGAGAGGGAATGAGCAGGGGAAGGGCAGAGAAAGAGGTGGGGTGAGAGAGAGAGAGAGGCTCCGTACTGTCAGCACAGAGACCCCTGCGGGGCTTGCACTCACACACTGTGAGATCGTGACCTGAGACGAAACCAAGAGTCCAAAGCTTAACCAACTGAGCCATCCAGGCGCCCCTGAAAATAGATTTTCAAAAGCTTAACACTGCAAAATAAAAACCTTCTGGTTAAACGGTCTGTTTACGAATAAATGCCAGTATGATTTTCTCACTACCCATTCTTACGTTTCTTCAGCACTGCTACTTTATGCTCATGTATGCACGTGTTTCATTTTAAATTCAACAGGAGGCACACGCTGATCGAATCACCACGCTCTGTGATTCTAAAAGCAGGTTTGGAAATAATTCATTTCTTTAATATCTAGCAGATGAGAACCACTCACCATTTTAACACACGGGGCTGTCTCTTGGGAGAGGTCAAAGAGATGCAATCTTGGAAGAATAAGAATGTGCCTTCCTTAAAAAAGCACAGCTAAGCAGAGACTTAAAAATTATTTTCTTAAATTCAGCATGGGAAGAAGAGACCCGCTTTTGAAAAAACACTGATGAGAAGGATACATAGCAACAAATGTTTGACTCTCATCACAGAGCTATGCTGTAGAGCTTCCAATATACGTGTTCAAGACAAGGGAGTGCATTATGTAAAAAGCTTTATTTCATTTTTGAACGGCAGAGCCAAGGGAAAGCCGAGGCGTATTGTAACATCCCTCTAGCACCCTCTGGTGTCCTATTCACTGCACGCCTTTTTGAGTTCATTATTTGCTGTTTCGATAGCTATTTGCAAAGGAGTTCTTTGGGAAACCACTAATGTGTCTGCTGGGGAATGCCTCGTCTAAGAAAACCAAATACCTGGGTCTTACAACCTGACTGTGTGCTAATTATGCCCACACACAAGGTTTACTTCTCTTTGGGGAGCCAGAGGCGTCATTGCACTTATTAGAATCACACAGGTAAGTGGAGTCTGCAAGGGCTCCAAAAGGAAATCTTTGCAATTCTATTCAATGCTCGTTTTGTGGAACATTTCCACAGGAAGCCACAGACGTGGGGTGATCTAAGGGAGAGCTGAATGTCCGGTGGATACCTATCATATGAAACCTGCTTTATTAAAAAGAAGTTGCATAAATGAGATGGGTGAAGATTTACCACCAAAGATACTTGAGACTTTTTTTTTTTTTTTTGTGGGTCAGAAAGGCATATATGCTCTTTTAAGACGTACAGATTTAGAACTAATTTCAGATTTTGGAGTCAACCTAACCAGAAGTGTTAAAATAAATTAATAACTGCTACTCAATAAATATTCTAAAGCTAAGCATAAGAGTATGTGAATTATAACTAGGCCTAAGCAAACAAATACACAAACAAAACCAATCTACTCTAATACAATGACTACAAATCTCTGAAGGAAATATACACAAAGGGTTACACGGTTTATATTAAAGTAGTGAAATCGTGTCAGTTTTCCCTTCTCTAATTTCCTTTTTTCTTCCAGTCATCATAGGAAATTACTTTTATAATGGAGGAAAAACTCATTTCAACGAATAAAAGTTCGTAAAGGAGAATGTGCTTGCTCAAGTCTTTCTGAAAATATATGCAAAGAAAATGAGGGCAAGGGAGGGGTGTTTTGTCCTATTCCCCAATTCTCCCAGTTGGTAACTATAAATCAAACTTTTATTTATGCTCACTTCACCTACTGCCTTTTGACTCTCTTCCTCACCGAATCCTAAATCCCAAGTGATAGAAGTAGCTGTCCTCATTTCTGGCTACTGCCCCCCAGTCTTTTTCATTGTCATAGCTGAGGAATTGACAATTTATGCAATCTAGTTCAGCTGCTTAGCAACAGAAGGGTGGGGCTCAAAACAGAGGGAAACTACCCGGTAGCATTCTGCAATTGTGAAACGAGAAAGGGAGAATGGGGAACTGGCTGTAGGCCGTGTAAAACTAGTTTCAATATGAAATAAAAGGATTTTCAATACTTTGAATACTAAGTCCCAAAAGGATAAATCAAACAAGAAGTGTTCTATATTCTTTTCACGCAAAAACTGTAATTGCAGTCTTAAGGGGGTCATGTGCTTAGAATGCCATAAATAGTGTCTAAATGACAAATAAATATGAAGTTCCTTACCCTTGGATCTCTAAATGGGTCAATGGGCTTTGCCTTAGAAACCTCCTTAGAAAGGGTGTGGCTTAGCTGAGGGTCAGACAAACTTAAGTTCAGACAGGAGCTCTAGCCACGCAGGTGAGAACGTGTGATGTGGTAAATTCTGATTGAGACTGTTCCAGAATCATGCCTGCTGTACTTTTCATTTCATCTCGTATCAGCAAAAAGGAAGGGAAAACTGGGGGAATAAATGAAACATCCCTAGAGGAGTTCTCAGTATTATGAGCTTTCCATTTCTGCCAAACTGCCTGAAGTTTATGGCTAGCATCTCCTCAAATGAATGAGAATCCAGAGGTCATAGGTCATAAAGATCTCATCTCCAAGTCACATTACCTTCCTCCATGCATCTAACTAGAAATCTATCAGATTTACAGTGCCAATATGTTTCTTCTTTGTGGCACCCTTAATCACAAATGCAGAAGGAAGAGGTTCCAGGTAACTGAACTGGCCAAATGATGGTAAGTTTTTATTTTATTTTTTTGATTAGTCCTTAGGAATTTAGTTAGATCAGCCAACTTCGCACTATGAAATAAAACAGAAAATGTCACCAAGAGACATTTTGGTGTCTACAGTGACTACTTTAGATTGCTATCATGGGAGGTGAATTAGGCTGAGATATGAATGTTAAGAAGGATCCAGCCACTCGGAGGTAAGAGCTTTCCGCCCAGAAACAGCATCTGCAAAGGCTCTATGGTAGGCACATATCTACAGTGTTAGAGAAATAAAAAGTAAGCCAGCAAAGTTGGGATATAAAAGAAGGAAGAGAGCTATAAAATGATGTTGGAGAACTAGGCACAGCCCAGATGGGGTGGGGGCTTGGTAAACCAGGGCACAGCCTGGCTTTCATTGCAGGCCAGATGGGATGCTATTGGGGATTACAACTGTGGGAAGGAAGGTGTCATAAATATTATTCATGATTAAAAATTTGTTTTAATGTTTATTTATATTCGAGAGAGAAAGAGACAGAGCACAAGCTGGAGAGGGGCAGAGAGATGGAGACACAATCCGAAGCAGGCTGCAGGCTCCGAGCTGTCAGCATAGAGCCTGATGCGGGGCTCAAACTCACAAGCAGTGAGACCATGACCTGGGCCGAAGTCAGACACTTAACTGACTGAGCCACCCAGGCGCCCCTATTATTCATGATTTTAAAAGTTCACTGTGGCTGTCGAAGGGAGACATGAGTGGGAGCGGGGAGACAGTTGGGAGGTAGGCGCAAGAGGTGAGGGTCAGAGACACTGGTGGTTTGGATAGGGTGTTGATGAAAATGAGAAGGAATGGATGGTTTGGGTCTGCTTTAGAGGCAAGGGTGACAGTACAGACTGAATGTGGAAGGTGAAGGTAAGAAAATGATCAAAGACAAGCCCTAGAATATTTGTCTTGATGTTGGACGGTGGTGTTTTCTACCGAGAAGGGAAAAGAGGGGGAGGAGCAAGTATATGATAGAAAATCAATTTTTATTTTAGCCATATTAAGTCTGCAGTGCCTCCCAGACTACCTAATGAAGGCACTGAGAATAGGAGTTAAATCTTTCGGGGAGATGTGAAGACCAGAGACATAGTTTGGGTATTACCAGTACATGGGATTGGAGATGACCTCAGAGAGCATAGATAGAAAAGAACAGGGTGCTCGAGACCCAGCGTCTTGGGGCAGTCTACATTAGTGGTTGAGCGAGGGAGGGAGAGCCAGGAAAGAAGATGGAAAAACAATAGCCAGTGAAGTATGAGAAAATCAGGAGAGTATGGGGTCCAGAGAACAAGCGAAAAAAAGGGAGTAGGTCAACACAGCTACCACCAGGTGTCTCAGTAAGATGTGGAGAGAATAGTGACCAGGGTGTTAGGCAACATCACTAGGTCAAATGGAGAAGGGTGTCTGCACCAAAACAAAGCAACTGAAGTTTGAGTCCAACGCTGTGAATATCCTATAGTACTTTATAAACTTAATATCTCTCCAAATTATATGAAGCATCTTTTCACTATTTGTAGCTCGTATCTTTTCTTATTTCTGTAACTAAATGACCTAAACAGGTCCCTAAATGTTTCCACCCTTATGAACACATGTTGAATACATTGAAAACTGGCTTCAGCAATATCCACTGCCTTTCTCGTTCCTCCCTACTTTATCATACTTCATGCGAAACCAAGGGTATTCAATGCAGAACAAGAGGTGGAATTCAAATCAATTAACATCTGCCCTTGGTAGAAAACATTTTTCTGAAAAGAACTTTGAAATCATTGGCTAAAATAAACTTTGGTGATTATTTCTGGGTTTCAATGATTCAAATGATACATTGTCCCCATTTTACTATAGAAAAACAGTGTCAGCTTTGTGTAGACTTGTAAGTGAATTGCAGTGATGGAAAAGGGTCCTGTGTGTCCCACCCCAAAATTCATTTTTTTATGATTTTTTTTAACGTTCACTTGTTTTTGAGAGACATAGAGAGAGTGCAAGCAGGGGAGGGGCAGAGAGAGAGGGAGACACAGAATCGGAAGCAGGCTCCAGGCTCTGAGCTGTCAGCCCAGAGCCCGACACGGGGGCCCGAACCCACAAACTGCGAGATCATGACCTGAGCTGAAGTCGGACGCTCAACCGACTGAGCCACCCAGGCGCCCCCAGCCCCAAATTATTACTTTTTCTATTTTTACTTAGAGATTGTCTTCAAGTACTGGACAATCTCCACATTTGAAGCCCGGGAAATTTCCATTTGTGGAGCCCCTAAATTGAGTTGCTATTGGTAGCTGTCTTTCTGTCCTCTGATCACAAGGAGATATGCAGGATGAAATGGGTGAAGGGGGTCAAAAAGTACACACTTCCAGCGATAAAATTAGTCCTGGGGAGCAAAATTGGATGGTGTGTTTGGAAGGTGCTAAGAGAGCAAACCTGAAAGGTTCTCATTACAAGAAAAAAAATCGTGGTAACTGTATGCAGTGATGGATGTTAACTAAATTTATCACAGTGATCATATCACTACACGTACATACATGGAATCATGTACACTTGAAACTGTCACGTAAACTTGAAACTTGAAAAGTATTTAGGCACGGAATGAAAGAAAAGAAGACATTCAGGCTTCCCAAGGTACTTGGCTCTGAGAGAGAGTCCGGTCCCGAGCTGTTACTGTTTGTGTGACCATTGAAATCTCCACCCTGCAGCTATATTCCCAGGCGCTCAGTCTAGTCCTCTGCCAACAGCAGCTATGACATCTATACCCCTTTTTTCAGCGGTGAGAGACGGGAACTAAATCTCCTTTTACCATAATTGATATTCACACAGAGCCACCAAATTTGAGCAGGAACATAAGAAAGAGATGAAAATTCAGTTGGAGATGGAAAAGTAAAAGTTATTTAATAGAGCTCTTCTTGTAGGAAATAATTTTAAAAATGGGACGCCTGGCGAAGACATTAATTAGAACATTTTCCAAAGTTATTCTTCATGGCTGTGGATAGGGAGCCATTTTTTTTTTTTTTTTTTTTTTTTTTAATCACACTTCTTTGGAAAGCTTACTCTAAAAGCAGCCTTTAACTTTCTATGATGCTTTCAAGTCACATCAGTGGGTAAGGAAGTATGGAATAAAATCGGGTGTATCCTGCGTTTGCTCTAATGGTATTCTCCAACACTAGAAATTCCACATAACTGATATTTCTAACAGAGTCCTTGAAGGAAGACAAGATCCCAACGACAAAAATAGTAATACTTCCGGGGCCCCTGGGTGGCTCAGTTGGTTAGGCATCCAACTCTTCATTTTAGCTCAGGTCATGATCTTGCGTTTTGTGAGACGGAGCTTGGGCTCTGCCCTAACAGCACGGACCCTGCTTGGGTTTCTCGCTCTCCCTCTCTCTCTCTCTCTCTCTGCCCTCCCCCCTCCTTGCACCCTCTTTCTCAACTAACATTTAATTAAAAAAAAAAAAAAAAAACAAAACGAAGATGAACTCTGTAAAAAGATTCCTGATGGATTTATTTCATTTTATCCTGCTTGTTCGAAAAACTAGCAACCGGGAGTTGGAGGACGTGAGGCACGGCTCTCCGGTAGTTAACTGTGTGATCCTGGGAAGGTCTCTGTACCTCAGTCTTCTCATCTGCAAAATGCAGGGCTTGGATTAAAGAAGCTTACAGCTCTAACCTTCTGAGATCCTGTATTAACCACAGCATATGACTGACCAGAACAATCTACGTGAGTACCGGGCCAGTACCGCAATTCTCTTCCTCCACAGGCTCTGGGGCACAGCAATTCCAGTCACACCGCCTAATGTAGTCTAGTTCTGCTTTAAAGTGGAGGCTTGTTAAATTATTCATGTGAATGCTCTTTGGAAAATTATAGACCTCTTTGAGTTTATCCTGTGTTTCCCACTAGACTATCAGTGTCTGAAAGACGTTACTTTCTCTGTTATTCCCTATTCCGTGATCAAGTATCAACGAAGTATTTAATGTACATCGAGGAGCCAAGAGACAATTAGAAACGCATAATGCAAATTTTGTTCATGAAGCGTTGATAAAGAAGAAGACGTGAAAAACAGCCAAGATGAAACAACTAAAAATCAGCAAAAAGCTGACTTTCAGGACTTTAAGTAACGGACTTTAAGGATTACACAGGCATGTAGTTGAAGTGCAAATGAGAGCAAATGTTTGTTCTATTCATGCTTCGTGCTGTGAGGAGGAAATGTGAGAAATAAAAATGACTCTTCTTGGCTACCTCTTCTTGGGTGCTCTTAATTATGAGAGTCTGTGCATGTGTGACTTTCCAACCATTTCATGGGCATGAGTTTCTAAAATAATAAATGGAATTTCTTAAGGGCAAGGGTCATTTGTGTGTGTGTGAGAGTAATAAGTTGAAAGCAATGAATCTCATTTTTCTACATAACTTACGGAAAAATCATTTTCCTTAATTTGGAATGAAAACCAAGGTTAAGTGAAATTTCTTAAAAGAGCTGAGAGGAACATTTTTGAGTGTGGAAAGGAAGGTGATTTGGGACAGAAAAAGCCTGAAGATAGGGAGGGATGATGGTTGGGTGAGATTCAGGGGAAAGATGCATTCACTGAAGGGGCTATCTTCTCTTTATTGGTGGTTCAGACCAATTGAGCAAACATTTCTGGAAGATCAGCCATGCTTAGACTCAAAAGTGGGAGGGGTGAGGTGACAGATCAAATACCGTGGGCTCAGAATGATATGCCTTTTGTGTCCAGTTTCCTCCAGGAGGATGCATTTGGCTGAGGTCCCCCATGGCTCCCAGATCCCCTCTGCGTGTGACCGGTGCATGATCACAGCACAGCCTGTGGGGTGGTTCTAGAATAATTATTGTGGTTTTATTTGCACCATATGGTATCAACTTCTTCTAACAGGCCACTCAGTAATGCCTATTTTAGGAAATAAATTTTACCTGCTTATGTCCCTGCAAGAAACAAATTTTGCCAATATGTAATCATCAGTAAACATTTATGCTTAAAAGCAAAGCCTTTGAAGACCACTTCATTTGGATTTTGAGGCTTCCTTGTACTGAGAAAACAGGAAAAATGTCAAGAGAGAAGCAGTGATAGAATTAAGTGATAGATCTACAGAAATCAAACTTCTTAAAAATAGGCATAATAATTACATATTAGTCAGAACTGATTTGAGTCTGGACCTAGTTTTAAGTTAAAGAGCTGTCAGGAATGGAGCGGGAGGGGGATAGAGCTGAGTTAATCACAGGACAAAATGACAAAACACCCAAGCTTTGGGAAGAGAGGAGCCAGGCCTGCTCCAGTAACCCTGGTCACAGGAACCAGACATTCAGATCCTGCAAGATGGCTTCATTCTCTCTAGGGCAGACAGGCCCATGGAGAAGGCCCCGCAGCTCTGGGAGCACAGGGCAACAGAGAGGAGAGATGTCTCCCCCCCACCCTGCTTAAGTTCACAAATTCCCCAAGGAAGGACTCGGTTGCAGCTGATTTGAGTCATGAACTTATCCCTGAATCAATGACTGTGGCTTGGGAGGAATATAATGGGACTGGCTTAGCTTGGTACCTCTATCTCTAGAGGCACACGGCCTGATGAAAACTTTCTTCTGGAAGAACAGTAGGTAGGTAAATGAAGATAAAACAGGAACTATGAAATAGCCATGAGAACTATCATTTATGTAGACTCTACTAGGACTCAGGTGTTGCACGTATTATCCTGATAAATTATTCCAGCCACCATGTAATGCAGGCATTTTTATGCCTATTTCATAGACTGCAGAAGTGTTAACTATCTTTCCCAAGGTCATACAACTAGATAAAGGTACAGTGAGATTTGGATCCAGACAGATCTGATTCCAAAGCCCAAGTTTACTCTGCTAGGACATTCTGCCAAAGGAAGGAAGGAGGGAAGGAAGGAAGGGAGGGAGGAAGGAAGGAAGGAAGGAAGGGAGAAACACTATATTGACTTTATCTAGATTCAGCAAGGATGGGCAATATGTGGCATATATATTTTTACTCCCAAATTCTGTACCACCTGGACATTATTAATTGATCACAGACTCTGATTTCTCAGCATGGTACTTTAATCACGGCAGACTGGCACATGAGTTCAAACCTGTTGGTAATAATTACAGCTCAAACAGTTGGTTTCAGGTCTTGGAGGTTCACAGCACACGTGCATTCTTCAACTACTAACCACACCGCAGTCATCTTTCTGCAGATTTTTAACATTACAGCACTTGATGACAGAGGTGGAAATAAAGGAAATGTGCAAGACTACAGGCGTCGGCAATACTTTGTATCGAAAAGCATAGAACTATGGGCCTTTGAGACGGCTTGCTGAGATATCAAAGGCAGTTATGGAGTTTTAAAAGAGACGTGGGGGGCGCCTGGGTGGCTCGGTCGGTTGAGCGTCTGACTTCGGCTCAGGTCACGATCTCACGGTCCGTGAGTTCGAGCCCCGCGTCGGGCTCTGGGCTGATGGCTCAGAGCCTGGAGCCTGTTTCCGATTCTGTGTCTCCCTCTCTCTCTGCCCCTCCCCCGTTCATGCTCTGTCTCTCTCTGTCTCAAAAATAAATAAAAACGTTAAAAAAAAAAAAAGTAAATAAAAAAATAAAAGAGACGTGGTATAAAAATTAGGCCAATAATTTACCGCAAGGGTGAAATTCTGCTTCATTTCTCCATCCGCTGAGCCTCAAGGAGTTCTTACTTGAGGAAGTATGAGATTAACATCTGCTTGAGGCATAAAGGCAAGGAAGGAGTTAAACAACAGAGGAGGGTTAAGAATAATGTCCTACAAGGAAAGGCATTCTTTCAACCTTGATGGGAGACAGAAATTGAAAAAAAGCGAAGAGCTGGCAATATATTTTCAGCAGCCTGAAAAAAAACACCCTGAGGCCACTAAACCAATCCAGAATATTAAAATTTTAAAATGCTACTGGAAACAAGATTAGCATTATTTTCCTTATATGGATCCAAGTCTAATGGATATGTTTATTTAACAATAAATATAAATTCTGGCCCCATGTGACCAGGGTTTTAAAATAAGTCAGGAGAAAATGAGGAAATGAACAAAAATAAATGTAATAAAATATGCCTACCTCTTTTTTTTTTTTTGGTGCACTTTGCTTGATTTTTATGGAAACCCGTTTTGCTGCCAGAATCATGTTTCTGTTTGACACAGGTCAGTTTTTTATATTCTCACAGAATTGTGGCGTGCAATAGAGAGATGGGAAATAAATTGGGGAATTATAACTTCTATAAGTCAAATGGAATTCCTATGTTTCTGAAAAGTCTTGGCAATACTATTGTACCAAAACTATCTAGTTAATAAATATCTATTCAACCTCTTTGTCACTTTCATTATGAATTTCTTCCTCTGGATGATACAATGCCTGTTTTCTTGAAGCATTTAAACTTCATTTGTTTGACAAGCACAGTTTTTTGCTAACATAGAAAATTCAGATTCACCAGGGCATACTTTTGGTGCTCCAACCAGTTTCTCCTTCTTCTTTCTATATTGCTCACATGTGCCTAGGCTTCCATCTCCTGGCTACTGGCTGGCAACTCTGCCCCTTCATCTTTATCACTAAATCCTCACTCACAGCTCTCTGGCACAAGTGCAGCCACACCACTGGTAACATGAACTTGGAAGCGAACGGCATAATCTCAAGACTCTCAGAATCCAGATATCAAAAGACAAAGGAAAGAGAAGATGTGACTGCGAACGAGAGAACAAGAGATGATAGCATAAGAAGGACTCAGGTTGGCTTTGAAGAGGGAGGACGGAGCCATAAGCCAAGGACAGCTAGCAGCACCTAGGGGGTGGAGGGGGCAGGGAAACAGATTCTCCCCTAGAGTTTCCAGAAAGGAATGATATCCTCTATCCTAGCTCAGTGAGATCCACGTTGGACTTCTGATCTAGAGAACTGTACGAAAATAAATTTGTGTTGTTTGGGGCCACAAAGTTGGTGGGTTTCTTTGCTGTAGCATCAGTAGGAAACAAAAATCTCTCTTCCCTTAGATGAATACCTTTCAGGACAAGTCATGAGTCTGATCATCATAAGTTAAGACTACAATCAAACCTCACCATAATCTGTTCATTATAGGATTTCACGAAGTATGGGACTCTCCTAAACAAAAACATAAACCCCAGAGTCAGGGTTGCAGAGAATCTTTATCATATTAAATTAATTTTCTTTAATTTTTTTTAATGTTTATTTATTTCTGAGACACACAGAGAGAGAGAGAGAGAGAGAGAGAGAGAGAGAAAGAAAGAGAGACAGAGCAGAGAGAAAGAGAGAGGGAGACACAGAATCTGAAACAGCCTCCAGGCTCTGAGCGGTCAGCACAAAGCCTGACGCGGGGCTCGAACTCAAGGACCGCGAGATCATGACCTGAGCCGAAGTCAGACACTCAACCGACTGAGCCAACCAGGCGCCCCAAATTAACTTTCTTACTTAATAATGATTTCTTACTCTCTTTGTTAAAGGCCTCTAAAGAACTACTCCTATTGTCCATCCAAATTCATTTCACATCCTTCATTTCACTGCCCTCTGGTCTAGCGCCTCTGATCAGTCTTGTCACGGTCCTGTCTGCCTCTCTGCATTGTTATTCATGGATCCCTGGGCCTAAGGCACTTCCCTCCTGATGCCAACTAATTTGCCAAACCAGAATATTAAGATTTTAAAACACGAGTGGAACCGAGATTAGCATTACTTTCCCAATTCCTCATTATTTCCTTCATTTACAGTTTGAGCCCGCACCCTCATGACCGTCAACATTTCCTGAGACTTTCCTTTCCTGCAGGAAGTGGTGTAACCAACCAGTAGTATCTGTGAACACGGAGATACTATTACAGACACAGGTAACAAATGCAGTGAGAAGAGGAGAGGCTGTGAGGTGTTGTGTGGCATCATCCTCTCTTTAAAAGGCAAGGCTGGGGCGCCTGGGTGGCTCAGTCGGTTAGGCGTCCGACTTCAGCTCAGGTCATGATCTCGCGGTCCGTGAGTTCGAGCCCCGCGTCGGGCTCTGTGCTGACAGCTCAGAGCCTGGAGCCTGTTTCGGATTCTGTGTCTCCTCTCTCTCTCTGCCCATCCCCTATTCATGCTCTGTCCCTCTCTGTCTCAAAAATAAATAAACGTTAAAAAAAAAAAAAAAAGGCAGGGCAGAACCCAGAGCCCCTTTTTTTCTCTCGTCACACTGCCTTCTGAGTTCCCAGAGTCATCTGAGTTTATAACTGGCTGTATCCAAGCCATCTATCTCGGGCTGCAAGCCTCCGGGGAAAGGAAAGAGACTTTATCTTTCTTGGACTCGTTTCCGTGTTGTACCAATTACGGTGCCTTCCACAGTGTTAATAAGTTCCATCATTTGGTTCCAACATCTATAAACTGGGTGTCATCTTTGTGTTTCAGTGGCAACACAGTTTCTGTTTTAGAGTAACAGAAGCAGGCTCCCTCGCTTCTGTTCCCAGTTGTGCTACTTTCTATGTGCAGGCGTTTGGGCAAGATACTGAGCCTCTCCCCGGCTTGCGTTCCTTCACTGACAACAAGAGGACCTCATTTAGGGCTTTTCTGACGATTGAATGAATTCATGTACGGAGAACCCTCGTAAGTGTTTACATTATCATTCAAGTTTTCATAAAGATCTCACGGGGTGCCTGCGTGGCTCGGTTGGTTAGGTGTCCAGACTCTTGGTTCTCAGCTCAGGTCATGATCTTACAGTTCGTGGGATCTAGCCCCCCATCGGGCCGTGCCCTGAAGGCGCAGAGCCTGGTTGGGATTTCCTCTCTCTCTCTCCCTCCCTCCCTCCCTCCCTCTCTGTCTCTCTCTGTCTCTCCCCCCCACCCCTGCCCCTCCACCGCTCACATGCTCACACTCTCTCTCTGAAAATAAACAAACATCAAAAAACAAAAAGAGCTTCCCACCAGAGCATTCCACATTCCATCTCCATGGGGCGCAGCGGGGGACAGAGCCTGGGTTTTGTGGAAACTTCACCACTCATTAGCCGTATGGCCTTGGGCAAGTGGCTTCATCACTTTGGACTCATTGTCTATACAGTAAGAGGAGTGCTTTCAAAAACTAATTCCAAGGATTACGTGATGCAAGTCTCGTGGAGGGCCAGGAGCAGCGTCTGGCGCATTAGTAAATACTAAGCATGCACTTTAACTAGCCATCAACAAATCCCCTTCTCGGAGCCTGTGGCATGGCACGCGAGTTGTTTTCTCTCCATCCACGGAGAGAGGAGGCCTTGGGCGGCTCAGTTCTCTCCACTGCTCACGTGCTTGTGCAGGGGTGGAAGCTGTCAGTCTTGGGGTTCTGGCCCCGCATCACGCACTTCCATCACGTGAGCCCCCAGCAGCCGCTAAGGAGCCGTGGGTGGCATCCGTGCTGAGTATCATTAAGCAATTCCCAATCTTCCAGTTTCCAAGGACGGCAGGGGCCCCCACTCGTTAAGCCCTGGGCCGCACACCCCAGCGGGCAAAGCTTCGACGGTGAGTCCTGCCGTCTGCCTCGATGCGGGAAATCTGCCCCAGCAGTCGGATTCCAGCCTCTTCTCTGCAGGCGGCTCCAGCAGGCACTGTCAGTAAGCAGGACTGTCACCCATCAACTCCCCGACGACCTTCTCCGCAGCGAGGGCGCCACTGCTGGCTCGGCCCCCGACTCCTGGGCCGGCAGCTGTCTCCCGTGAACTTCCTCCCTGTGGCTCCCGCCACCATCTACCGCGAGCCACAGCAGGAAGCCCGAGACACATCGCTGTACTTGAAAAGGATGTGCTCTCACCCACGCGCGTGCGTTCAGGTCACCGTGCTGGGACAGGGCTGACAACCAATTTATATGCTAAGTACAAGGTGAAGACACGCGGCAGCGCGGAGAGGAAATGAGCTGACTGGGAAGTGGTCTGCCTGGAGTGCCTGGAGGTCCCCCTGGGCAGGGGGCCCTCACTTAGCCTCGCTAACCGAGCAAACGCTGCCGAATGATGGGAAAGAGGGTCTGGACCACATGCTAAAATGGAGACAGAATGTTAAGGGAGAAATTGCACCTTTCTGAACCTACTCCTTGACTGCACTGTCATCTTTCACATAGAAATGGACTGAACCATAAAATTCTGCACAGGAGCAAACTGGCCTCACGTGACCACTTCCACCTGCAACGTTCTGCCATTCTCTCCACTGACGGATTTCCATCTAGGTTGTTGGTCCGACACGCTCCAAAGCCTCGGGGTGGTGAGCTGAATAATGGCCCCTCAGAGATGCCCGCATCCTGACCCCAGGAACCCGTGTGGTTATGTTACGTTGCGTGGCAAAAGGGACTCTGCAGATGGGATTAAGGCAAAGGTCTTGAGATGGAGAGAATATCTTGAACTTTCTGGGTGGGCCCTAAGTACAATCACAAGAGTCCCTGGAAGAAGGAGACAGGGAGATTGGAGTCTGAGAGGGAGATGTGACCATGGAAGCAGAGGTCAGAGTGTGCAGGGCCCTGAGCCAAGAAATGCAGCCTCTGGCAGCCGGAAAAGGCAAAGGAAGGATTTTCTTCTAGATTCTCCAGAAGGAATGCAGCCATGCCGACCCATTTTAGACTTCTGATCTCCAGACACGGAAGACAATAGAGCTGTGTTGCCATAAGCCACTAAATTTGTGGCGATTTGTTGCATCAGCCTTAGGAAACCGATACATTCCGAGTAGGGGATGCAGGACCTACCCTACTGTCTGTACTGTCTGTACAAAGCAAGCCATAAATGGGCAAGACGTCAAAATAGTATACGTTGTTTACCAGTTCCTAATCATCTGCATTACACATAAAACAAATAAAAGTAATGATAGCCAGGGTAAAGATTTAAACTCTCCAGTATTTGTTTTTAAGGTACTAAAAAAAAAAATAATTTCTGGTCATAGGCGTCAGTGGGTTAAAGCCTATAATTTTTCTGCTCGTTATGAGTTTCCTCCACTTTATGTTTCTTTATTTATGCCATTCTCCTTCTATTCACAAGGTCAAAGCTTGTGGTCTAAATTGATCGCTTTTTCTTGTCTCAGAGACTTGCCCAGTCAGGAGAAAAGCTCTGCTGTGGTTTTTAGCTCCCAGAAACCCCATGGGGCTACTTAGTTAGGCAGCTATGAAGTCTGCTTTATTCTGAGGGTGGAGTCCTGTTTTGAGGATGGGAAAAAAGTTCTTACTCCCAGGGCTGTTGAGTAAACCCAGACAGCCCCGCTTCCTCCTGTGCCTGGGGCACTGTTCTTACCACAACAGTCAGAGTCCCACAGTGGGGCATTTAGGGTCTGCAGGGGGCTGTGGTCAAGGACCAGGAGCCCGGGGTGGGGTGGCGGTTGGGGGGCTTGTCCAGTTGACAGTCATTTCAGATGTGTGCCTTCTTCTGAACGAAGACACGTTCTGAAGGGAAGGTCCCAGGCTCCCCTCACAACAAGCCTGCCACTTGTCATTCTACGAGGCTGGTTATCTTCTGATGTTCCTCCAGTCAAAATTACACAAAGGCACTTTTTCTTCAAGCTTGGCACGAAACCCCATTTAAACCTTTACTTGAGTGAGCGTGAACCACTCTGCCTGACTTGAACACCCCTTCCTCTAGCCCGTCTTTTAAGAACCCAATCTTTGAGAATATTTCAGAGAGGGCTCTCCCACTCCTCAACGTCCCTCACATTTGTCTTTCTAGTTTTCTATTAAAGTTCCAACTTAAAACAAGGTCACAGTCTAAGTCTATAGGTGAGCCTAGTATTTTGAACTCAGAAAACTCTTCCCCACAGAGGTAACTATAGCAACAACAAGGAACCAGGGCGGCCACAGAGAGCCACGGAGGCCATGCACTATGTGACTTCAGGCACTTGTCTGTGCAAGGCCCGTTGCCAACATTTACGAACGTGCAAGACACAGCGCTGTGCATCGTGAGGATCAGTTCATTCCTTTATTACCCACAAAATCTTATTATTTGCATTTTACAGAAGGGGGCACTGGGGTTTTGAGATATAAACTGTGAAACGTTACAGTCAGTAAGCTGGGATCCGACTCAAACCCAGGCCTGTTTCAATGAAGATTTGAGATATTTGTAACAAAGCCAGCAAAACACGGGGGCGCCTGGGTGGCTCAGTCGGTTGGGCATCGGACTTCAGCTCAGGTCATGATCTCACGGTCTGTGAGTTCAAGCCCCGCGTCAGGCTCTGTGCTGACAGCTCGGAGCCTGGAGCCCGCTTCGGATTCTGTGTCCCTCTCTTGTTCTGCTCCTCCCCCGCTCATTCTCTCTCTCTCTCTCTCTCTCTCAAGAATAAATAAACATAAAAGTTTTCTTTTTTTCTTAAGCCAGTAAAACACTAGGAAGTGATGCTGTTGCAAATAAAGCATAAATAATAAAACTGGCATGAGAAGTTGCATTGGTTGGGTTACACATTTTGTTGGAATTCAAGGTAAAAGAGTTGTTGTAGATAAGATGCCCCCCCATCCCCCACCTCTACCAATAGAGAGGATTTGTCTCCAAATACTGAGAGATTGATACTGGGGTCCTAATTTGTATGCCTGCTCTATAACAGTTAAAGATGAGAATGAGTGGGAAAAATAAAATACGGTACTCTCTAAGTGAGTTTCTCAAACTAGCCATTGAGAAATCCTAAATATTTCCAAAACCCTGCTTAAAGATGCACATCATTACTTAAACTCAGTTCTACCACCCCTGAATTATTTGACCTTTTGAATAACTGTAATAAATACAGCAATAATGATAAAGGTGAGAACTGAGCATAAAATAGTATCATAGTAAGTATGATTTCATATATAAGGAAGCTTAATCTGTACAGTAAGAAGGTACATACATTACAGGGGTAACTGGTTGATGAGATATGGTGTCCATTATTTGAGAAATATTGGGTATTAAGACCTTGCTTCAAAATGCAAAATCCTTTGTTCTAATTGTCGTTTCTGGGACGATCACATTTAACATGCTTCATTTTCATTTTTTTTTCCTACAAATGTAACTTGCTATAACTTTGAGTGCCCCTGGAAGTGAATTTTTGTGGATGCTAATGCCAATAAAAAGTGGTATCTTCTTGATTTTTATATTTTCTGGAGATGTTTTCATTTGCCACTCACTTTCCTAGCACTTTCTGATATGTTACAACTGTACACCTTACTTCACTATGATTTTAAAATTCATATGCTTTTCTCCTCCACCCTGACCCAGCTATTAGTGAGTTTGTCAAGTTTCTCAAGGACGCATTATTCATCTTCTGTGAAGTTATTCACTAGATGTTAAGTCTTCTATGTAATGAGCACTATACTGAGATCAATAGCCCTTGCCCTAGCACAGTTCTTGGCTTACAACCAAGTGTGTTAAAAGAAACACACTTACTAAATATATGGGTATTTCTTAACGTGAAAAACTCAACAAAAATTAGAAAGATTTGGACACTCGTGACAATTAGTAGAAATGGGGGTTTTGATAATGGGGGCGGCTAAGCATGTATGAGGGCAGGGGGTAGGTGGGAAACCTCTGTACCTTCTTAATTTTGCTGTGAACCCAAAACTGCTCTAAAAAAATAAAGTCCCAATAAAAACAGAAGTGGAAATGTTTCCAACTATTTTGCTTAATATGATCTTATCTCTCCAAGGGCAATGTAAAAGTGTCCTGTAACATCACAATATGGCACCGAAGAAGCTTTAGAATATACTGTATTTGCCGTAATGTCAGACTATGGGCAAAATGTTCCATGGTATTTAACTGGGGTATCATTAATTGCCTTCCCTGGATCCTTGATTTACTTAAACCCTAAATTGTTCTTTAAAATATCACCATTTGCGATACCTGGTCATTCAGGCTGCGAAGTCTCCTTACTGTAGCTCATTTCCTGTCCCCCGACCCAGGCTGTATCAGTTCCTGTGGGTCTGATTTGTGACTTCGCGGCAATACCCCTGATGGGCAGCACTCACGGGCCCATCTTTAGACACGTTAATAAATATGGAGCGTGTCTGGTTGTGTTGTTCTGACATCTCTCTGAGAATGCTATTTTCCTCATGAGAAATCATCTCCCGTCTAATTTTCACGACTACAAAGTGAAAGTCATTCAGTCGATACTGATGGCTCAGCACAGACCAAGGGGCACCAGTCCACCCCAAAGATAGTGTACACATGCTTAGTAAGACTATTAATATTATAATTGTAACCTCTGTTTCTTTTCTGAGCTGGCAAACTCTCTCCAGGAGCCACCAACTCTTGTATGTGAGGCACTCAAGATGATAATTGGCTATCCCGTTAGGACGACCGATTAATGACATTATGTGGTTCCCGCCTCAACATGGTTGTGTTTCTTTTGCTTGTGCTCATAGTAAAAAAAAAATAAAAAAAAAATATAAAAAGAACAAATTTCTCTATGTTATCTTTTCTGGCAATCATGGACTTAATATTACAGATTATGTTTTACATATACAAGTATTAGAAACCTGATATATGCAATTTTCTCCTTATGCAATGAAAAGGAATAATGTAATGCAGGTAATTTTGAATTGCACTTATTTGAAAAGAGCAGTGAACACAATTTATACTCTCTCATTTAACACTGCCAGCAAGGTAGTGTATAAAAAACAAAGCAAAAGTTCTTGCCTGTGTTTTCTCTCAAAAGCTCAATGACTGACTTATCAGAAGTATGATCTCATAATTGATACTGAAAAGTGGAAAGCGATAGCCTTGATTTCTTAACCTTCACAGAAAGTTTTCTATAGGTAAAGGAAGAAGAAGAAGGAGAAAAAAGGACACTTTCAGAATCAGCTGACATATAGAAGAACGTAAAGCTGCAGAAACCTAATATTAAGGTATCGGTTTCAGAGCAAGATTTAGAAATGAGGTGCAAGGTTGCCAGGGTGAATTCTATAAGATAATGTACAAGAGGAGCCAGGCTGGTGAATAATTGATAGGTGCCTAAGATTAGAAAAGCTAATTTACAGGCCGTTCCTATGTGACAGGCACTAGGGAGTCTCCAGGGAGCCAGTGATGAGCTGGACAGCATACCAGGCGATGTTATGGTGCGGTTCCCTGCTACTAATCATAGAGAAGCATGTTACGGGCAGAATGGCTTTATGCCAATTTACACAAGTTGTATGAGATTGTTAATTAGGCAATAAAAAGACAATAGAAAGGCAATAAAAAAGTGGTGAGGGCTGGGATCAGAACATTTTCGTGTGTGTATCTCATGCATACTTCCAGCTGCTTTGTAAGTAAGACGTGTTACAGGGGCAGAAATGGGTCTCACAGAGCTTAGCGACTGAGCACAGCACCCATCCTCCTGCCTCACCTTCTCCTATAAACTAAGCCCCTCTTACAGGAATTTTTACTCTCAACATTTAGTCTTAGATAAACAAGCAGTGCTTTTGATGCATTAGAAACGTAAAGCCTGCACCTCCTCAACCCCCAGCTAAATCGAGTTCTGTTTTATTCCTTGAGCAAAAGTATGGAAAGTGTCTTTAAAAATGTACTACCTTCCAGGGCACCTGGGTGGCTCCGTCGGTTAAGCATCTGACTCTTGGTTTCAGCTCAGGTCGTGATCTCCCAGTTTGTGAGTTCCAGCCCCATATCAGCTCTGTGCTGACAGTGCAGAGGCTGCTTGGGATTCTCTCTCTCCCTCCCTCTCTCTCTGCCCCCCTGCCCCGACTCTCTCTCTCTCTCTCAAATAAATAAACTTAGAAAATTATGTAAAAATGTACTGTCTTCCTTTTATATTTCAAGAGCCCAGGAGGGGACTTGACAAGAAATCCAAATCGCAAGGAGACACATTTTCACCTGCTCCTACCTGTTGAATCGCATCAGATTCTCGCACGGTCATCCCGGGACCAGAAATACGCTGAGCAACCAAACACAAGCAAATGGAGAATGAACAACGCTCGCCCCGCCCGAAGTCCTACCCCTATCACAAGACATTACAAAGCTATATAGCTTTTATGCGAAGTGCCTATTAATATGTACGCACAAAAGGAAGGCCTGGGAGCCCACACTGTTGTGCTTCTTTTCATTTAACCTCCTTTCAACTCCGTGTCCTGTCTGAAGGAAATGAATTGCCCTATCTGATAGTGATGTTTTCCAAACGTTCTGGGCACTGAAATGAGGGCTGGCGTCTAACGGGAGGCTCTGGTAGCCTTTCATTCGTGCACGCCGGCCAGCAGCAGCTGACAGCAGGGTCAGATGCTTGAGCGCCTGGCGCTTAGTGGGGGCTTAACTGTCTGCTCATTTTCCAAGCATTCCATGGTTTGCTCACTGGTGCCACGGAACTCCTGTGTCCACCGAACCCCCACACGAGGAATTCGGCAGCTAAAATGGCCACTCTGCAACATCCCAAGCGTTTGAAAGGGCTCTCCCATGTTGACTTGCCTCAATGAGTACGTAGGCAGATGGCTATCTGCAAAAGATTTGGTCCCGCAACCTTACTCAGGCAAGGCTGACGTACCAAAGCACAGGCACGCATTATGCACTGGTATACGCATGCATTTTGAGTAGCAGAAATACCGCATTAAAGGAACAACACTTTAAAACAGCAACAGGAGGGGCACCTGGGTGGCCCGGTCGGTTAAGTGTCGGACTTCAGCTCAGATTCTGATCTCACGGTTCATGAGTTTGAGCCCCACGTTGGGCTCGCTGCTGTCGGCACAGAGCCTGCTTCAGATCCTCTGTCCCCCTTCTCTCTCTGCCCCTCCCCGGCTTGAGGACGCACACGTGTGCTCTCTGTCTCTCTCCCTCTCTCAAAAAGAAAAGAGCATTTGGAAGTGGCAGGATCCACAGGAGCCAAGGTGATGCGACAGAGGTGGTGGCTCAGAGGGGGCCGTGGGGGTGGGGGTGGGGTATCTCCTGAGTGCCAACTTTCAACCTTCGCTTGGCTGCAGCCCATGATGAGACATGCCTTTCCCACGGAGCCCCAGGACACACAGGATGCGCGTGAATGGGGGATCTGCATACACATGCACATACACACAGATTTATATTCAATTATGACATGGTTCATGCTCCAGAAAAGGTTTCTAAAGCTTTTATATATATACAAACAACTTAAAATACTTTTTGTAAGTATCTGCTTACGAAATGTACATCAATAATACATTTCCAAATTAAAAGAGATGGACAGAAATAAAAGTTAACCTGCTGGGAAGAAACCCGTGGCACCAGTTACTAGAAGATTCCCTCCTCTATTTACAGGCGAGAAGATAATTGTGTACGTGACTGTACATCTGGGTAAAACCAAGGCCTAGGCTCAGACCCTGCAGGTGGGTGGAGGAACCTCGACCCCTCTTCTGCCTGCCAACGTCTGGAGCCTCATGTCCCTAGGTGGGACTCCAGTGGGGTTTTTCTTCCATGTAAGCTCATGATACCCACTAGTTTACCTGGAAGCTGAGAGGCCTTCTTGGCATAAAGGAAGCTGAACCCTAGCCACTTCCCTTTCAGATTCAAAGTTCTTAAGACCCTTCTCATTTGTCACAGCCAAAGAAGCAAGATGAGAGAGAGAGAGAGAGAGGGAGAGGGAGAGGGAGAGGGAGAGGGAGAGGGAGAGGGAGAGGGAGAGGGAGAGGGCGTTTGTCTGGTGACAGTACCTTGATTGAGACTAGATGGAAAAAAGAACAGAGGTGTCTGAGAGAGGAAGCCTCTGGAAGCGAGGAGCTGACAGAGCCAGTAGAACGGCCTCTGCACCAAGCACTGGTCACTGACGGGATATTGGTCTTTGTCCACGAAGTGACTTATTCTAGAATCTGATCCAGAGCAGATGGTGGCAGTTGGCTCCATCAGGGTGGTGCTCTCAGGTTGTGCGAGTGAAACAAGATAGCTGTGCCACTGGAGCTTTTAGGACAGGGTGCAGCTCTGAGGGAAGGGACACCTGTTCTTACCCCCCGAGGAGCCCCTACGGCTTGGGTGAACCAGCAGGGCCCGGGCTTGTGGCAACACCGGGAGGGAGACTGTCACTTGTCCGTGTCTTTGGACCTCAGCTAACGGCGAGGCCATACCTGTGTCTTCAGCCAAGGCAGCGAATGGAGCAGCAGGACCCGCGGGGTTGAGGAGCTCTGCCAGAACCTCATCTCCAAGGGAGGGGCAGGGTATTCAGTTCCCTCGGGCCATGGCAGCAAGAGCAAGAATTTGTCACTCCGGGGGCTCAAGCAGTCTGGCTTTGGACACTTCTTTGTCTCCAGCTTTTGAAACAACTCGAACACAGATGGAGCAGTATCTGTTTCCTTTTGAGGGAATAGTATGTGGCTGTCACAGGTGCGGGCGCAACATTAAGGATTTGCTAGAATTCCTGCTATGCTGACGGAGGGGGTCGGGGGCGGTGGCAGCGCCATCTGGGCCAGCTGGGGATTTTCCTCCATGGCAGGCAGCGCAGACATCAAACCTCACCTCGGGCCAGCCGTGAGCACCTTTGTGATTTATTCACATCAGCAAAGATGATGGTGCTGTGACTGTGCATCCTGTTCAGCCCGTGCTCTGAGGAGAGGGGGCGGCATTGCTCGTACTAGTGAGCCCGGGCCCACTAGTTCCTCTCTTCCTCTTCTCTGCACCCCCCCCCCCATCCCCCACTGGGTCATTTATCGATCAGTGCTTGTGCGGAATTATGAACAAAATGCTGTGCCAGTATAGCTTAGAAACTGGTGATTTTGGAAAGGTTAAAGAGAAAACCCCCAAAATCTTTAATCATGCATCCAGAAAGATGTTTAAGAGTGGAACATGGGAGGGGCGCCTGGGTGGCGCAGTCGGTTAAGCGTCCGACTTCAGCGAGGTCGCGATCTCGCGGTCCGTGAGTTCGAGCCCCGCGTCAGGCTCTGGGCTGATGGCTCAGAGCCTGGAGCCTGTTTCCGACTCTGTGTCTCCCTCTCTCTCTGCCCCTCCCCCGTTCATGCTCTGTCTCTCTCTGTCCCAAAAATAAATAAACGTTGAAAAAAACAATTAAAAAAAAAAAAAAAAAAAAGAGTGGAACATGGGAGAAACGACAGAGTCGGCGTCACCCTGAAAACAGGTCTCTTCTGCCCAGAACTGGATGAGGGTATGAACCGAAGACCCTTCTCATTTGTCACAGCCCAAGAAGAAGATGAGAGAGAGAGAGAAAGAGAGAGAGAGAGAGAGAGAGAGAGAGAGAGAGAGAGAGAATGCATTCCTGGCATAATAATCAGTTGCAGCAGGTACTTCCCAGAATGTTTGAAACCACGTGACTATGTTTAAACAATAGAAGAACTTCAAAGTACAGTTAAGGACAACTAGATCCTTTAATGTCTAAATTTGAAGCATCGTGAGTTGGGGGTGTCTCTGCAGCTTGCCACGGAGGATCCAAGGAAGCTTCCACTCTGTCACTAAACAAATGAGAGGCACAGAAAGGATCAGCATATCTGAACCATACACGAGAAGAAGCTCTGAGGAGTACTGGGATGCTACTGACCTCTGAGCCATGCCAGGACAGCAAGGAACCGGGGTTATTGAGGGAAAAGCCCTGTAGGGTAGACGATGGTGTATGATTTGCCTAGGGTTTTTTTTTTTTTTGTTTTTTTTGCCATCAATGAGAAATTTACTTGTTAAAACAAATTCAAATACTGGCATTGTCCAGAAAAATTGAACGGATTTATTTATAATCGTTATAAAGCTGAATTGCTGAAACTTGTTCACCGAAACATTTTCACTTGCATTAATGCTTTACATCCCCACATTTATATTAAAAATTCACACAGAAGTGAAAATGGAAAAAACTGCCAATACCTAAGCCCTGTGTCCTATTTTTCTCATCAACTTAGGTACTCTTTAACCCATTGGGAAAAAAAAAAAAACAATAGCTAAGGTTCAGAACTACCAATAACAGGAAGAA
This sequence comes from Leopardus geoffroyi, assembly GCF_018350155.1. NCBI lineage: Eukaryota > Metazoa > Chordata > Mammalia > Carnivora > Felidae > Leopardus > Leopardus geoffroyi. The sequence goes on along the minus strand of NC_059326.1, from coordinate 11,057,690 downwards.
GAGAATTTTTTTTTAAAGAATGAAATGTTTCCCATCGAAGTGGATTCTTAAGCCCATTCTCATTTTTGTGAGTAAAACCACGATTCAAGCTTCTTCAGGCAAATCTTTACTTTTCTTAAGGAAAACCGAGCTGCAGTATTGCTGCAAGTGGTTTCCTAGATTCCCAAAGTCCTGTCAAGGTGCAGGTGCTCAGAAAGGTCAAATCTGATCAGCAACAACCTTCCTCATTCTTGCCTGTGGGTGCCACACATTACGTGGGGTGCTGTGGAAAATATGCCAAATAAGAAACAGACTTGGCCTCCGTGCTCCCAATTTAATAGGAAAAGTGAAGACTTCATATAAATAATGATCACAGGGTGTTAAGCCTGCTAAGTCCCACAAAAGAAACACAGATACAGCACCGTGAGCGTTTGTTAGAAGGATACATGATTTCTAGCTGGAAGTGGAGGCAAGGAGAATTTGAAGATCAGAAGTTTCGTGGCCAAGGAAATGTAGCACAAAGGCCACAAGCCTGGGCTTTGGAGTAACACGGCATGGATCTGAGTCTGCTCTCCCATCCCAGGCGACTCACTAAACTTCTCTGCACCTTAGTGGCTGCAGTCGGTCAACGTAGACAGGAACAGTGAATGCACTGCTTGAACGTCACATGCGCTGATCTCCCGATAGAACAGCGTCTTGCACCTGGCAAGTGTGTTCAATTAATATTAGCTGCCATTGCTGTTATACAAGAAGGCTTTGTTGAACCTGGCCTCAAAGGCCAAGGCTGATTTTGATTTGTGGGGTGGGGTAGGGCTGTGACAGGGAAAGCCATGAAAAGGCTGAGGTAGGAGAGGGTGAGCGTGTGATGTCGCTCTTCCCATCTCTTCCCTCCACCCTCCTGCTTCATTCCCTTAAAGCAAACGCGAAGCTATGGTTGGAATGAGAAGTGCTGCGTGTCCTTACGTGACCTCATGGCAGTTCGCTCCTCCCTCATGTGAGGGTGGGGGGGTGGGGGGGGAGAGAAGAGGCTTCACATATTCCACCCTTTGTGTGCACAGGCATGTCGGTCTTCGGTGACATTCCTATCGCGGCTGCACAGGTGAGCCAACCGATTCCCATAACGTAAAATAGAAGACTCGTTATAGGCATAGTGCTCTGTCTTTGGCTCAAACAGGAAACAAGTGTTCATTTGCATAGCATCCTCTCTAAGCTTACACATATGACTCTATTATGCTGGAATCTGAACCAGCAGGGCTCACTCTCTCCCCCTAAAAAGCTACAGGCTTAGAACAAGTGAATTTAAAAAGCTAGTGCCTCTCACATTCTGGAATCATATTCTAAGTGCCTTTCAGTCACGTTACAGTTTGAAACCAGTGGGAGGTTCAGTAAGGCGACAGCTTCCAAATTGAGGAGATCCTGACTTTGAGAGGTGGAGACCACACAGCACGATTGCAGCCAACAGAGATTTGTTATCTGCTTCTGAAGGACACACGATGTTGAGTTCGGATGGTGGAGTAAACAGTCACTGGCTTTTTCTCCAACTTTCGCCCGACAACATAGGTCTGCATAATTCTCAAAGCAAGTATGAGTACCTCACAGGAGACTTTGGAGGTTCTTTGTCTAATTCAATTCCATTCACATTTCCTGGCGTCCATGCATAGAGTTCTGCTAGGGATACAAAGTGCCTACAACAGTCTCTGACCTTTTACGGTTTGTAATCTGCTTGCGGAGACAAGACGACCGAGCACATAAATTATTAAAGCACAGTAGTAGGGGCGCCTGGGTGGCGCAGTCGGTTAAGCGTCCGACTTCAGCCAGGTCACGATCTCGCGGTCCGTGAGTTCGAGCCCCGTGTCAGGCTCTGGGCTGATGGCTCGGAGCCTGGAGACTGTTTCCGATTCTGTGTCTCCCTCTCTCTCTGCCCCTCCCCCGTTCATGCTCTGTCTCTCTCTGTCCCAAAAATAAAGAAACGTTGAAAAAAAAAATTTTTTTTTAAAAAAGCACAGTAGTAAAGATCTCAGACTCTGAACCCACAGTGTGACATTGTGCGAATCACTTAATCTTTCCGTGCCTCAGTTTATCTGTAAAAAGATACAGTTGTTTTCCATCATAAAGTCGCCGCGAGGATTAACTGAGCTAGTATGTGCAAAACACTTAGAACAGAGCATGGAGCCGAGTTATGAGTTATTACTTACTGTTATTCTCGTTATAAATTGGGTCAGGTTTTAGGCCCTCAGCGTGCCATACACAGATATTCTGTAGCTCCATATCCTGTCCCTCTCCAACGCATACCCTGGTGCCAGCCATATCAGATCACTGCAATTGTTTTGATCTCTCTTTACCTTAAAGCAAAATGGCTTTGGAGGCAGGTCGACCTGGATTCGAATCCCACTTCCACCACCGGGTAATATATTTAACATAACTAGTACTTATTATACAAAATATAACTAGTTGTACATTTGTCTGTTTCTCCAGGTTGACTGCGAACCTCCCTAAGGCAGAGGTCTGTGATTAATTCGTTTTTGGGCCCCCAATTGCCTGGCACGTGAAAATTGCTCAGCAAATGCCTACTGAATGAAGGCTTGAGGAAAGTCTGTTGCTAGTAGAAGGAACATCATAGAGGTGTGAAAGCACAGGTGCACGAGGGGACAGTGTTTGGCATGCATAGGGGAGTCTGAGGATGAACGTGAGAGAGCCAGGTTACAGGCACGCCACTGAAAATGGTGGGTGCCACGTCTGGGATTGGTATTCAAAACCCAGGGCAATAGAGGGTCAAAGGGCAATAATTAATGAAGACCTACACCAGACTAGAGGGCCGACTGGGAGAGTGGAAAGGAAGGGCCAGGCCTAGGAAGTGTGCAGATTAAGACTACATGATTTGGTGAGCCGACGGACACGGAGACAAGCTGGAGTCTTTAACTGCAAAGGCAAGAGTCTATGGAGAAAAAATGAAGCATTTGCTTCATAGTAAGTCTGTTTTGGTAGCAATTTCATTTTAAAAATTTACTTTCTGTTTAAAGAAATGATATCTTTTTATTGTAGAAAACTTCCAACAGGCAGAGGAGTTTTAAGAAAATTGAAATTGAAATTATGTGTGATCCGGACATCCAGAGAGAACAGTTCCTAACATATTGCTGATTTTCAGTGCCTACGTACAGATTTGCCACGGTGCATATTGGTATCTGCAACAGTAATCAACTGTACACATGTACACAATTACACATTATGTAATCGTGCACAATACACACGGAAGATTTTAATCAATATTCTTTGGACTCCCAGTTTTTAATGTCAGCATTACTGCCATCATTGGTGAACCATAATTTATATAAATAATTCCCTGCTGTTCATTTATCTTCAATTTTTCACCACTACTAACAATACTGCACTTAACATCCTTATGTATCTTTTTTTTTTTTTTCGGTTTTTCTAATTATGTCCTGAGTCAATGTGTATGATCACATTTAAAGCTCTTAGGAGGCACTGCTAAATAACTTCCCAGAAAGACCACATCCACTTCTATTCTTCTCAGCGGGATGTGCATGCCAATACTGAGGGTTATCTTGTAAAAAAAAAAAGATTGCCAATAAGTAGAAACAGTCTTCATCTCAGTGTAGTATGTGTTTCTTTAATCACTAAAGAGGACAACTTTTTTCACACTAATTAGCCATTTATATTTCTCCTTTTGTAGAGAAAAATAATTTCTCTTGTCCATTATTGTATTGGGATAGTAAAGTTTTTAAAAAGTTGATTAGAGACATTTATTTGCAGATTAACCCTTTGCCTATTACATTTGTTACATATATTTTCCTAATGTGTTGCTTCCATTTTATCATATTTTTGATATGCAGAAATTGTAGTTAAATGTACCAACTTTTCTTTTGCAATTATTTTTTTTAATTTTTTTTAATGTTTTATTTATATTTGAGAGAGAGAGAGAGAGAGAAAGAGAGAGAGTGAGTGCCAGTGGGGTTGGGGCAGAGAGAGAGAGAGGGAGACACAGAATCCGAAGCAGGCTCCAGGCTCTGAGCTGTCAGCACAGTGCCCGACGCGAGGCTCGAACCCATGAGCTGTGAGATCATGACCTGAGCAGAAGTCTGACACTTAACGGACTGAGCCACCTAGCCGCCCCTGCAATTATTTTTCTTTGCTTTAATATCTTGATAGACTTTTCCCCAAACTAAGATTTACTTTTCACCTCTGTTTTCTTTTCTATTTTTAAGGTTTTGTTTCTGCATTCAACTCCTTTCATCAATCTTTTTCTTTTTAATTTTTTTAAATGTCTTACTTTATTTTTTAGAGAGAAAGACAGAGTGCGAACAGGGGAGGGGCAGAGAGAGAGAGAGAGAGACAGACAGACAGACAGACAGAATCTGAAGCAGGTTCCAGGCTCTGAGCTGTCAACACAGAGGCCAACACGGGACTCGAACTCACAAACCATAATATCATGACCTGAGCCAAAGTCAGACGCTTAACTGTCTGAGCCACCCAGGCATGCCTCCTTTCATCAGTCTTGAACGTATTTTAGTGCAAGATGTGACTGCAAGCTCTTGGGACTATAGGAAGAATCTATCTGTGAGTAGCAAAACAGGCGAGGCATTTAACTGTGTTCACTTTCAAACACAACGGTGGGTAAACCGGGCCATCTGTTGAGTTAGAACTAGCATGAAATCTTATGTGTTTTCTCAGCTTCAGGAGAGTGTCCTCTTGGACAATGAGATGTGATACAGCATGTGACAGAAACTGAGAGCTTCCTTTCCTAATAAAGCAAATCTCTAAAGGAGGAAAATATTAAAATGCTTACGCCTTCTTCTCTAAGAGCTGAAATCAGGCTACTCTGTGCAACAGACATTCACGTAGCTCACTTGTCACTTGAAGTGAGCCACGAAGGGTCACTTGCAGAAGCTGCGCTTTGGGGTGTGGTGCTGCGTCTTAAGACTAGACATCCTATTGCACGTGGGCTTGTCTCCCCACCTCACTTTACTGTGAGAGGAAGAGAAGAAGAATCTGACCCCAAAGGCATTTCAGCCCACAAGGAAGGCTGCTCTGAAATAACATTGTCATTGTCACAAAGGCAACGAGGTAAAAAATCTGCTCAGTGACAGAGGTAAACTTTTATATTCAGTCCACCATTTTAACTGAACTGAAGAATGATCGTGCTGGGGCATCAGTTCAACAAGATTCGTACCTATTTGCTAGATGACTGGGAAGTTTCTATCTCAAGAATACGTTAAGTCCTTAACTCCTTAACGTATCACATACATTAAGTGCCCAGAGCATAATGAATTCAGCCATTAATCTGGTGCCTAGCCTTTTCTCACACATATTTCATCTCATCATCTTAAACCTACTGGTAAGTTGTTTTCAGGGAGACAGGACCACACATGCGTGGGAAGTGAGGTACTAAGGTATCCGATGACTTATTAACATCGAGGTCTGCTGGCTCCCAGCTTTAAGATCTTCAAAAAACACGACCTCAAAAAATACTACTAGTCGTCTGGGAGAGTTTAAAGAGATCCAGGGCAGAATATCATGACCTTGGATAAGTCTCTTGGCCTTCCTGAATTTTTAAAAATTATGCATTTTTAATTGTGTTAAAATATACATAACAAAATTTACCATCTTAACTATTTTTAAGCATGTAGTTAGTTCAGTGGCATTAAGTACCTTCACATTTTTGTGCAACCATCACCACCAGTCATCTGCAGAACTCTTTTTCTGTTGCAAAACTGAAACTCTGTACCCCTTAAACGCTGACTCCCCGCCCCCTCCTACTCCCCAGCCCCTGGTAACCACTGGTCGATCTCAATGAGCCTGAGTGCTCCAGGCACCTTATATGAGTGGAATCATACGGTATTTGTCCTGTTGTGACCGGCTTATTTCACTTAGCATAACGTCTTCGAGTTTCATCCACCTTGTAGCATACAACAGGATTTCCTTCCTTTTTAAGTGTGAATCATAGTCCATTGTATGTATGTATTACATTTTGTTCGGCTATTCATCAATGGACAGTTAGATGGCTTCCGCCTTTTGCCTACTGTGATTAAGGCTGCTATGAATAGGGGTATGCAAATGTCTCTTCATGTCCCTACTTTCAATTATGGGGGGTGTCTACCCAGAAGTGGAAGTGCAGGATCATATGATAATTCTATTTTTAATTTTTTGAGGAACTGTCAGACTGTTTTCCGTAGTGGCAACAACATCGTCACCAGCAGTGCGTGAGGGTTCTAACTCTTCTGTATCCTCCGCAATACTTCCTCCTTGGGTTTGAAGTGACTTATTTACTTAGGCAGCCTTTCAGTAAACAGTTGCCATGAGGTCCTCCATATACCAGATGCTGGGGCGACAGCAAGGGACAAGCCAGATGCTGCCTGTTCTCCAGTAGCCTGCAGTCTGCCATGGTAGAGGGACTCCGAGCAAATAGTTACGGGGGGGGGGGGGGGGGTGAATGTTTAAAAACCCAGGGAGTGGAGCCAGAGCAATGAAATGCTTTATCACGAAGCCTCTGCAACTCTAGGCTCTCTGAGCACGTGAGATTTTCTTTCTCGAAGGCACTAACTCAGGTGGGGAGAGCAACCACTGGGTGGACTCTTACATGGGACACAGTCCATGCATTTAGAAACATGTTCGAACACGTCTGCATTTGTGCAAAAGGGGAATCCTTTATTGTCCTTAACCAAACCTAACACAGCATGTTGCGTGAGCCAGAGAACCTCTCAGGCTTTAAAATTTGAAATGCTGGGAACAGAAGCCACAAACTGGCAACCTGAGGGCCTGGCCTATATACTGTTTTAAAAGTTTTGAATTTGTTGCCGACACTTAAAAATCAAGAAATTGCCTGCAGGGCTCTGGATTTCTGGCTTCCCTAAAAACCTCAGAAAACCTGGCAGTTTCCTTAAAAACTAGGGCTACGGGAGGAACCAGCTGAGCTGAGAGCAGTTTCGAACATCTTAGAAGAGTTGCGGCTCGCCACAGGCCCCATTTGGCCTCTGTCTCCCTTTTCTTACCTGTTTGGCCCCATGTAAGCCTTTGGTCTAGAGCTGTGCTGTCCAACATCGTAGCCACTCACCGCTTGGGCTCCGAGGCCAAGAAATGGAGCTAGTCTGAACCGAGATGTGTTGCCAAGAATGACACACACACCAGACCTCAACAACATTAGAAAAAAATGGGAAAATATCCTATTGAGATTTTTATATTAATTACGTGTTGAAATGATAACATTTTGGAGGTGCTGGGTTAAAGAAAATGGAAACTTAGATTGACATATATCGCTTACGTTAGATTTCTATTGGATGGTGCTGCGATAGGACCCGTGCCAATTTAGAACATCCTGGGAACTTTTCTCGCCATAGGGAATTACCACTTGAATTGTGTCATATTAACTTTTTCTTACAATGCATAACTCTGTATTCCACTGATTAAGCAAGAAAACAATCCCAAGGGGGAAATAACTGACGATTTATATGAACTGTAGCTCACATAAAAAATCTGAAATCATGGACCTTATATTATTTTAAAACACATTTTATTCCTCTCCAGTAGATGCGCTAAAATAACATATTTAACCATAGCTCTGAGACTTTATTACTACTCCAATATTTAACTCCTATTTTCATTCACCTAAGGTACTTAGAAAGTTACAAGGTGAATTGTTCATGTTTGTTTGTCACTTAATGCACTTTATTTTTATTTTTTTAAATGTTTATTTACTTTTGAGAGAGAGAGAGAGAGAGAGAGCAGGGGAGGGGCAGGAGAGAGAGAATCCCAAGTAGGCTCCACATTGTCAGCACAGAGCCTGACACGGGGCTCAGTCATACGAACTGAGAGATCATGACCTGAACAGAAATCAAGAATTGAACACTTAACTGACTGAGCCATCCAGGAGCCCCGTCATTTAATGCACTTTAAAATGAAATCTAATCTATTCCCATAAACCCTTTCCACAACTATTTGCAAAAAGCTTAAACACTGCTAGCATTCTTAGCATTTCATAGGGGCCATTAGCCTATGATTTTATTGGATAAATTACTTTTTTAAAATCTTCTAACTTACTCAATTAAATAAATGAGTGACTTAAATTAATTTCCAGCAGGCGTGGAACAAAGGACTCTAGGCCAAGGCCAAGGGAATTATTCTATTTTTTTCCCCACCAAGACAACCACTTAAATTACTATTCTTTTCATAGCAAATAAGATGTATTAATATTAAAAGAGATTCTAATTTTAGATGCATAGAATGCACAGATACTAAGTTGAAACATATGTTTCCAGATGACATTCACTTAGCACTCAAAGAAAAGAGAAGGACCAAGGAAGTTTTGGATCCATTTAGGTACAATTGAACAAGGAAAACACAACTCTAAAGCAAAGCTGTATTTTGGACTGCACTTTCCAGTCTGCATATTTACATGGATGTAATTCATCTGGTAATCGTACGGTCTCCCACTCTTCTTTACCAAGGTAACTAGTAGAGAAACTTCTGTCCAACTTCTGTGGAGCACTATAGAATTTATCTTTTTTTGTCTCCTTTTTTGTTCTCTCTTTTCTTTCTATAAATGATTTTTTAAATAACATATTGTCAAAAAAATAATATATGGTCAAATTGGTTTCCATACAAAACCCAATGTTCATCCCGACAAGTGCCCTTCTCCATCCTCATCACCCACTTTCCCCTCTCCCCCAACCCCCCATCAACCCTCAGTTTGTTCTCAGTATCCAAGAGTCTCATGGTTTGCCTTCCTCCCTCTCTGTAACTTTTTTCCCCCTTCCCCTCCCCCATGGTCTTTGTTAAGTTTCTCAAGATCCACATATGAGTGAAAACATAAGGTATCTGTCTTTCTCTGACTGACTTATTTCACGTAGCATAATACCCTCCAGTTCTGTCCACGTTGCTGCAAATGGCCAGATTTCTTTCTTTCTCATTGCCAAGTAGTACTCCATTGTATATATAAACCACATCTTCTTTATCCATTTGTCAGTTGATGGGCATTTAGGCTCTTTCCACAATTTGGCTATTGTTGAAAGCACTGCTATAAACATTGGGGGTACAAGTGCCCCTATGCATCAGCACTCCTGTATCCCTTGGGTAAATTCCTAGCAGTGCTATTGCTGGGTCATAGGGTAGTTCTATTTTAAGTTTTTGAGGAACCTCCATACTGTTTTCCAGAGTGGATTTCTACACTCAATGCAGGTCTGAGTTTCGAGCAAACACATGACAAAATAGTCGATTCCCAGCATGCACACCAGTACCTCATTCCACACTGCATGTGAAGCTCTCATTGGAGCTGTTTCTATTTGGGTCATGGGACACGAAAGGACATGCTTTAGAAAATGGGTAAGAGGACAGATGAAGTTAGGGGACAGAGCCAATGAGGCCTGTTAGCAGGAGTCTCATCCAGAAGTGAGAGAGAAAATACAACACATTAGCTTTTCACAGGCTTGGGGAAATCTTGGAAATCCTAACACCCCACCACTCTTCCAAGATAAAAATACATAATAAAAATGGTGTGGTAGGGCACAGATTACTAATGAGTCCCCAGACACTTCTGAAAATGCTTCAACTTTTCCTCTTCTTGGGTTATTTTTTTTTCTTCTAAAACATCGATGCTAAAGTGTAAGTAATCATGTCAGTGTAGCTTCTGTCTCTGCTTAATCGCCTGTTTATTTCATTCATGACATTTCACAGAGGCAGTCAGTTTTCAGTGTCCCCCATAGGTTAAAGGAAGGCTTTAAAGGGATCACAACTAACACAACAGTCATGATGAAAACAGCAAGGCTGCCTTGCACATGGCAGGAACTATGCTAAGCATTCCCGTGCACTTGAGTGAGGATAATGTTTATGTCTCACTAAACGGGAAAGAGAGAAATACTTTAGACACCTCTATGAATCCAAAAGCCCACTGAATTTGAAGCTGAGAAAGATGCATCACAGTTCTGTATATGAAGAACCAACTCTTTTCTGAAACAGGAGGCTGAGAGCATCAACACAGGAAAACCTTTGCTCTTGGTTTTTAAAATAAGATATATTCATAGCTGCTTCCTCTCACCTGACAGTCAGAAAAGAGTCTGAGGATTTCTACCTGAAAATTCCATCTGGTTTTTCATTTTTGCCAGCATCAGTTCAACATCTGAGAACATTTTCAGAGTTTAGGCCAGTAGGAGCCTTTGAGGGCAATACTATTAGGAAGTGGCTGGCCTCTAATAATTCTGTCCTATAGGGAATCCTGACTTTAAGTAGTAAGTTCACGAACACACAAAATTAGGTAGAGCAAAACAGCACCAATTAAACTAGTTGGGAGTATGCATGGGGTCCAAAAGAGTGTAAGTTACTAGGAAATGAATATTTCAAACGTATACACCGAGTCTCTGCCAGTCTAGGAGAGAGCTAGCACCCTGAAGGCCTAAAGAACTGCTCTAGGGCCCAGATAAGCAGGATTGGTAAACATGATAATAAGCATATTGCTTGTAAGAATAATGTTTAGCATACTGTTAAGCACGCATCATTGCTCAATAAATACCTATTGAATGAAAGAATGAATGAAGGGACTTAGAAAGAGGCTTCATACTCAGAAAAGCACAAGACCTGAGTTCACATCCTCAGTCCACTGCCTTGGATATACAACTTTGGTCAGTCAATTAAACCTTAAGCCTCAAAATGTAGATATCTATCTCAGAGGTTAAGTTAGGTTTTTTTCTGACACTTAGCACTTAGAGTCACTTATGATGGTGCTCTTTGCAAGGCCCATCTTGTCCATATCACTTATTTCTACTTTTATTATAAATACAGAAATTGAATACTTATGCCAAGGTTTCACTTAAAACAATCAACTCCTGGGGTGCCTGGGTGGCGCAGTCGGTTAAGCGTCCGACTTCAGCCAGGTCACGATCTCGCGGTCCGTGAGTTCGAGCCCCGCGTCAGTCTCTGGGCTGATGGCTCAGAGCCTGGAGCCTGTTTCCGGTTCTGTGTCTCCCTCTCTCTCTGCCCCTCCCCCGTTCATGCTCTGTCTCTCTCTGTCCCAAAAATAAATAAACGTTGAAAAAAAAAAAATTTAAAAATAAAAAAAAAAAAAATAATAAATAAATAAAACAATCAACTCCAAACTGTGCATGAGTTATTGGGATTTGACTGCATTAATAATATTAGTAATAACCCAAAGGTTAATTTTATTATCTAAGTCACTTAATATTTTTCCTTCTAAAGTATTTAGTCATGTATAAAGCGATATTTAGAAATAACTCATTGCATCCAAACTATGTATCTTTTACGCTCCTACCATATTATAATTAGATAGTAGACCATATATATACTTGTAACTTGGAAGCGAGTCTCTAGGCTTTCCTGGTGAACAGGTACAGATTCAGAAAGAGCAATTACAATATCAAAGATAAACTCTGATGCACATGAATAATGGAGCTTCAGAGGATATGTTCCCACTAGGCATAGGGGTTAGTCTCATCAAATAAATTTCAATTCCATGATAATTTGAAAATTCCAGATTTAGTTCAGAACACCTCAAACTTGAGCCATGGGCTCCTATAGAAATTACATCCCAAAGTTAGACTTAATTTCAGGATAGCAGCAGCTTGGTCCTGGGTGGGGTTCTGTGATCATTTCTACCCCCTAAGGCTCATAGACCTGAGGCAAACAATTAGTTTAACATACAATAAATAAATAAATAAATAAATAAATAAATAAATAAATCACCAGGAAAGCATCCCATTGCCTTTACTTTTCTAAAAGAAAAGTTGTGAAAGAAAAATTAAAAATATATTTTAATCAGTAAAGCTCAGGCATTATCTACCCAGAACCGATTCTCATCAAATGTAGCTATATGAGCCTGGGGACATTTACAACTTCCATGTTGATCAGAAATGTACTTGAAAAGCAGGGAAACTATTTGAGATGATTTGAGATGATTTTTTGCCATTGTTGATATACCTTTAAATATATATATGTATATATATCCATATATATATATCCATCTACAGAATACATACACACATTTGCACTCATACATGCACTTGCGCGCTCTCTCTCTCTCTCTCTCTCTATATATATATATATATTACATACATATATTTGGAAGGGCTAACATATATATGTATGTATACACTTACGATCTATGATATATATATGTATATATATACAGGCACATATATATCACAATCTTTTCTAAAAAGATACATTTAAATATTGTGAATACACATGAATAGGTCTCTTCATGGGCTGGGAGCATCACGTTTCAGTGGTAGCTATCATCACATCAGGATCCCAGATTCCTCTTCCATTCTGATCCACCTTCGAGGGTAATGATAGTGTTCTTTATCTGACTTAGCTTCAAGTTTCCACCACATCTCAGTTCCATTTGTTATTCAATCTGCAGTCAGCTAAACTACACTTAAGCTAAGGGTGTGGGTATATTTGGAAATACGTCCAAGCATCAATCATGGTCATGATGTGACACATTATACTTTGAAAACTGTGTCTTTAGCCATCCATATCCATGCTTTATTTAGCACAGAGACCTCAGTGCAAATAAATTATCAAACAGAATTTGGATACTCATAATAAATCAAACAACTGTTAAAATGAGTTTAAGAAAACACTTATCAAGAAACTTAAAACAAATGGCTGGTCTTACACAAACGTGTCTCAGATACACCAGCATTAATTAACTGCATGACTTGCCCTTGTCGACATAGGCATGTGTAGCTTTGGTTGACCTTTCACTTGAAATCCAGAGTTTTGTTTAATCCTTTGAGCAGTGGATCAAAAGCTATGCCTTAGATGAAGTAATGACTGAAAACTATTTAAAAATAGTCAGGGTTGATTCCCAAAATAGGAATTTTCCATTTGTCTGGCAACAAAAGGTCCCTGTAGATTCCCTATACTGGCAAAGGAAAAATGAGTCTATTGCAGAGTTAAAATTTCAACGGGGCTTTCATTCTGCCAACATCCTGGATTTTTCAAGTATGCCATTAAAGTAGAAATTTTTTAAACTGACACAACAATTTATTTGTGGAGTAAAAGGAAAAAAGAAAACATTCTCATTCGAATCCCAAGGATTAAACCATGATCAGTTGGCTGTCATTTAATATACTTTAAATTCTGTTAATGAGAAGTAACCCAGGCTGAAAGTCTCAAAAGTGAACTAGAAGGTACATATTCCCATTCTTGCTCTGTTGTCTACTGCACACACATATACGCCTACAGTGACGGTTTCAACCTGGACAGATGATGAACGTTGCAAAATCACGGCTGCCCTGACATATCTCAGAGGATACAGAGTAATTAAACAGAAACACAAGAAAGTGCGGGGAAATGTTTTACTATCTTTCAGGTTATCAATTATGAATGTCACTTTCTCCAGGTAATTTTCATAAAAGCCTCTTTAATGACCCAAATGGTTATTCCTGCCTAATGTTCTCTTTTCAAAATTCCCCTTTAACAGAAACCTTTGGCACACTATGTCATAATCATTAATTTTTTTCCCTGGTGTTTTACTTAATTTTTAAATAAAATTTTTTTCTTTATCTTTTTTTTTGGTCTTAATTAAAGTCAGGATTTGGCTTCTTATGAACAATGCTAACTTCCTCTATTTTCCCTTTATCCTCGTCCAACTCAGGGTAGATTTTTCTAACTGAGACTTCCCTCATCCTTGACTCTGTCTCCTCCATTAAGAATTTTCTTAATGACACTGCCCTTCCCAGGATTTCCTGATAATCTTTCCAACTGCAGTTTCATGACAGGTCACATATAAGGTCAAACTCATTAGAAAGCTCACATTTCAGGTCCCCCAAATAATTCAATGTTCTAGAGCTCAAATGGAGTACCAGAATCCACCCTGGTGGATATCCTATGAGAGAACCAAAGTACGAATTAACGGGACCCACCACAAAATATCCTACCTGGAATGCAGACAGAGCATCCGCTTCAAAAACTTCTTGGGGAACTCCAGGTTGTAGGACGGCAGTGAACGCTAACAGACCTTTCAAGTTCCCTTGCAAGTTTAGTGTAGACATAGCCCTAAAGACTTTGGTTTTTCTCCTGTGTGCTAATTTCTAAAAAACAGCTTCCACCGTTACTCTCCTGCCCACCCCTTTTATTGATAACCCGTACTCAAATTCTGTCACCCAGTCTATATCCGTAGGTCCCGAATCCGACTGTCCACCGCATCTCTCCATACTGTGGAATCTTAACTGTCTGTTATCTCTGCGGCATCTTCTGAGTGGCAGCTCATCAGCAATTCAAATGTAACTTGACCAAGATTGTTGTCTAAAACTTCGCAGGACGTTCGCTGTGGTGCTGCTCAGTCTTGTCATCTGACTCTCACCTTGTAACATCTTTGTCTAACTTCACTTTCATTGATTTGCCCCTCTGGCCACAGAGCCTCCTGTTCAGTCTCACTGAAGGTGTGTTTTCATGGAAGACTCAACAACATTCTTAATTAATTTGCCATTCTTTTTGAAGCTAGACGAAAGAGGGGGGATCCTACTTTTCTGAGTCTTCAAGGTTGTGTTAGCACCCGAGCGGTACAGAGTCAGTGCAATGCCATGTTCAACTGGCAGGCTGAAATGACTTTTCTATTCTTTGGTTTATTATGTGTGTTACTGTCTAATTGCACTGAACAGGAGGGGAAAGCACTTGACCCTCAGTAGGATCAAGGCAATTTGTGCCTTACAATTTTCATTTGATATTTATAAGTACAACTGAAGCTCATTAAGCCATATTCTACTGCACAATGCAACTTGATTTTTCCCCAGTTTTACTGAGATATAATTGGCATATAACATTGTATAAGTTTAAGGCATACAACATAATGATTTGACATATGTATATATTGGGAAATGATCACCACAATAAGTTAGTTAACATCTATCACCCCACACAGTTACACATTTTTCCCCCTGTGATGAGTCCTTTTAAGATCGACTCTCTTTGCAACTTTCAAACACATAACAACATAGTATTGTTAACTATAGTCACTATGCTATACTCTACATCCCCAAGACTTCGTGTATCTTATAACTGGAAGTCTGTACCTTTTGGCCACCTTCGGCCATTTCCCCCACCCGGCAAAATGCAACTTTAAACAGATACTGTTTAAAGCTCTTGGCTAATATATTCCAAAGAAGGTAGCACACACAGAGCTGGGTAAACCCAGGGCTCTCACATCTCAAGCAGCAGCTAGGTAGAAGCAAAATAGGCAGAATATATACAAACTTTGGAAATTATGGCCTTTAATGATTCAAAATATGGGTATCCTGGTTGAAATTGGAAGATAAGTCTTAAGAAGACAATATGACATTCCATGAAACTTTTTAGGAAGGAATGGAACAGGTGTGTGTGTGTGTATGTGTGTGTGTGTGAACTAGATCAAGAGTGGGTTGACAATCTAAAAAAAAAAAAAAAAGAAAAAGAAAGAAAGAAAGAAGTATATTACAAACTGATAGAAATCTGATTCTTACTTCCTGAGTGGTGAATTCACTTTGAACTTGTTATAAAAACTGGATTCACTTTATAGTCTATTCTTTACATCCTTTAAGTGTGGCAAGGATCTTAGAACATATGTATTCCATTCCTCTTGTTTTACCAGCAAGGAAACAGAAACACACTGGGCAACCTTGTCTCCAGGACCACAGGGCCTGCATAGGAGCAGTAGTGGGGTCAGGATTCAGGGCTTCTGCCTCACCAGTCAATGTGGCTTCTGTGGCCAGACCTGTCCATATTCTGATCACCATCTCCTTTTTTATATCTCAAGTATGACACTTCTGTTCTCTCTTTCCATTCTAGGTTTGAATCTGTCTTTGAATCCCTAGATTTCGGGTGGGGGGAGGTTTCTTGTTTGTTTGTTTTGTTTTGTTTTTAGATTTGATACCTTCTCCTGATCCATGAAAAAGGTGTCTGAGTGTATACAGATACCTGGTGCAGCTTGGAAGAACAATTTGTTGTCTTTTAGTTTATTTTTAAACCATGCTTGTGTTGAGGGTTCCACAGACTAGGGGGTGTTGTTGTTGTCATTGTTTAATCTCTTGTTACTCCCTTCCCCTCCCCTTTGCTATTATCATTACCGGGCACAGAGCGGTCACCTAGCTTCCCCCTTCTTCAACCCTCATGGGACTGCTGAGCTGCCAGCTGTGTCTTCATCTCTAATACATCAGCTTCCATTTCACTTAGTCACGGGAATCCTTTATCATAATGTTCCCCCTTTTGCATCAAATTGACTTTCTCATTTTCAGTTTCAAGGTTTTCATTTATTCTTCACTTATGAGTCATCTGTTATTTGACCCAAAGTCACACTCATTCTCTAAGCTTCTCTCCCTATTCCCTTCCATTGTTAACTTTCTGTGGTTATATTGGGTTACGTGGGGTTATATTGGGATCAGGTAGGAGTTTACCTTTCACTTGCTTGCTTCAGCACCTGTCGCCTATTTTATGTACGATAAACACATTCTCAATCTCGGCAGACAGGGACAGAACTTCTAAGCCACCCTTATAGGGACAGAAATTGTGTCAGTGTGGGTATGCTGATGGCTGAGACAGGACCTCAGTTCAGATGGGGCCGTGTGTGGACAGGACGGGGTTAGATGTGACTACGTGGGCAGCTCCCTGGTCTACATTCCCACTGTGCCATCTTGATGTGTAAACCAGCCCCTGGGTGCTACGTCCCATATGCAGAAGGCCCTTGGCTAATATGTTTTGCAGTTCACTGTGGTAACATGATAATGTGGGGGTCTCTAATAGCACCTCCCTACCCCAGCATAACTGACAACTCCCTTCTTTGAGCCACCACTGAACTGTATGCAATTGTATTAGCGTTCTAATACTTGCAACCATATCTGTTTCACTATCTGACTCTGAGCTCCTCGAGTGTCTGATTTATATTTAGATCCTCATTGCTGGGGTTTACCAAGTGATTAACAAACGAGACTTCTACTTCCTTGAAAGGCTCCTTTACTCTCAACTCTGGGCCTCACGGCACAATATCCGTTTTGTAATATTGATGTTACTAGTAAATACACAGGGTGACAAGTTATTAGGGAAATCAGAACTGTCTGGGGCTTACATGTTTGGGGGTGAAATGTACTTTAGACAATTTGTGCCACATATCCAGTATGGTTCGAGAATGTCTGAAGCATTTTGCAAGTGTAGTAGCTGGCTTGAGAAGGGGTGGTTAAGAAGTCTACGAAATAGGGGCACCTGGGTGGCGCAGTCGGTTAAGCGTCCGACTTCAGCCAGGTCACGATCTCGCGGTCCGTGACTTCGAGCCCCGCGTCGGGCTCTGGGCTGATGGCTCAGAGCCTGGAGCCTGTTTCCGATTCTGTGTCTCCCTCTCTCTCTGACCCTCCCCCGTTCATGCTCTGTCTCTCTCTGTCCCAAAAATAAATAAACGTTGAAAAAAAAAATTAAAAAAAAAAAAAAAAGAAGTCTACGAAATAGAACAGTAATTCCCCTTTATACCTCTGATAGGAAGGCCAATCAACCTTGGATATATGGCTCAGCAGTGAGAAAACCGCCCCTCCACCCAGAGTCGTGTGTGATCAGTTACATCTGCATGATGACTAGAGCCCTTCAACCAGCTTCGCTGAGGCTGAACACCCGGAGAGGAGAAAAGTGAGACTGTGAGGCGGTAAATAAGGAAAAGGCCAGGAATTAGGCTGCTAGGTGGAGGAGAAAATCCAAAGTCAGTGTCAACATCTGGACTTCAGGGCAACTGTAGCCAAATAGCACTTATTTAAGAAAAGTTAGTGCCACCCTCACTGCTCATCCCCACTCACCCTCCCCCATCACCAAATTGGCACTTAGCTTTTCTGCATCGCTGACTTTTATTTACTTTTCTAGGAATTTGATCTGCCCAACCATACTCTTCAGAAACTGGAGGTTGCCTTTTTTATCCCTAGCTCAGTATTTGATCTTCTAGGTGCATAGTGAATGCTTGTTGCATGAATGTAAGTTGAGTACGCAGCACAGCAACAGCAAGCACTTAGAGAATACTTCCCAACTTGTCAGATTCACAGAGAGTAACTCGTTTACCTTCCTTAAAAATATATTTTTTAAAAAAATTTCATTTATTTATTTTTCAGAGACAGAGCACAAGTGGGGAGGGGCAGAAAGAGAAGGAGACAGAATCCAAAGCAGGCTCCAGGCTCCGAGCTGTCAGCACAGAGAGGGACGCTGGCCTCAAACTCACAAATTGTGAGATCATGACCTGAGCCGAAGTCGGATGCTTTACCGGCTGAGCCACCCAGGCACCCCTACTCTTCCTTAACATAGACTCTGTTATCTCCTCCATTTTATGGATGAGAAAAGTGATAATCAACAGGTTAAAGAACCATCTCTAGGTCACATAACCCATGGAGTCTGGCTCCAGAGTGTGTGTTCCTATGTTGCTTCTCTGTTCTGTATGTTTAAACAGAATTTTTTTTAATGTTCTTTAATTTATTTTTGAAGGAGAGCAAGAGACAGAGCATGAGTGGGGGAGAAGCAGAGAGAGAGGGAGACACAGAATCCGAAGCAGGCTCCAGGATCTATGCTGTCAGCACAGAGCCCGACGTGGGGCTCGAACTCACGAACCACGAGATCATGACCTGAGCCAAAGCTGGACACTCAACCGACTGAGGCACCCAGGCGCCCCATCTGCTCTGTATATTTTAAGTAGAAATAATCAATGTGCCACTGTGGATGGTGAAGAAAAATACTCAAAACTAAAAATAACAGGGCTTTATAGAACTTCTGTGACAACATATGAAAAAGAAATTTGGTGATAGCCTTGAAATACTCTCATTGTTTTCTCTACTGCTTGGAAGAACATGTAGATTTGTTCTGTTCATGCTTTTATTAGATCTTATTTTATTTTTTTAGCATCAGGACTCTAAATTTTGAAATGCTATCTAAAATGCTTAAATGTTTAAATTATTTGCATTATCGTCATTGCTATCCATATATCATAATGGTATCTACAACAAAGATAGTTATAAATATAGCTTTGAAATATTTCAAGATACCTAAATTAATAGTGTAAAATATTAAGCAGTTTACACCTAATATCATGGATTAGAGGATCATATAAGCATATCCATTTCTTGTGTCTGAATACAACCACCTTAAATTCATTTATTTCCCTAGAGAAGTTATTTTTCCTAAGCATAAAGAAATAAATTCTCATGTATCACTATATTTAAAATGTAATTGAAAAAATATTTCCATATTTCAAAAAATATTATATAAAGTCATGACTCTTGAGCTTCTTTGACCAAGACCCATAGTTAGAAATTAATATTATTATATTGCAATCTAGTACCAACTTGGTATACACATACTTTCATGTGTATGAAAGTTTTCTTTTGCAAAATATTTAACCTTGGAATACAAGATGCCCTTTGATATTACTAGTCTATCCCATTTAATATTTGAAAATAGCTGGTTCTGAATCACTAAATTGATTTTCCAAACCCCTGATACATCATTAATGATTCATGATCTGCAGTTTTTCAAGACTAAGTAAGTGGACTCTGGAGTTTACAACTTTCTCTGTTAGATCCTGGTAATGGCAGGTTACTTAGAGAGGAGTCTGGCCATAAGGAGGCCCACAGAAAACTGTCACGTTGGGCAGCCAAGAAAGGCACCAAGTCATTGTGGGATACACTTATCCCATTTTCTCAGGATAGTGGCCTCCTGATTAATTACTTTGCAAATTACTCATTAAAACTTGGCTTCACAAAGTTAGCCCTTGGTCCAGTTTATTGCTGCCAGATTTCCTGTTTACACTGAACTCAATGTGTTAGGTTATTGTCTCCACTGAAAAAATACTTTAGACAAGGAAAAAAGGTGAATCAAAGCAAGAAATCAGATGCCTAGCATCATTCTGGGTACACTCTGGCAAAGAATTAGTGAACACAAAATGACTACAGAGGATATCTAGCAGCCTACTGAAGAAACTGACAAAGTAATTCTGTAGCAGATGGACCAGAAAGTTTAATATAGTTATTAGTCTGTGCTGCTTTCTCCTGGCATTGACATGCACTGGCAGTCACTAGTAACTTGAAATTTCTCTTAGAGAGGTTTCAGGATGAACATTTTCTATATTCCTAAATTAAGAGTTAGGATAAAGCATTCTTGCAAGTACACTGATATACATTTTCTCATTGCATAAACATATTTCTGCTGCAGGTCATGTGGCTATAGATACCTGCTTCGATTTAATTGACTACCACACTCGCACATTTATTTTCTTAATTTTGAAGTTAATAAAAGCTACAATCAAAAAACCAACTCTTACTTTTAAATTTTTTTCTATTGTTTTTCTATTTTCCATTTAATTTATTTTTGTCCTAATCTTAATTATTCCTTCCTTTTGCTAATTTTGGGCTTAGTTTGTTCTACTTTTTCTAGCTCCTTGAGGTTTAAATTTAGGTTGTTCTATTTGAGATTTTTCTTCTTTTTTTTTAAGGTAAGAATTTATGGCAATGAACTTCCTCCTTAGTTCTGTTTTACTGTATTTTACATTCATCTTAAGGTATTTCCTAATATCCTTTTTGATTTTTTCTTTGTCAATGGTTCTTCAAAAGTGTGCTGTTTAGTTTTTACATATTTGTGAGTTTTCCAGTTAGTTTTCTGAAAAGATAAACAAAATTGATAAACTCTTAGTTAGAACAACTGCAAAAAACTCAAAATCAGAAATGAAGAAGGAGTCATTACGACTGGAGCCATAGAAGTGAAGAAGATCATAAGAGAGTACTGTGAATAATTACATACCAACAACTAGATAACCTAGAAGAAATGAGTAAATTCCTAGAAATAGATGACCTTCCAAGACTAAATCATAAAGAAATTAAAAAGTCTGAACAGACTTATAATTAGTATAGTGATTGAATCAGTAATCAAAATTTCCCAATAAATAAAAGCCCAGGATTAGATGGCTTCACTGGTCAATAAAACCAAACATTTAAAAACGAATTAATGCCATTCTTTCTCAAGCTCTTCCAAAAATGGAATAGGAGAGAATACTTCCAAACTCATGTTATAAGGCCAACATTACCCTGATACTAAAGCCAAACCCCACAAGAAAACTACATCAATATCTCTGGTGAATATAAATGCAAAATACAAACAAACAAACAAACAAAACAAAACTCAATAAAACATTAGCAAACTAGTGTTTGCTAAAAGCATACTAGAAGGATCACACCACAACCAAGTGATTTATCTCTATGATGGAAGGATTGTTCAACATACGAAAATCAATGTGATACACCACAATAACAGAATAAAAGATAAAGATCACATTATCATTTCAATAAATGCAAAAAAAAAGAAAAAGACAAAATTCAGTATTTCTTCATGATACACATTCTCAACAAACCAGGAGTCAAAGGAAAATATTTCAGCATATAAAAACCATATATAAAAGGCTCACAGATAACATCATACTTAAAGGTGAAAATTAAAAGCTTCTGCTCTAAGATCAGAAACAAGATATGGATACCCATCCTTGCAACTTCTAGTCAATAAGCTACTGGATATCCTAGTCCAAGCAATTAGACAAGAAAAAGAAAGAAAAGGAATCCAAATCGGAAAAGACGTAAAATTGTTCCTGTTTGCAGATAACATGATCTTACATAGAGAAAACCATAAGGACGACATAAGAAAGCCTTTAGAACACATAAACAAATTTAGTAAAACTGCAAGATACAAAAATAAGTTGCATTTCAGAATACTTACAATAAACTATCTAAAAAGAAAATTAGGGCAACAATCCATTTAAGATAGCACCAAAAAGAATAAAATACTTAATAATAAACCTGAGAACTATGAAACACTGATGAAAGAAACTAAAGAAGACACAACAAATAGAAAGACATCCATGTTCATGGGTTGAAATAGTGTTAAATAGTGTTAAAATGTCCATACTATATCTAAAGTGATCAACAGACTCAATGCAATCACAGTGGCATTTTTTGAAGAAACAGAACAAAGATTCTACAATTCTATAAAGATACAAAAGAATAAGAATAGTCAAATCAATCTTGAGAAAGAACAAAGTGAGGGCATCATACTTCTTGATTTCAAAATATATTACAAAGCTATAGGAATCAAAACAGAATGGTGCTGACATACAGACATATATAGACCAAAGGAACAGAATAGAGAGCTCAGAAATAAATCCATGCCCATGGCTGACTGATGTTCAGTAAGTGTGTCAAGAATACACAAAGGGGAAAAATAGTTACTTCAACCAATAAATAGTGTTGAGAAAACTGGTTATCCACATGTAAAAGAAAGGAATTGTGCCCTTATCTTACACTATACATAAATATCAACTCAAAATTTATTAAAGACTTAACTATAAGACCTGAAACTGGGGCGCCTGGGTGGCTCAGTCGGTTGGGCATCTGACTTCGGCCCAGGTCATGATCTCACGGTTCATGGGTTCGAGCCCCGCATCAGGCTGTGTGCTGACAGCTCAGAACCTGGAGCCTGCTTCGGATTCTGTGTCTCCCTCTCTCTATGCCCCTTCCCTACTCACACTCTGTCACTCTCTGTCTCTCAAAAATAAATAAACATTGGAAAAAAAAAAAAAAAAAGACCTGAAACTATAAAACTCCTAAAAGAACACACTGGAAAACACTTCATGACATTGATCTTGGCAACAATTTTATGGATATGACACCAAAAGCACGGGCAACAAGAACAAAAACAAGTGAAACTATATAAAAATAAAAAGCTTTTTCACAGCAAAGGAAACAATTAGAATACAAAGGCAACATACAAAATGGGAGAAAATATTTGCAAACCACACTTCTGATTATGGATTAATCTCCGAAATACTAAGGAACTCCTACAATTCTTCAAAAATGGACTAAGGACTTGAATAGGCACTTCTCCAAAGAAGACATACAAAGAGTTAACAGGTATATGAAAAAATGTTCAATGCCACTAATCATCAGGGAAATAGAAATCAGAACCACAACCTGTCAGGATACCTATTGTCAAAAGAACCAAAACCAAACCAACACCAAACAAAACAGGAGACAGCAAGTGTTGGCAGGGATGTGGAGAAACTGGAATCCTTGCATCCTGTTGGTGGGAATGCAAAATGATGTGACTGCTATAAAAAAACAGCATATAATTTTATTAAAAAAGTAAAACTACCAAATCACCCAGTAATCTTGTCTTGGGGTATTTTCCTAAATAACCGAAATGAGGATCTTGAAGGGATATTAGCACTCCCATGTTCGGTGCAGTAGCCAAATATGGGAACAATTTAAGTGTCCATGGACAGAGAAATGAATAAAGAAAACATGATGTATACATACAGTGGAATACTATTCACCTTATAAAAAAAGGACACTCTGCAATATGTGATAACATGGATGAACCTGGAGGACACTGTGTTAAAAGAAATCAGCCAATCACAGAAGGACACACACCGCACGACTCCACTTATATGAGGTATCTAAAATAGTCAAATCCATAGCATCAAAGCCTGGGGTGGTGTTTGCCAGTGGCTGGAGGAGGAAGAAATGGGAAGCGATCACCATAAAGTTTCAGTTAAGGAAGATAAATAAGTTCTAGCCATCCTCCATACAACATTGTACCTACAGTCAACAATACACTTAAAATTAAGTACACTTAGATTTCTGTGACAAAGGTAGATCTCGTGTAAGTGCTCTCATCACAAATAAATAACTAAAGCAAGCTGCAATCAGCACAATTTTTTTTGCCAGGAAGGATGACATGAAAATCGGCTAGTTTCTCTCCCTTCCCCACACTCCTTGTAGGACGATTATAGGCCAAACTTTTAGCTTATCATATAATTGTTTCTTTGTAAAGAGGTTACTTGGCCTCACGTCATATAAAGTGCAGCTTCTTAGCTGATGCCAAGCAGCCTTTTCTAAACTAACAAAAGATCAAGTACATAATTTAGGGTAGTTCAGGGATGTCTACCTTATAGCCATGCACTGCAGCTATTAAACCCACAAATTAGTACTAAGAGGCACCAAGCTCTTCTAGTCTTGCCATCAAATTAATATGTATCTAACCCACAGGGAAGCTTGACCTTCTTTATGTCTAACAAAGTCAGCCTTATGTAAGTCCGTTTCCTCTTGATTGGTTCTGTAATAACAGGAAAACAACTTTGAACCTCACACAATTGAGTACTTAATTTTGTACAGTTTATTAATGGTTTCTCATATGTTTATTTCTTCTCTTCAATGGCCTGTGTTATTCAAATGCCAGAGCTCTGTCTTGTATTTTTCTTGTATCACCTCCTGCGTCTCTTAGGCAATGGTACCCACCTGGTACCTGTGGTCTGACCAGCTGATTTCTGGGCTTATCTGGTGTGTGTCAGTGGAGAGGTGAGTAGAATCTTGGATGGGAGCAGGTTCTGAGAGTGTGGGCTGTGAGGTCCGGGGAACCTTACACTTCTAGAATGACGTATCAGCATAAAAGCTGTCTTTGATCCACTGTAAAGTCTTAGAAAGCAAATGTCTGCATTATTGTAATGTCAAGTTCATGTACCAGGCCACAGAATGCTTGTGGGAAAGTGCCTAATGAAAATTATTTGAAAAAAGATTATAAAGCTATGGGCTTTTTAAATTATTTTCAGTAAATGGTATGTTATTTTACACCAGTTAACTTCTAAATATCTTAGGATTTGATGTAGGTCTAAACAGAAAACCAATGTGTAAGGCTTACGTCAGTTTTTGAGACACATTTTTTTGTACAGATGATCACACTGGGTGTCCTTTCAGACATTTAGGGTAGAAGTATTTACTTGTCATATGAGTTCAAAATGCAACACACTCCTATGGGCTGAAAAGTTACTATATAAATAATACAGGGAAGCCTTTCCTGTGCATATGTCTCCAAACACAATTAACTAGTATAAAAATAGATTATACCCCAAATGATAAACGTGGTGATTTAGTTTTATATTTTCTGACACTTATATATTTAAAGAACATTTCCTCATTGAGCAAGAAGAAAATAAACCAAACAAATATAGTACATGTGGGGGTGGAGAAAATGAATCTGACATTTTTCCTAGTGCCTGGCTTTGACTATTATATTTCTAATTATAGAGCTATGGACAGGGCTGTTTTAGGCTGAAATGCAAAATGAGTGAGAAGAGATCATTTCCTGGGGAGAGCCAGATTATTTTCTAAAGTATCATTAATCTTCCTTTTTCTTTTTCCTATCAAGACATAAAACATGAATGCCTTTTATTTTAATGATACAAGTTTCCAGGTAATTGAATTAGAAATGCAGAAACATGGCCCAATGTTGACAAGCCAGCATGATCTGGCTGATTACAACATCTTCCTTAGGTAATTTTCAGAATCATTAAGATACCACTTAAACACACACTCACACGCGCACACACACGCGCGCACACACACACACACACACACCCAAGTCATTCCCTGAGATTCATCTGCCCTCAATGCACATCTCATTAAGACATTATAATCAGAAGTCATATGCGATGAAATTATCATCCTCCACCAATAGGGCGGATAAAGTGAACTTAAGGTCCCCTAAGTGCCTTTCCCTGATCAACATGAATCACACTGGAGGAGTCATATAGCTCATGTTCTTGCTCTGACCTCTTGAGTTTTCACTTTATCTAAATGGCTTAGCTAGATCATCTAGGCTCCCACCTGGACCAGATAAACAGCATTGGGATGAGGGTCTAATTTTCAAACCTGAAGCCTCATGGTTTTACACTGAACCCCCAGAGAGAATACAGGCTGCCCTCCCAGGAAAAGCTGTTGCCTGACAATGGGTCCACAAGGTCATTCAGGTTCTCACATGTTAGAGGTTTCAACCAGATGTCTGAATGAACTTTCCTGGCTATGGGAGTTTTTCCTCCAGACCATCTGTAATGTAGAAATCTATGTTGTTGTTTTCAATTTTTTCTTGGTACCCAGATCCCAGGAAACATAAAAGCATTCATGATAGTTCAGAGCCAACTTAAAAATGTTAGAGTCAGGGCTTCCCTATCCATCTTCCATTGCCATCTCAGGCTGAGAGATCAAACTGCCTGGTAAAACAGAGCTGAATTAGTTATGGGCTTCTGACTTTATTTTTATTAACAGGAGCCTAATACATGTTGGGCACAGCTCTGGGCATTTAAAATATTCTCCTGCTTTCCCCTCACCAACAAACTGTGAAGTAGGCATTAGAATCCTCATTTTACAGATGAAAAAAACTAAGCACCTACTATGTGCCGGGTCCTGGTCCAGGGGCCGGGGTTGAGATTAGTTACCACACATAGGAGCAATGGCTTGTTGTCTGACTAAGATTATATTGCCCAGAAGAAGGTTAGTAGCACGATCTCCTACCTCTTTGTTGCTGTTCACCACACCTCCTAAATCCGAAGGTCAAACTCTAGAGAAAGGTAGACAATCAAGAGCAAAATCTAGATTTGTCTATAGTGCTATCTATCCATATTGCACAACTGCCTTCAGAGTCAACCCTCTCATCAAACGCTCATGCTGGTGACCACTGTTTGGAGCCTCTGCCTCTTCTCCCCCACTGGACAGAGATTTCACACAATCAACCCGAGAGCAGATTCACTGAGAAGTGAGGGAGGTGGGTAGGTGTGTTATTTTGGTAAACATCAGGGAAAGTGAATTTAGGCAGTACCAGTACCTCTTCCTGTTGGAGTAAAATAGGCTGAGAAATAGTGAGTAAAATACAATAAATAAAACAGGAAAACAAAAATGGTGTTCCACAAACACACTGAAGATATAACGAGCGATTTATAACTATGCTATGAGCTTCATTTGTAGAGAAAAGCAACTAAATAGTTCTGGGGAAGAATGGTTTGGGGACCTCCATTACCTGGTTTTACACACGCAGAAGAGTCAGCTTTGCTGATCACCTGCCATATCTCCAGGGGACTGGCAACTGGTGGAAAACAAAGCCTGCAAACAACTCTAGTGTGGAAGTGAAAACAAAACAAAACTAAACGACCTTACGTGGTGCTCCAGGACAAAAGGAGAAGCCTCTATAGTGACCAGACTCTTCGATTTGACTGAAATATATTTTTATTTCATTACATAGCATCTCATTATACGACTCACAGCCACTGCCACCGAACTGTATAGAAGTTTTAAGCAAGCAAACTGTAGAGGTTTATTTGGTTTACAGGCTAAAATGTATCTATTTATAACGCTGAAGAAAGCACTGTGAAATAAATAAATGTTGGGAGGTGTAATGAATAATGGTGGCATTGTCTCCATTCCACAAAAGAATTAATGAATCGAAAATAAATAAAAATTACGTTTTTGATTATTAAGCATGTACTAGGAAAGATTATTTTTGTAGGAATATATATAGAAACCAAGTCATCAAGCCATTTAGTGTGTGGCCAGTATCTAAAAACTGGGAGACATACAACTCTAAATATATTTGAATCTCTCTGTACTTATTGAAAAGTTACATTTCTATGCATAATGATGTCAGTTCTCCCATTTTATCTCTCTTTTTGGCTCTTTTATTTGCATTATTTTCTCATTTGTGTTATTTACAATACACCATATACAAAATATATTGAGCCAAAATTTGTGGTCAAGGTGCAATTAGCAGACTGACTTCAGATGAAGGCGAATAAGAGCCTTTGCCCTTACAAATTCAAAATTTTTAAATTGAAATATATATTTTAGAATTTTACCTCCATTATTATAGTGAATTAGAAGCTATTCTTTAACCAAAATCCATTTTGAGAATAATTAAAACCAATAAACATCATCGCCCTGAATTAAGTGTCATCAATCCTCACTCTCTTAGTATGTCTAAAAGAACAGCATTTTTAAAGTGCTCTTTGCTACATAAGAAAGGAGTGGAGCCGTCCAGGTAACTGCAGGGAATGGTTGTATATTAAATACTCTGACAGTTGTGGAAAGTAATCATGACAATCTGTGGAGGAAAAAGGTCCATAAAAATCAGAGTGAAAAAGTCAGAAAGCACAGACATCTGGGGTAATTTAGCTTAATGGACAAATCCCACATACACAGGTTTACAGCCCCAGAAGGTCCTCCCCCTGTTAACACAGATGGCCCAAGCCATCCAGAAAAGGGAAAGTTAACGTCAGTACGCTCTGTATCAGGAGACAGTGTGAGGATCTTGGTTTCAGGAACACTCAACAAAGTGGGCTTAAATTGTCTGAAAAACCAATTCAGAAAAACATATTTAGAACATGTTCCCCTGTAATGGTAAATAAATGAAATTTATTGTAACTGTAAAGTAGTAAGTGACAGACTCTACATAAGCCCTTTAAAAAAGGCACACCAAGCTACTGCTGATGCCAAAGGAAGCACTCTATTTGTAAACAGAGGGATCTATTTGGCAGTTACGCAGAAATGGTTTACAATCAACTATATGATAATGAGATTAACATCAGTCTGTCATCACTTTCTTCTGCTTTGGTTGGTTAATCCTCAATGATGGTCTTCTCCTTTCAGTAAAGCACATCCTCTTACCTAATGGATGTTCCAGTTAAATAGAGACCACCTTGCAAACTTTGGCAAATAAGTAAATCCATCCACAAAAATCCAGAAACTTCACTCAAATTCACAGATAAAACACATGAGCAGACCTGAGAGTTCAGCAGGAGAGAATTTTTTTTTTGAGAGGGAGAGGGAGAGGAAGAGAGAGAGAGAGAGAGAGAGAGAGAGAGAATGAGTGGGGAAGGGGCAAGGAGAGAAAGAGAGAGAATCTTAAGCAGGTTCCACACTCAGCATGGAACTGACACAGGGCTCGATCCCACAACTCTGGGATCATGACCTGAGCCAAAATCAAGAGTCATACACTCAACCAACTGAGCCATCCAGGTGTCCCTGAATCCCCACTTGAAAATAAGGTTGTGCATTCTCTGCGATATGATGATGATACCGATATTAAGTTATTAATAAAGAACTTCCAAAAATTAAAAAAAAATTACATATTTATTCTTTTTTCTGCATGCATGTTTGGTCAATTGATCACAAACAGTGTGTGACACAATAAAAGACAGTCCTTAAGCTCTTAAAAACCTAACTGCATCTGAACCAGGACTTGGTTATGACTTGATTTCACTTTTATATTATTTCAGATTAGTCATTTTGCAAAAGGGGGATTCTGCTTAGTTTATATATATGTCAGGCACCCATTCTTTCCACTGACCAGTATCATTACTCTTGAGGAACTTCCGTTCTGAGTGGAAAACAAAATGAGTATCATCAATTTTCACTGCACTTAGGATTCAAAACCTGATACGGTTTTTAAACTACTGTGTTAGGCTGTATGTTAGAATTTAGGATCTGAAGGTGTATTTGGACCTTCAGCTGTCTAGGGCTAAAGACAAAGTTGTGGGAATTTATGCCCACCTGAGCCCAAATATTAAAGGTCCATTCACAGAACCTGTTCACTGGGATGGCAGCCCAGTTTGCCCGCTCAGCTATGCCAGTGAGCATCTTCCCGCAGCTGTCAGACCACATTGGCAAGTGCACAGTATCACCCTCCATACTGTTCAACCTTACTAGAGTGGCCCCCCTCCAATTCTGTGATTTCTTGGATTCGCTGGGTGCTCAGGAAGGTAAGGGTTTGGGATTAAAAGCACCCCTTCCCCTGGCTGTGGATGATGAACTTGGGAGATTTAGAACATCTCAAACTTCTTTCCTTTCAGGACAACTCGAATAAAACTTACCATTAGCAAAGAAGAGGCTATTATAGACTAGGGAGAAAAAAAACAGAACTGACGTTCTCAACCACTTATTTTTTAGTCATGGATTCCTGTAAGAACTTGGTCAAAGCCATAGACTCTCTTCCAAAAAAAGAAAAAAAAAAAAAAAAGTAAAGAAAAAGAAAGAAAAGATACATGTTGCCCAGGCAATTTTCACACAAATTTCAAGGGAGAAATCACTGATGTCCTGAATCTCATCCAAGATACAAATGAAGTCAAGAGTGCTGCCACCATTTCCCCCAGGCCCCTGGTTAGCTTTGAATTGTTCCTTTTTGTGTAATCCAGGGTCCAGCTGGCATTGGCCCTTGGCTGGGTCGGTGGGCCTGGGGTGCTGTGTCAGGCGGGAGATGAGAGCAGGAGGGCACAGACCCTGGGCTCCTCCTCTCTGTCTCCTAATCAACAGTCCTCACACCCGGTCTGGGGGCTGTGCCAGTCTGACTGTCCTCTGTCAACGGGGATAATTCACGTATAATTTCTATTCAGTGCTTCCAGGATTCCTTTCCGGTGCTGAGGACATGATCCAACAAGAAATCAAGTTCTACTTGATTCTACTGAATCGAGTTTCAGTCAAAATACAATTAAAAGCATATACTATAATGTGTCTGTGTCCAATGGACATTTCTGATAAATGCCCAGCTGTTTAACAAACACCGAGGAGAAACCGGAAACACCCAAAAGGCACTCATCCAATTTGCACCAGCCTGTAAGTGCTGGCCAACATCAGTGTCTGGGAAGGCTTTTAATATTATTGATAGCTTATTCAAATAGGCTGGAGTGGTCCCACAGGGCCTGAATCACTACTACTGTGAAGAAATAAACTACTTATGAAGCAAAGATGGGGAAATATGCTCAGAAGTAAGTGTGCTGCAATGCCTAAATCAAAATGGCCCTTCTCAGCATCTATGATGTAACCAGACGGCAGTAACCCTTTCTTCCAGTTATACAACCCAACTAGCTTCGAGAATGCCTGGACAGCCTAATGTCCAATGCCCTTTGAGGAAGAGAGTCTTGTAAATAGGTAGCGTGCTGTTTCAGGAGACTTTAACAGCCGCGATGGTCACAGAATACCATGGTCTTAAAGTGAGATACCTCACATGTCCTTGTTGAGGACAAAAAAGTCAGGGGAATAGAAAGAGACATTGTCCAGAAGGAAAGAAGGGGCAGAAGAGAAATGGAAATGCTGACAGAGGACTTGAAGTTGGAGGGGAGAGGGCTAAAGAGGTGAAGTAGGTGCCCTGTGCTGGTCAGGAAGGAGAGGGTGCTGGCATTCATGGCGCCACACTTGGCTGCTGGTGATTTAAAGGCTCAGTGCCCCTTGGTGGAGAAGGTAAAAGACAAAAAATATAGGAGGTTGCAGAATAGTGGCTCTGATTCATTTTTAAAAACGTGTGTTCGTGTGTATTCCATATATGTGTATGCACACATGTACATACATATATGTATGTATTTTGCAAGAGAATGGAGGTAAGATGGCAGACTGATGAAAGAGGAGCT
Source organism: Leopardus geoffroyi (assembly GCF_018350155.1). NCBI lineage: Eukaryota > Metazoa > Chordata > Mammalia > Carnivora > Felidae > Leopardus > Leopardus geoffroyi. Next base: position 11,026,489 of record NC_059326.1, on the reverse strand, counting down.
TAAGCTAGTATTTTTTTAAAAAAATTTTATGTTTGTTTATTTTTGAGACAGGGAGAGAGACAGAGTGCAAGGGGGGAGGGGCACAGAGAGAGGGAGACACAGAATCCAAAGCAGGCTCCAGGCCCCGAGCTGTCAGTGCAGAGCCTGACACGGGGCTTGAATTCATGATCCGCAAGATCACGAGCTAAGCCAAAGCTGGATGCTTAACAGACTGAGCCATCCAGGCATCCCAGTTAGTTTTTTTTTTTTTTTTTTTTTTTTTAAATAAAGGAATATCAATTAGTTGGAACTTGTTTGAAAAGCTTTGATGGTTTTTTGGAGAACCAAGATAGAAAAAAAGCAATTTATATGCTCCTGGGCAAAATATTTGGATAAAGAACCAAGAAGGGACAGTATCTGCCTGATTCTAATAGTACAAACACCTCGCTTAGTGCTCTTCACAGTGAAGACGCTGAAGGTTTCAAAGACTGATATACTCAACTGTAGGAACATAAAGACAGGCTGGTTCTGCTGGTCTCTCTGGAAACCAAATTTTGGCTACCTCATTGCTCATTAGGCTGTGAATCAGGGGCTAATCAGGAAAAATAAAAGGAGGAGAAACTCTAATCAGTCCATTTGTGAGCAGCTCTGCCTGCAAGATGGATGGGGAGGAGATTTAAACTATCATAAAGTTTGGTTATTATCTGTGGGTTTCAATTATCGTTGGCATCTCCGCTCCCGGGAGAAGCGGTAATTGAGAGTCAGCTGTGGAAATTAAAATCATAAGATGGGGAGGGAGGGTGTCAGCACTCTGAATGGCAGCTTTGGATCGGCAGATGGGCTTGGTTTTAAGAGGCCGGTTGGCAGGGTTGTGTGTCTCCTGACATTCATCTGTCAGAGGATGCGAAGCAGAAAAAGCTCATTTGCACTTCCATGTCAGAATCACCAGGATGACTCTGAGACCCCTCCTTAGATGATGAAAATAATAGGAAGCTCATGATAACACGAACACCAAGACCAGGCAGAGGTAGGAGTCCGGATGTAGAGCTCTCATTTTGCAGGTGAAATCCCACTCGGGGTACTCTAAAACTCCTCTAGATAGGGGTATGTCTTGTGCAGATACGGACACAGTCCTCAGCCTTGGGGCTAAGTGGAGGCTTAGAGTGTCTCAAAACACAGGACCAAGGTCTGACAACTTTCAGTTTGTCTGAAAATCTATGTAATGATTTACTACCACGGAAAGATATTTGGGGTAAATTGTGTTAGCTGACAAAAGTAACTTACAAAACAGTATATTAAATGATTCCATTTTTTTTTTTGTAAACAATACGTGTGAAAAAAAGAAATACAGAAGGGAATATGAAAAATGCAAACAGTGATCACACTGAAGAGGTGGGATTATGGATGGCTTTTATTTTCTTCTATTTGCTTAACTAAATCCTTAAATTTTTCAACACTGAACACATCAGTTGTATAATAAAAATATTTTAATAACATTAATACTAAAACATATTTTAAATGCATTAAAATATTTTTAATGTATTAATCAGATGTCACATAGCTAAGGTGCTAAACCTGTGAGAATAAAAGAGCAATTCATAATTGATTTCTTAAAACTCCTACCTGGATGCCCCAGGATCTCCTTAGGAAAAGCTAGGAGGAATACAATGTGTAGTTTTCACTTGCTACAATATATTTACAAGAATGTTTAAGATCTGCTACTTCAGAACTCATGGAATCTGTAATTAAATGCACTCTATTTAGTCATTGCTTCACGAGTAAACTTAGGGTTGCCAATGGTTTTTTTCTTACTTGAGAAGATAACATATTCAGAACTCAAAAAATAGCAAATGAAGGTTCCCCAATTCTTGGTATCAGAGTGTTGAGTCAAAACTTCCCTCCCATTCTACTTTTGGTAGATTTAGTTCCACTGTTTTTGCTGAGTGAGTGCAGATAATTCCTGCAAAGAATAATGCTGATCTGTGCCCGCCCCCCTTGAAGTCTTTCTATTTCCACTTCTGCTGCTTCCTACTCATCTAGGCACTCCATGTAAGGCAGAAAAGATAGGTTCTGCAGTAGAAAGAGTTTCTAGACTGGACTTATGGGTGCCAGCAAGGAAGTTCCTATAGCTGTGATGGTGAATGGCTTGATAGAATGGTTGCCATAGTAATGGATATGACTGGGCTAAATTTGAGAGACAAAAATAGCTAGGACTTTCACTAGACTATCACATTACAGTCCTTAACAAAAGCAACAAAAGCAGCAATAACAACAGGCAACTACTCTGTACCAGGCCATTAGGGCACTAGATATTTTATACATATTCTCTTGCAAACTCACAACAAAGTTGCCCAGTAGAAATCAATGGCCCCATTTTACAGACAAGGAAGCGAAGACTTAGGGATGTTAATTAAGCACACAACCTGGGAGTATTTCACAGGTGCTTAAATTCATGATTCTGGGGTCAGACACTCTGAGTTCTTCTCTCAACCTCTCCACTTGCTATCAGGGTGGCACTGGGCGAAATATCTAACCTCCTGGTTCTTCAGTTTCCTAATCTGTGAAATAGAGATGATAACAGGGTCTATTATGCAGGGGCTGCTGCGGGGGTTAAATGACGTGAGGGGAGAATGTAATGCCATTAGCTTGGTACTAGCCACACAGTTAGCCTTCAACAGGTGCTGATTCACTTCTCATTCTGTGGCTGAAGGGACAGCAAGTCCAGGTCAGTCTGAATCAAAGCTCTTCCCCTTCCAAAAAATACCCAACATGAGGCAGCCACTGCTCAAGAGACCTCCAACCTTCATTCTGATCATTTTCATAGTCAAGAAAATTATTTTCCATTCCCAGACAGTGCTCACAGAGACAGAGTTTCCCCCTGTAGTTTCTACAGAAACAAGAAAACAATGCTAGCGTGAACATTTTGTGAAGACTGAGACCAAATTTCCAAACTTCAAGTGCAGTTTTGGACACGTGAGACCAAATTCCAAACTCTTAAGTGCTGTTTCGGTAAGTGTGCTTTTAAGAGATACAACTAAAGTGAAGACACTGTCTAACATGCTGTTGGAGTCTATTGAGTGTCCACACTGAAGTCTTTTGTTGGATTTGTTTCTATTGTCTGGAAAAACATCTAAGTAAAGAAGACAGTCCTGATATATAATTCTGTCTCAAGCGGTTTCTGAATAAAGTCACTATGATCCAACTTCTTCAGTGGTGGTTCAAGGATTATTATTATTATTTTTGTTTTACTAATTCAACAAATGAAAAAGAAGTCAGTCGACACAGATTTCCCACTTTCCAAATCACTTCTGATTTTTGTCAAAGCACAAACTACACCTTACGTGGTGGCAAGTAATGGATGTGTTTTATGCTCTGGACATATCGTGTGATGATCTAACATTTGTGTTTCGGTATCCAAAATGTCTGCTTATCTCCCTCAACCCCACGAACTAGAATCTGAGTGCTCATGCCATCTATCCTTATGTTCATATCAACTCCTTACATATTTTATAAAGTTTATTTTTATTTATTTATTTAAGTAATCTCTACACCCAAAGTGGAGCTGGAACTCACAACTCCAAGATCAAGAGTCACATGATCTTCCGACTGAGCCAGCCAGGTGCCCCCTTACATATTTTAGATAAGTTTTTATTACCCATGTTCTTTCTCATTCTGTCATGTTTCCTTATAGAATTATTTTATTGTATTTCACTTTTCAGTGTTCTATATTCTAATGCATGTCTTTTGCAAGATGGCATAAACATCCCGAAAAGTCTTCACTGCCTTCAGACCTGGGATAAATACATTACTTTGCTTGTCCTCCCTCCCTCCCTTCCTTACCCTCTCCCTCCTTTTCTTCCTCCCCTCCCTTCCTTTGTTTTTGTTTTTCTTTTATATTAAGACTGCGTTTTTTTAGAGCAGTTTTAGATTCACAGCAAAATTGAGGGATCAGTGCAGAGATCTACCATATGACCCTGCCCCACACATGCAGAGGCTCCCCCAGTATCAAT